>NW_024423319.1:94072765-94080045 GCF_017311325.1 Ursus maritimus
TGACCTTAGTCCATGTTTATAAAAATCTCTGAATTACAATAGATTGATTCCAGGTATTTCAAAACATATCTATCCCTTCTTTCTTTATGCTTATTAAAAACAACCTGAAATCTTCTAAGAGATAAAATGAAAAAAACCTATAAAAATTACCTAGTCTGTGTTTTAGCTAGTTCATAGCTATCTTCTAAAAGAAGTACATTACATATTTCTAAAGAATGGTTTAATGAAAATGAACTTGCTGTGTTTATATGAGTTCATGCCATCACAGTGGGAGTTTTAGTTTTTGGTTATCAGCAGGTTGCGGATGTTGATTCACATAATATATTTAATGACAATTGCCTCTGCTCAGAATTCTTTGGAATTAACCATTAAAGATGTAAACAGCAGAACAGCTAATGGTTCCTATGGTTTACAAATAATTTTTTGACTCAGCTTTATTAGGCATTATAAATCTAATTGCATTACCAGAGTAATTGGCCATTTATAAAAGTTTTACTCTTTGGTTGTTAGTAGTGCTATTTACTATTTTGTAATTTATTATTTTGTAATCTGCATACCTTTCTGAATATGTTTTGTACTTGTATATTTTTGTAACCATAGTTATTCATATATATATATATACATATATATGTATATATATATATATATATATATAGTCATTAAACCCAAAAGTTTATAAATTTAAAGTGTACATACATACACATACATATATGTATGGGATTTTGATCAAACTTAAGTATGTTTAGGGAATTGTTATTTTTCAATTTTGCCACAATTCATTCCTAAAAACAGTATTTTAAACTGTGCTTAACAATAGATTACAGATTTTTTCTATAGGTATACTCTCTTGAAAAGAAAATATATATTGATAGATACTAATCAAAGGAAATGATTTATTTTTTAAAAATTTATTTATTTATTTATTTATTTATTTATTTATTTATTTATAGCATGAAAGGGGAGGGGTGGAGAGAGAGGGAGAGAGAGAATCTCAAGCAGGCTCCACGCTGAACACAGAGCCTGACAGGGGGCTCGATCTTATGACCCTGAGATCGTAATCTGAACTGAAGTCAAGAGTCAGATGTTTAACCAACTGAGCCACCCAGGCATCCCTCAAAGGTAAGGATTTAAAATTGTGACAGTAGGCCCTAACAGAGATTTTATAATTCCTCATATGTTTTATATAAATTGAATTCTCTGCTTATCTTACCAGATTACATGAGCACAGTATATCTTTCCATTTACTTGGGTCATTTTCAATTTCTTTCATCAATGCCTTATAGGTTTCAGAGTATAGGTCTTTTACCACCTTAATTAAATTTATTCCTAGGCCTTTTATGTGTCCTGATGCAATTGTAAATGGAATTATTTTCTGAAGTTCTCTTTCTGATAGTTCATTGGTGCATAGAAATGCACTGTATTTCTGTATATTAATTTTGTATCCTGCATCTTTACTGAATTCATTTATTAGTTCCAGTAGATTTTTGATGGAATCTTCAGGGTTTTCTAAAGATTGTTGTCTTGTTTTTACCAATACACAATTTTTGGTTAAGATTTACATAGACATTAGTACAATATGTTAAAAATGAAGTTCTACAGATAAAGATGAAACAAATCAGAATTTCATAACACCAGTGTAAAACGACTTACTGATTTATATACCTCTTGAATTTCATTCAGAAACCATGTGCTAGTGATGTGATTGAAATATATTTTAATTTTTATACTTTAATGTCTTCTTACATTATTTACATTAAAAAGAAACAACCTAAGGCCTGGGAGCTCTAAAGGTAGCATCCATTAATTATAGCTTTCCAAGTTTCATGGGAGATTGAGAGCATCCATGCTGTGAAAACATAGGCATTATAAAAGTAAATTTTTGGAATCGTGATATTAGAACTATTATCCCAGCTGTGCATCAGTGGCATTTATTGTATATTGATTTACACCAGAAACCAACAGATTCTTTCATTAGAGTCTTAGGAGACTGTTAGCTAAGTGATTTGGTTGGATGAACTAACTTGAATCCTACAAAACACAAACCAGCAAAATATTAATATAATATATTAGAAAGTGAAGTTATATAAAAAGGATGCATCATGGTAAAGGTATTAACATAAGAATAATTGGTTTGCATAGAAATAGATCAATTATCACTACAATTCTTACCCTTATATGGTTCTAAAAGACCACTATTCTTAGACAATTCCTTGGAGGAATGTAGAGAAGTTGCAGAGGTCTGCATGAATGGCCTCAAGTTTGTAAAAAAGGGCAATAAAAATTTGACTGTTTTACAAATTAACACATTCACTTCCTCATAATGCTGCAGACGACATCTGGATTATTTCTCATCCTGTGATGCAGCTCTTCTGCACTGTGCTTTTCAGTTTTGGAAACTGATACTGCATTTCTTGACCCTAAGAACCAGCCATCCTAAGAAACAGCACAGTACCTGGCATGAATCATTCAAGCCCATTTCCACCAATTTCGTTAAAATCTGTGTCAAATCATTAACCCTCTTGTCACCAGGAATGTCTATCTTGACTTATGCCCAGTGAAACCATTCTAAATCATTAGATTTGATTGATATTTAAATTCCAGAATGATAATTGAAATCCATATCGGAATGTGTTCTTATTTCACTGTCACTCAAAATTGAGTATTTAAAGATCTTACTGCTAATGTTCCTTTCTATTTGGGTTAGCATAGAGTATCCATTCATATTACCACTGTTTTCTGAATGGTGTGTCATATTTTCCAGGAAATCTTTTTATTAAAATATAGAGTATTATCAACTAAAAGTTACTTTTCTGTTTATCTATCTATCTATCTATCTATCTATCTATCTATCTATCTATATTTTAGTAGAGTTGACACATGGTGTTACATCAGTTTCAGGCATATAACATAATGACTTTATAGTCATGCTATGCTCACCACAAGCATTAACTACCATCTGTCACTCTGCAGCACTATTACAATACTATTGACTGTATTCCCTATGCTGCGCCTTTTATTCCCATGAGTTATTCATTCCATGACTGGAAGACTGTGTCTTCCAATCCCCTTCAGCCATTTTGCCCATCCCTCTACTGTCCTCCCTTCTGCCAACCATCAGTATGTTCTCTGTATTTATAGGTCTGGTTCTACCTTTTGTTTATTTCTTTGTTTTGTTTTTTAGATTCCACATATAAGCGAAATCATATGATATTTGTCTTGCTCTTGTTTTAATATATTTTTAATGCTAATGACACCAGTGTATCTATAATTTATATGATTCCTATATCATGTGCTTCATAGAAGAATATGACCAATTTTGTCTATGTCCATTACTCTTTACTCTGAGAAGAATCTGAAATCAAATGTGATCACTGTAAAAAAATGATTTTGTGAAAAAAAACACAATAACATATCAGTATATTTATTCCCATTTGACCCTCTGGAATAAAATTTTACTTTCATCTTTATTATCATCAATCCCTTACCTATTTATAAGTAATTGAATGGATAATGCTTCTTTTGTTTGTTCATTTTGTATTTTTCTTGAGTGGGTGTAGAGAGCAAAATGGAGTCTCTCATGTTAAGCAGGAGCCTGTGTCAAGCAGGAGCCTGTGTCAGGCAATGACCCACACAGTTAAGGTACTGCATCTAGGAGATATCGTGGGGGCCAATGTCAGCTGACACCCCAGAACTGATAGTGAGAAGAACCAGCAGAGGTCTGTAGAGACCCAAAACTGATTCAAACCCTTTAAAAAGGGAAGGATTTTGGCAGCAAACTGTCAGACTCTTCAGACATGACTGTTTTATGTCAGACCATTGAAAAAAGGCAATTGCAGCCCAACACTGCCCAATGCATCTCCCAACAGAACCAAGATCCTTCCTGCTTGAACATCAGAAGCAGTTAAGTGCCAAGAGCTGACCCAGACCAGACCGAGGCCTTATCTCAATGGCACACCCCCAGCCTGACTTCACGTTTGGTTCGGTTTGTTAATTTCCTGCACCCTTCTGTTATCTTGTTCGTTGTGTGGTTTGTCTTCTGTCCTGCTGTTTGCCGTGTAAGAAGCCAAGTTTAATCACATGATGAAATGTCATTGCGTTTGGAATCCTGAACCTGCTTTATCATTGTGATTTAAATGTGCTTTATGACTGAATAAAGCTGACATGTGGAAAGACACAACTTGTGTGTGCGCCTTCATAGCGTGCTCATGACAGTGGGATAGTCTATAAGCTGATCTTTGAAGTGAGGACTCAATGATATGTGATTAATTAAGGAAATGCTTCCAGGAAAAATTAGTAAAGGGGTAGTGAAAGCAGAACAGGGAATCAGTCATCCTAAATAAGTGTGGGATTTTAGTCAATGTTATTCACCTCAGCCTGATTCCATGGTGTTCTCTGGAGCTGAAATGACACCAGTGTTTCTCGTTTGTTTTTTCTGTTTGAGGCAAGGGAGCTGAGCCTTCAAATTCCTACCCAACACCGCCATCGACTCTGGGCCTCTCCCAGGGGATATCAGTTCCCAGCACTTCTGGTTTTGAGCAGCCCCAGTGGCCCAAAGAAAGTTACAGGTACCCCGACATGCTCACCCTGAAGATGGGAGCCCAGCACAAAGAAATTGGATGCCAGGAGATGAGGGCCTAAGAGTAGAGCATCAAAAAATTTGTTAAAATGATCTTTCTTTCTTTTTCTTTTCTTCCCCTCCTCCTGAAAGCATTGTTAAAACCAAAATAACACTTTTGATTCTATGATATCAGTGATAATGGTTTCTGTGAATAAAACGTATATAATCAAGGTAATGATTGTTTAAACACGGTCAGTTAAGAGAATTTTTGATCTATCACTCTCTTTCACATATACACAAATTTAGTTAAGTAGTAATTCCTGCTGTCTAACATTTTTAAGAGTTTCATTTGTAAATAAGACATTGTAGTATACACATCCTTATTCCATGTTTTTTTCTTTTTTATATGATGCTCAGATCGATGAAACTTAAAAACGTGCCGACTCACCTCTGTGGTTCTGTAGCATCGAGTATCTGGGGAAAAGCTGGTGCTTGCTTTACCGCTTGAAACAAGGACATACGATAAGCGTTTTAAGATTGAGAAGGCTATATCAGGACCTCAGCAGCTATGGGGTGGCGCTGACCTCTCCGCTCCACCTGCCTGGCGTGTTCTCCTCTCTCGCTGGCTGTCTCTATCTCTGTCAAATAAATAAATAAAATCTTAAAAAAATATATATATATTAAAAAAAAAAAAAAAAGTCCTATCTGAAAGGCAGCGTTTCCTGCTCTGCTCCCACAGGCTGAGATCAAGGTATCAGTCTGTACAGTGCTCATATGAGGCTTGGGTCTTTTTCCAAACACAATGGTTATTTTCAGAATTTGTTTCCTTGTGGTTATAGGACTGAGGCCCTATTGTCTTGCTAGCTGTCCGGCAGGGGTGGCCCTCAGCTCTTAAAGGCCTCACTCTCATAAGCCATCCCACAACATGGTACTTTATTCCTTCTTCCTTTAGGCCAGCAGGAGCAGATCCCTCTGACTTCCGCACATCCAGGGAAACTCAACTGATTAGCTTCTCACCTGAGTGAGTCAGGTCCACCCAGATAAATCTTATTTTAAATTAAGCTGACTTGGGAGTTTACATCTGTAAAATCTTTTTCTAGTGTTTCAGTGAAGAACTAGGGGGCTGGGATTTTGGGGGACCATCTTTAGAATTCTGCCTACGATAGCAGACAAATGCAAACTAATACTCGATGAAATCTGATGCATGTGTTTAGGCTGCAGTGAAAAGAATGATTTGTTTGGAGAGATGGCTAAAAAAGAAAACCAACTACGTGGATTTTGCAAAGATTCTGAAGAATTCGAAAGGGTGAAAATAAGTGGATAATGAATTCAACAAGGAAGAAATATATGCAGGAACAAGGAGGATAAAACAATTCAATTATATGGGATATATGTATTTTTTATTTCCTTGAGAACTATTTATATTTAAGCTAAAATATTTTTCTTAGTCCTGTGATAGGTGAATTAATATAATGGTAGAAAGTGAGATTAATTTAGTTTTAAAATTAATTGATAAAATACATTTAAATAACTTTCCTTCTGTATTATGTATACTGATCTCCCTCTTTCCCTTGTTCTCACAGACATACACCAATTGTGTGTGCATGAACACACATATATGTGGACACATGCATATATCTGCACACACGTATGCATACACTAATTGGAACACAAAAAAAATTCTTAGCCCATCAATTATACAGCTACAGCATTCATCTAGTTGCAAAATCACCCAGTGAACCATTTTAATAAATACATCATTTCTCTGTTCAGTTACAAAATCCATCAACCAGTGTTTCATATACTCCCAAACTGGCAAAGTAGATTATGCTTATATGAGGAGAAAGAGGAAATTAAGTCCTTAAAAGTATGGTCTAGATGTGAACAGAATTTAAAATTTTTCATCATGACAGCATCCATGTCTCCTAAAATATTTGAAAGTTTAATGATGCTTTATTCAAGAAGAAAAAACTTTTATTAGCTGTCATCCAAAGAAATATGAGGCCTGGAATAGAACCTGTCTCCAAATAAAGGACAAGCAAATGGTAGGGAAAGTAATCTTCAATTAATAAGAGGAGGGCAATGAAATCACTAAAATCTCAGTGAATTGCATCCTTCAGATAATTATGATGGTAAGAAATCTAGCTAATTTCCAAGTCTATGTCTTAATGTCAATTAGTTAATAGAATAATTTTTGTAAAATTCAACGGACTGGTAGTAATTGGAGAGCATTTGAGGACAATATTGAATTAGGGATACAAGAGGAAGGGTTAGAATTCAGAATTTGGCTGATAAAAGAAGAGGAAGTCCTAGAAAATAATTGACTATTTTGATCTGGTGTGGTTAAGTCCCTGTTTATGTGAACCATTAGTTCAATTATATTTTTCTAACCAGGGTGTATTATACTATAAAATACGAACTAAAATTTTAATGCATTGTGGCTTCCTTAAAAACAAAACAAAACAAAAGAAAACTTTCATGGAAAAGTAAACCCAGGGTGATATAATTCAGTTGACCCAAAAAGAAAAAAAAAAAAAATAGATGCCATACATGAAAAAGAGAATAGGGAATTTGTGATACAATAGCAAAATGCTAGGATCCAGATGCCATGATAGCAAAGGTCAGGAATAACAAGTTTTCAATTTCTGGGTTAATTCTGTAATAAGCTATGTTCATTAGCACTCAATACTCAGCAGACACTTAATCTAGATTGAGTTTAAAT
>NW_024423319.1:94080055-94082515 GCF_017311325.1 Ursus maritimus
AAATAAATAAATAAAATCTTAAAAAAATATATATATATTAAAAAAAAAAAAAAAAGTCCTATCTGAAAGGCAGCGTTTCCTGCTCTGCTCCCACAGGCTGAGATCAAGGTATCAGTCTGTACAGTGCTCATATGAGGCTTGGGTCTTTTTCCAAACACAATGGTTATTTTCAGAATTTGTTTCCTTGTGGTTATAGGACTGAGGCCCTATTGTCTTGCTAGCTGTCCGGCAGGGGTGGCCCTCAGCTCTTAAAGGCCTCACTCTCATAAGCCATCCCACAACATGGTACTTTATTCCTTCTTCCTTTAGGCCAGCAGGAGCAGATCCCTCTGACTTCCGCACATCCAGGGAAACTCAACTGATTAGCTTCTCACCTGAGTGAGTCAGGTCCACCCAGATAAATCTTATTTTAAATTAAGCTGACTTGGGAGTTTACATCTGTAAAATCTTTTTCTAGTGTTTCAGTGAAGAACTAGGGGGCTGGGATTTTGGGGGACCATCTTTAGAATTCTGCCTACGATAGCAGACAAATGCAAACTAATACTCGATGAAATCTGATGCATGTGTTTAGGCTGCAGTGAAAAGAATGATTTGTTTGGAGAGATGGCTAAAAAAGAAAACCAACTACGTGGATTTTGCAAAGATTCTGAAGAATTCGAAAGGGTGAAAATAAGTGGATAATGAATTCAACAAGGAAGAAATATATGCAGGAACAAGGAGGATAAAACAATTCAATTATATGGGATATATGTATTTTTTATTTCCTTGAGAACTATTTATATTTAAGCTAAAATATTTTTCTTAGTCCTGTGATAGGTGAATTAATATAATGGTAGAAAGTGAGATTAATTTAGTTTTAAAATTAATTGATAAAATACATTTAAATAACTTTCCTTCTGTATTATGTATACTGATCTCCCTCTTTCCCTTGTTCTCACAGACATACACCAATTGTGTGTGCATGAACACACATATATGTGGACACATGCATATATCTGCACACACGTATGCATACACTAATTGGAACACAAAAAAAATTCTTAGCCCATCAATTATACAGCTACAGCATTCATCTAGTTGCAAAATCACCCAGTGAACCATTTTAATAAATACATCATTTCTCTGTTCAGTTACAAAATCCATCAACCAGTGTTTCATATACTCCCAAACTGGCAAAGTAGATTATGCTTATATGAGGAGAAAGAGGAAATTAAGTCCTTAAAAGTATGGTCTAGATGTGAACAGAATTTAAAATTTTTCATCATGACAGCATCCATGTCTCCTAAAATATTTGAAAGTTTAATGATGCTTTATTCAAGAAGAAAAAACTTTTATTAGCTGTCATCCAAAGAAATATGAGGCCTGGAATAGAACCTGTCTCCAAATAAAGGACAAGCAAATGGTAGGGAAAGTAATCTTCAATTAATAAGAGGAGGGCAATGAAATCACTAAAATCTCAGTGAATTGCATCCTTCAGATAATTATGATGGTAAGAAATCTAGCTAATTTCCAAGTCTATGTCTTAATGTCAATTAGTTAATAGAATAATTTTTGTAAAATTCAACGGACTGGTAGTAATTGGAGAGCATTTGAGGACAATATTGAATTAGGGATACAAGAGGAAGGGTTAGAATTCAGAATTTGGCTGATAAAAGAAGAGGAAGTCCTAGAAAATAATTGACTATTTTGATCTGGTGTGGTTAAGTCCCTGTTTATGTGAACCATTAGTTCAATTATATTTTTCTAACCAGGGTGTATTATACTATAAAATACGAACTAAAATTTTAATGCATTGTGGCTTCCTTAAAAACAAAACAAAACAAAAGAAAACTTTCATGGAAAAGTAAACCCAGGGTGATATAATTCAGTTGACCCAAAAAGAAAAAAAAAAAAAATAGATGCCATACATGAAAAAGAGAATAGGGAATTTGTGATACAATAGCAAAATGCTAGGATCCAGATGCCATGATAGCAAAGGTCAGGAATAACAAGTTTTCAATTTCTGGGTTAATTCTGTAATAAGCTATGTTCATTAGCACTCAATACTCAGCAGACACTTAATCTAGATTGAGTTTAAATGAACGGTTTCATTAAAGAGGATCCCCATCTCCATCCTGATGATCACAAAAAAAGAAGAATATTTTGACAAAGCACTTGAAGTAGACTGGTCATGTTTATTATCTGAAGGATGGCTTAGCATATTTAAATAATTAAGGGCTCTGGAAATTAGAAGTATGCAAAGAAAAAGAATAAGTTAACCAAAAAATGCAAAGAATTTTAGTTATTTTGTAATTATAAATACTAAATGTAATACATTCCCTGACTAATTTACAAGCATATACAGATATGTTCTATTTGGATAGCATTTATCATATACCCTTATGTGGTTTACATGCAAATCAATTACTTTTGATTCAGTTAAAACAAAGTTAAAGTCACTAGTCTTGTTCCTGGCATTGT
>NW_024423319.1:94082525-94084073 GCF_017311325.1 Ursus maritimus
TTAGGCCAGCAGGAGCAGATCCCTCTGACTTCCGCACATCCAGGGAAACTCAACTGATTAGCTTCTCACCTGAGTGAGTCAGGTCCACCCAGATAAATCTTATTTTAAATTAAGCTGACTTGGGAGTTTACATCTGTAAAATCTTTTTCTAGTGTTTCAGTGAAGAACTAGGGGGCTGGGATTTTGGGGGACCATCTTTAGAATTCTGCCTACGATAGCAGACAAATGCAAACTAATACTCGATGAAATCTGATGCATGTGTTTAGGCTGCAGTGAAAAGAATGATTTGTTTGGAGAGATGGCTAAAAAAGAAAACCAACTACGTGGATTTTGCAAAGATTCTGAAGAATTCGAAAGGGTGAAAATAAGTGGATAATGAATTCAACAAGGAAGAAATATATGCAGGAACAAGGAGGATAAAACAATTCAATTATATGGGATATATGTATTTTTTATTTCCTTGAGAACTATTTATATTTAAGCTAAAATATTTTTCTTAGTCCTGTGATAGGTGAATTAATATAATGGTAGAAAGTGAGATTAATTTAGTTTTAAAATTAATTGATAAAATACATTTAAATAACTTTCCTTCTGTATTATGTATACTGATCTCCCTCTTTCCCTTGTTCTCACAGACATACACCAATTGTGTGTGCATGAACACACATATATGTGGACACATGCATATATCTGCACACACGTATGCATACACTAATTGGAACACAAAAAAAATTCTTAGCCCATCAATTATACAGCTACAGCATTCATCTAGTTGCAAAATCACCCAGTGAACCATTTTAATAAATACATCATTTCTCTGTTCAGTTACAAAATCCATCAACCAGTGTTTCATATACTCCCAAACTGGCAAAGTAGATTATGCTTATATGAGGAGAAAGAGGAAATTAAGTCCTTAAAAGTATGGTCTAGATGTGAACAGAATTTAAAATTTTTCATCATGACAGCATCCATGTCTCCTAAAATATTTGAAAGTTTAATGATGCTTTATTCAAGAAGAAAAAACTTTTATTAGCTGTCATCCAAAGAAATATGAGGCCTGGAATAGAACCTGTCTCCAAATAAAGGACAAGCAAATGGTAGGGAAAGTAATCTTCAATTAATAAGAGGAGGGCAATGAAATCACTAAAATCTCAGTGAATTGCATCCTTCAGATAATTATGATGGTAAGAAATCTAGCTAATTTCCAAGTCTATGTCTTAATGTCAATTAGTTAATAGAATAATTTTTGTAAAATTCAACGGACTGGTAGTAATTGGAGAGCATTTGAGGACAATATTGAATTAGGGATACAAGAGGAAGGGTTAGAATTCAGAATTTGGCTGATAAAAGAAGAGGAAGTCCTAGAAAATAATTGACTATTTTGATCTGGTGTGGTTAAGTCCCTGTTTATGTGAACCATTAGTTCAATTATATTTTTCTAACCAGGGTGTATTATACTATAAAATACGAACTAAAATTTTAATGCATTGTGGCTTCCTTAAAAACAAAACAAAACAAAAGAAAACTTTCATGGAAAAGTAAACCCAG
>NW_024423319.1:94084079-94096530 GCF_017311325.1 Ursus maritimus
CAGTTGACCCAAAAAGAAAAAAAAAAAAAATAGATGCCATACATGAAAAAGAGAATAGGGAATTTGTGATACAATAGCAAAATGCTAGGATCCAGATGCCATGATAGCAAAGGTCAGGAATAACAAGTTTTCAATTTCTGGGTTAATTCTGTAATAAGCTATGTTCATTAGCACTCAATACTCAGCAGACACTTAATCTAGATTGAGTTTAAATGAACGGTTTCATTAAAGAGGATCCCCATCTCCATCCTGATGATCACAAAAAAAGAAGAATATTTTGACAAAGCACTTGAAGTAGACTGGTCATGTTTATTATCTGAAGGATGGCTTAGCATATTTAAATAATTAAGGGCTCTGGAAATTAGAAGTATGCAAAGAAAAAGAATAAGTTAACCAAAAAATGCAAAGAATTTTAGTTATTTTGTAATTATAAATACTAAATGTAATACATTCCCTGACTAATTTACAAGCATATACAGATATGTTCTATTTGGATAGCATTTATCATATACCCTTATGTGGTTTACATGCAAATCAATTACTTTTGATTCAGTTAAAACAAAGTTAAAGTCACTAGTCTTGTTCCTGGCATTGTTATGGACACTCATAAATATAAACTTAAAATCTGGCATTACTTTTCTGGTTTTAAAAGTAGTATATACTCATTGTAGACAATTTGGAAGTTACAGAAAACTGTAGAGGACAAGTTCATTATAATGCTACTTTTCTAAGATATCTACTGTTAATATTTTAGTATTTATCCTCTGTGCATGCTTATCTATCTATACAGTGCCCATGGGTACACACAGATACTGAATTAAAAAAATATGTGTGTGTATCTAAACCAGCTCGTTCTTCAAATTTTTATGGAAAGCTCCTTCCACTCACTCCCACCCCCCCAGGATCCTCTACAAGAATGCACTCCACCTTCTAAGGAGGTGAGTATTTTGTCTCCTATACCCCAGATATCTTATGTCAAGAGGCGAGGTCAGCTTTTTCTTTAAACTCCATTGACACATCTAGACTATCCCACCTCCATTTTTATCCAAATTCTCCTGTTGCATTTGCTCTCAAGCCATCTGGCTCCATTGCCCTCTACAAATCTCATTTCTGGATTCAACCAACTCTGTCTCTTCACTCTATTCATTGAATGACTAGTTCCATGTTCATTTTTGTTATGTTCATGCTGATTCCTACCACACCTTGGATGACTGCAATTTTCAGGACTCTAAGCATGTTTCCTGAGGCAGCTGGGTGTCTCAGTCGGTTGAGTGTCTGCCTTCGGCTCAGGTCATGATCTCCGGGTCCTGGGATCGAGCCCCTCATT
The DNA here is from genome assembly GCF_017311325.1 of Ursus maritimus. Classification (NCBI taxonomy): domain Eukaryota; kingdom Metazoa; phylum Chordata; class Mammalia; order Carnivora; family Ursidae; genus Ursus; species Ursus maritimus. The sequence continues at coordinate 94,085,407 of NW_024423319.1, forward strand.
GAGTTCCCTGCTCAGCGGGGTGTCTGCTTCTCTCTTTCTCTCCCTCCCTCCCTCCCTCTGACTCTCCCCACTGCTTGTTCTCGCACTCTCTTGCAAATAAATAAATAAAATCTTTAAAAAAAACCACATTCCCTCAAATTCTTAACTGTCAATGTCTCTATGTTCTACTTCACCACCAATTCCATGGCTGTATCAAAGACCCTGTCTCCACCCAAACTGCTCTACTTCTGACATCACACATGTGTACATCTATTCTATGACCCCAAACACTTGTCCTCTCACTCTCACACTGGGGAATTCCCATTTTACCTGCCCCCTGACCTAGCATCTAACTCCATTTTCTGCCAAGTTAGACTCAATCATCTATCACTCTACTGTCTCTCTTCACAGTACCTGAGACCCCTTGCTTCAGTCTTTATTCACCAGTTGTCTGGAAAAGTCCCACCCATGGATCTTTGCAAATCTAGATCTTCTCCCAGCTGCTGAGAATGAGAGAAAATTCCATATGTATAGATTGTCAAGGCCTTAAAGTTCAGTGTTGATGGAAGGTCTCTGTATTCTTATCCAGGTTTCTTTGATTGTCTTATACTTGCTTCTTCAAATTTTTACCACTCTTATTAAATCTATTCCATCCTTCTGCTTCAAGCTAAGGTGGGATGTCATTTTATCTAAATTTTAGAACAAACAGAGACCACTGGGCAGGAAGGCTCTTGATTTTCAAATACCAAACAGGAATTGGAACCCATGATCTGTCCTTTGGCACCTGTCATCACAAAGTAGGAGCCTGTTACCCTAGGTCACTCCTTCCCCTAATGGAATGAATGCCTTTATCCAGGGGCCTCATTTCAAATGTCCTTTCTTACTCTTGACCCTCAACTTCTGCCTCCCTCTAGGCTTCTTTGGGAGAGTATCCTGATATGGCAGTAGAAAGGAGAGAGGTGAATTTATTCTCTCAGTGGACAGGTTCATTCCCAGGCAGGAAAATGGGCTGATTCAAGCTATACATATCCAATCTACTCTTTCCAAATTTATCAATCAGATAAATCACTCTACTTCTCAGGAAGAGAAGGAAAGCTAGCCAAAGAAACTAGGCAGAGTACTTTATTTATTTTTTATTTTTTAAAGATTTTATTTATTTATTTGACTGACAGAGAGACAGCTAGCGAGAGAGGGAACACAAGCGGGGGAGTGGGAGATAAAGAAGCAGGTTCCCAGCAGAGGAGCCCGATGTGGGGTTCGACCCTAGGACTCCGGGATCATGCCCTGAGCCGAAGGCAGACGCTTAAGGACTAAGCCACCCAGGCGCCCCATAGGCAGAGTACTCTAGCTCCCTCTAACTGGAAGGAAATGTCAGAAATGAGAAAGAAGCATTCCTTTACTATACTTTGTAACTTGACTTCTGAGCAGCATTTGATACTGTGACTATTCTCTCTTCAGACTCTCTCTCGGCTTGCACATACTGTATACTCCTTGGGTCTCATCTCTGACTGTTCCTTTTGAGCATCCTTCATGGGATCCACTTCCTCTCCTGTCCTCTACATTTTTTTGTGTCAAAGTGAATTCTCTTCTAGCTCATTTTCTCTTATCCTTTTCATAGTTTCAACTATAATCTGTGGGCTATATCTCCAACCTAGATCCCATCCTGAGTTTCAGAAAACTATATTCAACTGCCTTCTGTATATCTTTCACTGGACTCCCACAGGTACTTCAACAACATGGCACAAATTGAACTCCCCTTTCTGAAATCACCTTGTCCTTCCAAATGCCCCATCTCTCTGTTTGTACCTACAATCTATCCCGGTATCCAACAAGAAAACTGAGTGCTATCCTGAACAAAGTTACCTCTCCTACACTCCACTTCCAGTCTCCCAATTCTCAATCCTAAATATCTGTCAAATCCATTCACTCCCCTCCCTCTCTACTGCAACCACCCACATTCAGGCAGCCATAATACCTTCCCAGGATTATCACAAAGGTCTCTAAACTGTTATTTTGTCATCTACGATGTTCCTCCCTTTCCTAAACCATCCCTCACACTGGCCACAGAAGTCTTTCTAAATTGAAAATCCAATCTTGTCTTTCCCAAGCCTAAAATCCATCCATAGAACTCCACTGACATTAGGATGAAGTCTACAAGCCCCCAATGTCCAATGTCATGGTCCCAGCCAATGGCTTCATTCTCATTTTTGGATATCTTTCACTCTATATCAAAGCCACATTATACTTCCTTGAATTCTTTCGGCATCTATATTTTTGCTGATGGTCTTTCTTACAACTGGGGCATTTTCCCCAACCACAACCCATACACATATAGGAGATCCATGCCTTTGCATGTAGGGGTTTTATGTTTCTCTGGTGTACCTTCATAGTTCTGCAAATTCTCTTGTCATGGTCCTTAACCACACTGTGACTTAGCCTTCCCATTATCCATATCAATTTTAAATATTAATATTTATAAGGTCAGTGAGAACAGGAATCATATCTATCCTTTATGCCCTTGAATCCACAGTGCTTAGCACAGTGCCTAGCATATAAAAGATATTTAATCAATAGTACAGAATGGATAGTCTGAATTATGAACCATCAGGAAGGTATTTTGGAGCAATACAATTTAATAAGGCAGTAGATTTTATGTGGAACAGTGTATTCTGAGTGATGAGAAATTGATTTTAAAGTAATTTATTGAATAATCCTGTTGATAGGATGGGAACTTTATTTTTTAAGATAAGGGGTTAATTTATTACTTTTTGTATTTTAAAAATTTCAGTATAATTAAAGTATAGTGATATATTAGTTTCAGATGTATGATACAGTGATTCAACGAGTCTATACATTAGTCAGTGCTCATCATGGTAAGTATACTTTTAATCCCCTTTATCTCTTTCAAACTGGAAACCAACAGTTTGTTCTCTATAGTTAAGAGTCTATTTTTTTCTTTTTTTCTTCATATCTTAAATTCCGTATATGAGTGAAATCATATGGTATTTGTCTTTTTATTTTATTTTATTTTATTTTATTTTATTTTATTTTATTTTATTTTATTTTATTTTATTTTATTTTATTTTATTTTATTTTATTTTATTTTATTTTATTTTATTTTATTTTATTTTATTTTATTTTATTTTATTTTATTTTATTTTATTTTATTTTATTTTATTTTATTTTATTTTATTTTATTTTATTTTATTTTATTTTATTTTATTTTATTTTATTTTATTTTATTTTATTTTATTTTATTTTATTTTATTTTATTTTATTTTATTTTATTTTATTTTATTTTATTTTATTTTATTTTATTTTATTTTATTTTATTTTATTTTATTTTATTTTATTTTATTTTATTTTATTTTATTTTATTTTATTTTATTTTCTTATTTATTTGACAGAGAGAGAGAGACAGCTCTATCTCTGTCGAATAAATAAATAAAATCTTTAAAAAAAAAAAATAGACACATGGGTTGTTTCCATGATTTGGCTATTGTAAATAAAGTTCAGTGAACATAGGGGGTGCATATATTTTTTTCAAAATAGTGTTTTTGTATTCCTTGGGTAAATTCCTTGTAGTGGAATTACTGGATCCTATGGTAATTCTATTTTTAATTTTTTGAGGAGTCTCCATACTGTTTTCCACAGTGGCTGTACCAGTTTGCATTCCCACCAACAGCACACAAGTGTTCCTTTTTCTCCACATTCTTGCCAACAACTGTATCTTGTGTTTTTGATCTTAGCTGTTCTGACAAGTGAGTTGACATCTCATTATAGTTTTTATTTGCATTTTCCTGTTGAGGAGTGATTTGAGCATCTTTTCATGTGTATATTGGCTGTCTGTAGGTCTTCTTTGGAGAAATTTTCTATTCCTATCTTCTGCCAATTTTTAATTAGATTATTTGGGGTTTTTTGGCATTGAGTTCTGAAAATTTTTTATATGTTTTGGATACTAACCCCTTATCAGATATATCATTTGCCAATATCTTCTGCCATTTGGTACACAGTCTTTTAGTTTTGTTGATGGTTTCCTCTGCTGTGAAGAAGCTTTTTATTTTGATGTAGTCCCAATAGTTTATTTTTGTTTTTGTTTCCCTTGCTTCAGGAGACAAATCTAGAAAAATGTTGCTATAGCCAATGTCAGAGAAATTACTGCCTGTGCTCTCTTCTAGGATTTTTTAATTTTAGGACTCACATTTAGGTCCCTAATCAATTTTGAGTTTATTTTTGTGTATGGTATAAGAAAGTGGTCCAGTTTTTGCATATTGCTGTCCAGATTTCCATTTTCCCCATCATATATTCTTGCCTCCTTTGTAGAAGATAAATTGAGAGTATAATTGTGGGTTTATTCCTGGGCTCTACTCTGTTCCATTGATCTATGTGTCTATTTTTTGTGCCAGTGCCATATTCTTTTGATCACTACAACTTTGTAGTATATCTTGAAATCTTGGATTGTGATACCTACAGTTTTTTTCTTCCTTTTCAAGATTGCTTTGGCTATTTGGGGTCTTTTCTGATTCCACACAAATTTTAGGATTATTTGTTCTAGCTCTGTGAAAAGTGCTATTGGTGTTTTGATAGGGATTGCATTAAATCTATAGATTGCTTTGGGTAATAGGGACACTTTAACAATGTTTGTTCTTCCAAGCCATGAGCATGGAATATCTTTCCATTTCTTTGTGTCAGCTTCAATTCCTTTCATCAGTGTTTTATAGTTTTCAGAGTACAGGTCTTTCACCTTTTTGGATAGGTTCATTCCTGGGTATCATATTATTTTTGGTGCAATTGCAAATGGGATTCTTTTCTTAATTTCTCTTTTTGCCACTTCATTTTTAATGTATAGAAATGTAAGAGGTTTTTGCACGTTGACTTTGTATCTTGTGACCTTAATGAATTCATTTCTTAGTTCTAGTGGTTTTTTGTTGGAGTCTTTTGGGTTTTCCATATATAGTATCATGTCATCTGCAAATAGTGAAAGTTTTACTTCTTTGCCAATTTGGATGCCTTTTATTTCTTTTTCTTGTCTGGTTGCTGTGGCTAGGACTTCCAGTACGATGTTGAGTAAAAGTGGTGAGAACATCCTTGTCTTTTTCCTAATATTTGAGGAAAAGTTCTGTGTTTCACCATTGAAGATGATGTTAGCTGTGTGTTTTTCATAGATGGCTTTTATTATATTGAGGTATGTTCCCTCCAAACCTACTTTGTTGAGGGTTTTTTATCATGAGTGGATATTGTACTTTGTCAAATGCCTTTTCTGCATCTATTGAAATGATCATATGGTCTCATCCTTTCTCTTGCTGATACCAGTCCTTTATCTGTAGTGTCATTTGCAAATATATTAGAGAATGTATTCTGTGTACAACATAGTGCCTATAGTTAATAATAGGACTTATGTTAAGTGCTTTCATCACACAAAAATCATAATGAGGGCAGGAAAAAACTTTTGGAGGTGATGGATATGTTTATGGCATAGATCGCAGTGATGATTTCATGGATGTATACTTATCTTCAACATCATCAAGCCAGAAACATTAAATATGTCAATTTTTTGCATAGCAATCATACCTCAATAAAGTGGCTTTAAGAAAAAGAAATAGAATGTTGTTTCATACAAATCCTTTTAGGCTCTAATTGCCTCATTCCTAGAGATCATGCATACACTCCAAGACAGCTTTTGTCAGTTCTTCTTGGCTAATAGTTTAGATAACAGGGTATAGCTTATCTCATCCAATTTGATTTTGTGTCATTTCGTTATTTTTGCTTGTTAAATTTGTTTGTTCAGTTGAAGCTATTGTCTTGCATTACATTCCAAAATTCATGAAAAAAAAATATTGATGGCTGAAAAATTGTGTTTTGAAACACAAGAGAGGTGAAAAAAGGATAATAGAAACACTCCAACTCAGAATGTAAATGTAAACAGAGCTATCACATGAATAGAAAGGATAAATCTGTATGTGATTAAAGAAGAGGATTTGTGTATATAATGGTTTTACAGAAGAAGCTAGAAAATAACAATGTGGTAGGAAATATAGTAATAAATACCTGAAAAGCAGGTTTAATTGGATGGTAATTAATTTCTTCCAAGTATTGTCTGTTATAAAGCTTTGTCAAATACTGTCACAATTCCATCATAAAGTTTGATATTTTCAAACAAAGAACAGGGATCCCTCTGGTAAACCAACGAGGTTTCCTCAGAGCAGTATTAAATTATGCTTTTTAAAATTAAACTGATGCTTTTTGTTGCTAAACATAAGGGAATGAGACCAAAACTACAGAGGCATATTGAGAGGTATATGAAAATGCAGCAAAAATAAAATGAAACAAAATAATATTAATACATGGATTTAATATTGGAGAAGAGTTTATAATAGCAGTTCCAAAATATGATTGTAGAGAAGACAAAATTGGTGAAAGACATTTTCTTAAATGTCTCTAGAGGATGACCCACAATGCGGAAAAACAATGAACTGTTTCATTGGATAAAACATCAAAAGGGGAATGTATCAATAACTACATGTGTGTGATACATGTATGGAGAGAATTATCTCTTGACAATTTGTTCTGTTTATTACTAAAAGCCCATGATAGAAAAGGAGAAATTTTGTCATTAAGTTAAAAATTAATTCATGATACAAACAAGAGACTTTGGGATAAGTATGACAGAGCATTAGCCATGGGAATAGTAAGGAAGAGAATGTTTATGAATAAAGGAGGTTCAACGGAAACCTTATTAACAAGGAAATGTGGGCAGTTAGTTTTATCCTCTCCATTCAATGTTAATGAAATAATAAAATTGCAAATACTGTTAAATAATGGCCACTGAGTTTCATATTTTTATTTTTTCTCTGAAGATAGAAGCTATAAATTCCAAATGTTAAATGGACATAACTTATTTATCAGTATGTCATGCAATCACAAGTAAGGTTATAAGTGTTGATATGTAGCCTACATACTACTTGCTAAGTCAATAAACCTATTCAAAACTGTACCTGCCCAAAGGAACAGATGAGTTTTTCTTTACACAGATACCATCAGCTAAAACCATATACATCCAGAACTATGTTCTTTCTGATGGGAGGAGGACATATTTTTATTTTTATTTTTTAATTTTTTAAAAAAGATTTTATTTATTTATTTGACAGAGAGAGAGAGACAGCGAGAGTGGGAACACAAGCAGGGGGAGTGGGAGAGGAAGCAGACTTCCTGCTGAGCAGGGAGCCTGATGTGGGGCTCAATCCCAGGACCCTGGGATCAGGCCCTGAGCCCAAGGCAGACGCGTAACGACTGAGCCACCCAGGCGCCCCAAGGAGGAAATATTTTTAAAATTTATACAAATGCTCAGTACAGGTTTGTGAAATTCTTATAACAGAATCAGAAGAAACTTTGAGTAACACTGAAAATTATTCTTTTCTTTGCCACTCTATCTCAAGTTAAGCCATTTTACCTTCTGCTATTAAGTGATAAGTTTGTCAGGACAGCTTAGCATCTGAGAGTTTGAACAGTAGGTTTCCATGACAAACCTAAATAGAATGTTTCACTTCATATTTCATTTGAATATTCAGAATTATCTTACAGAATCACCATTCTTGTTGACCCATAATTATGAAATTATATTTTCTCAAGATAGGTAGAAATAGAGTATGTAAAAATCAGCAATTGAAAAGTAGAGTGCTTGGGGCACCTGGATGGCTCAGTTAGTTAAGCATCTGACTCTTGATTTCAGCTCAGGTCATGATTTCTGGGTCATGAGACCGAGCCCCTCCTCAGGCTCTATGCTCAGCATGGAGTCTGCTTAAGACTCCCTCTCCCTCTGCCCCCCCCACCTCTTCTTGCTCTCAAAGAAATAAATCTTAAAAAAAAAGAAAGAAAGAAAATGTAGAGTGCCCTATAAACTCAATGTATTCACCACCGAAGTAAATAAATTTATACTTTTTAAGACTCTAACAGTATCATTCCTCCCATTGGTATGAAGCCATTATTATTGTCATCACTGTTAATATAATAGTGCTTTTTCTTACTATTTAAAACTATATTGACTCTTGTTTTAATTACCAAAATTGACAATCTTTGTAGCTACTGAATGCATATCAAGGGACCTATGGTGCTAAAATTTGGAATAGGAAATGACACAGAATGCACAAGTGAAAAATGGAGTGTGTACAACTCAAGACATAGTTTCCATTGTCTTGCTCATTCCACACCTAAGTCAGAAATGATCATAAAAGATGGGACTGAGTGGGCAGGGATTATTTCAATTCAGGAAAGCCTTCAAATCTTAGATCCTTTCAGTTTTTATTCTTATAAAGTCAAGCATCACCCTCACAGTAATGAGTAATTATCCATTACTCAATGAACAATCTTGACAATGAGGTCTGGGTACTTTGGTCCAGCACGTAATCCTCACCTGGATTCTCAGTTAACTTGGATTTGGCATACTACCATAAATTCCTTGAGTTAATGGTGTAAAGAGATTCCAACCAAATGTCAAGCCCTCAGGCATCCCTGAGTCTGAAAGAAAGGTCACAAACTGACTATTAATCATTTTCTTCTGGTCAAAGTAAGACTATTCAAGATAATACCACAGAATCAAGCCAACTATTTGTTAGAAAAGAAACAACGGGCCCCAAATGGAGTCATTAGCCCCCATGACAGCAAGCCAATACTCATTTTTAGTTTCAATCTCTCTCAGAAATGTGACCTTCAAACAGTCAATTTGAAATTTCCTGATCAGCACTAGTGAGGTAACCTGCATAAGATGCCTGCTGTTTGCTTCCCCACAAAAGATGATCTAGCCAGTTTTACGATCCTTTCTTTCCTTTTGGTAATAACTTCTTTGCCCCACCTTCCTTTTGCCTATAAAGACCTTCCATTTGCATAAATCCTCAGAATGCCTGCCTATTTACTAGAAGGGATGCTGCATGATTCATGAATCATTAAATAAAGCCAATTAGATCTTCAAATTTACTCAGATGAATTTTTGTTCTTCAACATATCTAAATAGTCTAAATAAAGGTGGAGATTTTTATTGATACAAAGATTAAAATCATCTTTTTCCTTTTCCTATTTACAAAACAGATTTCTAAAAAAGATTTTATTTATTTATTTGACAGAAAAAGAGTACACGCAAGGTGAGCGGCAGGCAGAGAGAGAGTGAGAAGAAGGCTCCTCCCTGAGCAGGGAGCCCAACTTGGAGCTTGATCCCAGGACCCTGGGATCATGACCTGAGCTGAAAGCAGATGCTTAACAAACTGAGTCACCCAGGCACCTCTACAAAATAGATTTTTAAAGTAACTTTAAAAACTTGTCATTGTATTATATCACCAAATATGGAGGAATGGGGAGATCCAAGGATCCATCTCTCCACTCAATAGAGCTATAATCTGAATGAAATGAATATAAATAAACCTATAACAAGCAAAGAGATTAAGTCAGTATTAAAATAATTTCCAACAAAGAAAAGCCCAGGACCAGATAGATGGCTTTACAAGTCAATTCTATCAAGAATTTATAGAAAAATTAACAGCAATCCTTTTTGAATTCTTCCAAAATATAGTAGAATATTTACTTCATTGATCTAAGAGGCTAGTAATACCCTGTTGCAAAAGCCAAACAAAGACATCATTAAAAAAAACAAACCAAAATCTCTTAAGAATATAGATCCTAACATTCTCCACATAATACTAGTGGACTGAATGTAGCAGCATATTAAAAGGATTATATGCCATGACAAAGCAGGATTTATCCCTACAATATTAGGGTGGGTCAACATATGAAAAATCAATCAATTTAATACTCCTTATTAATACAATAAAGGAAACATGTTTCAATTGATGAAGAAGACACATTTGACAAAATTCAACATGCTTTATTGTATTGATAAGAAAACAAAAAATAGAAGACATTAATAAGAAAACGACAGGTCCAAAAAGGAGTCACTCCTATTAAGAGCCCCACCTCAGCAAACCAAGACTTAACATCTAACCTAACTGTAGTTTCAAACCTCTATCCCAAATGTAACCTTTAACCAGTCAACTTGTAATTTCCTGGTTAGCACTAGGAAATTCACCGATAGACCTCTTTCATTCTCCTTAGAAGGGCGACCTTGCCTAAAACAATAGACTTGTTACTAATAATTTCCTTTTTTCTCTCCCCTCTCTACCTTTGAAAACCTTTCCTTTTCTGCAGCTCAGTGGAGCTCCTTTCTATTTGTTAGATGGGATGCTGCCCAATTCATGAATCATTTAATAAAGCCAATTAGATCTTCAAATTTACGTGGCTGAATTTTGTTGTTTAACAAAGGGAATATTCTCAACTGGATAAAAGGTATCTCTAAAAAGCCCAAGGCTAACAACATCTTAAATGGTGGAAGATGGCAAGTTTTCCCTCTAATATCAGAATCAAGACAATGATACCCACTCTTGCCATTTCTATTCAGCATCATACTAGAAGTTCTTAGCAGGGAAATGAGTCAAGAAAAAGAAATAAAAAGCATCCAAATTGGAAAGTAAAAAGTTAAACTATCTTTATTTGCAAATGACATGATCTTATATAAAGAAAGTTCAGGGTGCCTGGGTGGCTCAGGTCATGATACCAGGTTTCTGGGATGGAGCCCTGCATCAGGCTCCCTGCTCAGCTGGGAGTCTGCTTCTTGCTTTCTTTCTGCCTCTCCTCCTCTGCTCATGCTCTCTCTGTCTCGCTCACTCTCTCTCTCAAGTAAATAAATATAACCTTAAAAAAAAAAGAAAAGAAAATCCTGAAGAGTCCACTAAAAAGAAATTAGAGATAATAATATAAAGTTTTTAGAGATAATGGATAAATATACATATTTGCAGTATATAAGACCAACATACGAAAGTCAGCTTTATTTCTATACATTAATAATTAACAGTCTGAAAATGAAATTAAGAAAAATATTCCATTTAAAATAACATCAAGAAGAATATAATACTTAGGAATAAATTTACAATGAAGATATAAGACTAGTATACCAAAAGGCAGAAAATATTGTTGAAAGAAAAAATTAAATAAATGGAAAGACATTCCATATTCATGGATTAGAACACTTAATATTGTTAAAATGCTAATATACTCCAAAACTGATCTTCAGATTCAATGTAATCGCTACGAAAATTCCAGCTG
>NW_024423319.1:94096591-94106900 GCF_017311325.1 Ursus maritimus
ACAAGGAATTCTGAATAGCCAAAATAATCTTTAAAAAGAACAATGTTGGAGGACACACACTCCTCAATTTGAAAACTTACCACAAGCTGCAATAATCAAAACAGTGTGGTCCTGGCATAAGGTAAACATATAGATCAATAAAATAAAATTGTGGTCCTGGCATAAGGTAAACATATAGATCAATAAAATAAAATTGGGAGTCCACAAATAAAGCCATGCATCTATTGTCAATCAACTTTCAACAAGAGTGACAAGAAAATTCAATGAGGAAAAAATATCCTTTTTAATAACTTGCTGAGACAACTGATATTCACATGGAAAAGAATGAAGTTGGACCCTTACCTCACAGCATATACAAAAATAAATTAAAGCTCTAAATGTAATAGCTAAAATTCTTAAACTCTTAACAAACAGAAGTTAGCACTCATGACAATGGATTTGACAATGGATTCTTAGATATCACACTAAAAGCACAGTCAACTAAAGAAAAATAGATAAAATGAATTTGATCAAAATCAAACTTTTTTGTGTATTAAAGGATGTTTATCAAGAGAATGAAAAGACAATCCACAGAATGGGAGAAAATATTTGCAAGTATTATATTTGATAATGATCTAGTATTCAGAATATATAAAGAACACTTCCAATTCAACAATAAAGGCCAGTCACAAAGGGACAAATACTACATGAATCCACTTATACGAGGTTCCTAAAATAGTCAAATTCATACAAGCAGCAATTAGAATAGTGATTACCAGGGTCTGGGGTAGAGAGGAATTGAAGGAGAAATGGATAACTATTCTTCAATTTTGCAGTAATACCTTGTTTTATTGCACTTTGTAGATATTGTGCTTTTACAGACTGAAGGTTTGTGGCAACCCTGCATAGACCAAGTTTATCATTTCCACTTTTCCAATAGCATTTGCTCACTTTGTGTCTCTGTGTCACACTTGATAGTTTTACAATATTTCAAACTTCTTCCTTATTTTTATATTTGTTGTAGTGATCTGTGATCAGTGATTACAATTCACTGAAAGCTCAGATGATAGCATTTTTAGCAGTAAAGTAGTTTTTTTACCTTTTTTTTTTTTTTAAAGATTTTATTCATTTATTTGACAGAGATAGACAGCCAGCAAGAGAGGGAACACAAGCAGGGGAGCGGGAGAGGAAGAAGCAGGCTCCCAGCGGAGGAGCCTGATGTGGGGCTCGATCCCAGAATGCTGGGATCACGCCCTGAGCCGAAGGCAGACGCTTAACGACTGAGCCACCCAGGCGCCCCAGTAACGTAGTTTTTAATTAAGGTATGTATTATATCTTTTCAGACATAATGCCATTGTATACTTAATAGACTCTAGCATAGTGTAAACATAACTTTTATATGCCCTGAGAAACGAAAAAAAATTCATTTGACTCACTTTATTTTGATATTCACTTTACTGCAGGGGTCGGGAACCAAATCCACAATATCTCCAAGGTATGCCTGTGAAAAGTTTCAGTTATACAAGATAAATTAGTTTCAGAGATCTGTACAGCATAGTCGTACAGTCAACAATACTGTATTGTGCTCTTAAGATTTTATTAAGAAGGTAGATATCATGTTAAGTACTCTTATGACAACCCCCCTCCCCACCAAAATCTCAAAAGACCCAAAGGGACACTTTTGAAGGTGATGGATGTGTCTATTACCTTGATTGTGGTGATGGTGTCATAGGTGTATGTGTATGCCAAAACTCATCAAATTGTAAACATTAAATATCTGTGGGTTTTATGTATCAGTTATACCTTAATAAAGGTGTTTTTAAAGACAAAAGTACCAATTAAAAATGAGCAAAGGACTTGAATAGACATGTCTCCAAAGAAAATATACAAATTGCAAAAAAAGACAAAAAGATATTCTCAGCAGCATTTGTCTTTGGGGAAAAGCAAATAAAACCACAATGAGATCCCACTTCACACATATTAAAATGGCTATAACAATTAAAAATAAAAAATTACAAGTGGTGAGGACGGAGAGAAGCTGGAACCCTCTTATATTGCCAGTGTGAAGGTAATATGGTGAAGTACTGTGTAAATTTTGGAATTTCCTCAAATAGTTAACCACAGGATTACCATAGGACTGAGAAATTCCACTCTTAGGTACATACCTAAGAGAATTAAAAACAGGAGTTCAAACAAAGGTTGTACACAAATGTCCAGAGCAGCATTATTTATAATAGCCAAACAGTAGAAATAGCCAACTGATAAATAAGGAAAACATGACATATTCATGTAGCGGAATATTATTTAACTTTAAAAAGGAATGAAGTACTGATAATTATCACAGCATGGGTCAACCTTAGAAAATTATGCTAAGTGAAAGAATCTAGAACATCAAAGGACATATAATTTATGATTTCATTTCTATGAAATGGCCATAAGAGGCAAATTCATAGATATTGAATACAGATTAGTGGTTATAAGGAGCTGAGAGGAGGGGAAGAATGGAGGAGTGACTGTAGAATGAGTATGGGTTATTTTTTCTGGGTGATGAAAATATTCTTGAATTGGATAGCAATGATGGTTGCACAACTAAAATCCACTAATCTTGCCCTTTAAAATGATTAAAACAGTGGATTTAAGCGAGGTGAATTTTACCTCAATAAAGAGAGAGAGACAGAGAAAGAGAATGTAAAAGACCAATTTCACATATCCTGGGTATCTCTCATTTAAAAAATACTGTGAGACTAACAAGCATCAAACAAGTTGAGGTTATTCGGCAAGGTACTGCACCAGCATAGGGTCTTTGATGAGAAGAAACTGGAGTAAAATTTGACATGTCATGTGCTGCACTAAGCCATACGACCCGTCAGGGATTCTGACAGGTAAATTTGGAAGGTGGCATCACCACGATGAAATTGTGGTTCATCATTGTTAAGAATATCTTTAAATGGCAGGAAATACAGGATAAATATTGCAAACAAGTTTAGATTTTAAAATGTTGATATTGAAAATGTAGATTTATATATAAAAAGAGCTAATATATAATTAGGATGACTATTATCTCTACTGGAGCCATTGACAGCATTCTGTATATTTATAGTATGACTGTCCTCGCAAAAACGGAATCATTACAAATTTTGCAGAAAAGTAAGTACACACACACACCAAAAAAAAAAAAAAAGAAAGAAAAGAAAAGTAAGTACATGTAATAAGAGATAAACCTGTACTTTACAATCTAGAGATAGAAATAACCCTCTGACCTTTTCTTGAGAGTTTGAACAAATCTTAATCTCTCTCTGTCTCTGTTTCTCTCTGTCTTTCTTTTGCTCTCACTTCTCTCCTGTCAAATGCTTTATTTTGACAAAGGCCATGGAGTATAAATTAGGTAAAATTTGTTCACAGCCAGAACTGCTGCAGTTACATTTTATATTAATTTCATTATATGTGTCATTAAAATATACTTAACTATGTACTAATTAAAGACCCCAGGTATGTTGGCAAGATGCCAGCTGGAGACACTCTGGATCGCATTACAAAATAAAATGATTAGATCGCTCAAAATTTTTGTTCAGTGGACACTTAAAAATGTTATGGAATGACATTCAAATTGGTTCTTTATGAACATTTCTCCGTAACCAAAAACCAAATACAATCCCAATGACAAAGTAAAAGACCCCAAATCAGGTCTGTGGCCAACACCAATATCTGTTACTCATTTCAGAGTTAACCACATAGAACCTGTAGAAAAATCACTGTTGGTACTTCAGCATACACAAATGAAGGGAAGTTTTTAAATTCGATCACCAGTTTATTATAAAAGGATTTAACTCAGTAACAGCCAGATTGAAGAGATGCGCAGGGTGAGATACATGGGACAGGGCACAGTTTCCACACTGCCTTTGAGGTCTCCACTACTCTCAGTTTTGCGTATGTTTACCAATCTGGAAGTTTGGGAATTTTAATATATGGCATCAGTATATTCAGTGGAGTCCAGCTTAAAAAATTAAATGTAAGATGTATCTTCATGTAAATGAAATGATTTCTGTTACTTACATATGCTTCGTTGGCCTTAGTAGGTGCTGATATGAGATTAGTGCAAAGCCAGAACCCATTTAACTCAAAATATGAACCCAGGGGCACGTGGGTAGCTCAGTCAGTGAAGCATCCCACTCTTGATTTTGGCTCAGGTCATGATCTCAGGGTGGTGAAATGTCCCACATCAGGCTCTGAGCTGGGTGTGGAGCCTGCTTAAGACTCTCTCTCCCCCTCTCCCTCTGCCCCTTCCCATACTCATGCTCTCTCTCTCTCTCCCTCCTCTCTCTCTCATATAAATAAATAATTGAATAAATAAATAAATATCTTTTTTAAAAAATGAACCTAAAACTTAGGCATAGAATCACCTAAGAATGCCTGTTAAAATGGAATTTGAGGCTTTACCCAAAATGGCCTAAATTAGAATTCCCGGGCTTATTTATTACCTGGTAATCTCTTTAACAAACTTACTAGTGCATTACTTTGCATGTTCTTTCTTTCCTTTTTTTTTTTTTTAAAGATTTTTTTCATTTATTTATTTGAGAGCGAGAGAGAGAATGTGAGCAGGTGGAGGAGCAGAGGGGTAGGGAAGGGAAAGAATCTCAAGCAGACTCCAAGCTGAGCATGAAGCCCAGTGTGGGACTCCATCTGTTGACCCTGAGATCAGGGCCCAAGATGAAACGAAGAGTCTGATGCTTAACCGGCTGCACCACCCAGGCACCCGTACTTTGCATATTCAACCTTGAGAACCACTTTCACCCCAGATGTGGCAGCATTCATTCCATCTCTCATTCTCTCTCTCTCTTCCCATTTCCCAACACCCCCTCCTTATTCTCAGTCAGCCACCAAAATATTACGAGTGGTTTTGCTGCTGATAATCTATCTTCACCTGTGGTCATGTTTCAAAATTCATGGCAGTACCTGGGGAGAAAATCATGGCAGAAGGGGAAATATTATTATTTTTCCTTATTGGAATAATTGTAGAAGAATGAGTTTAAATTTTCCTTTGAAATAAGGGGCTCATTGATACTCTTATTAAATGAACTCAGACCACAGAGTTCTCGAGGAGAAGAATGGTTGCTTGAAGCCACTCGTCTAATTCCCTAAAAGTCATAGGTGACAAAAACTACAGAGGTACCCTGTTTAGCAGAAATTTTTTGGACTGGAATCTATTTTTACTTGGAAACAGCCAGGATTAGAGCTGTATGTCAAGATAAGACTGCTTAGAAGGAATAACTGTAATGATTAATAACTCCGGAACTCTTGGTCACAAGTGTGTTCTCAGGAGCCAAGCACTCTCCACATCTAGCAAACCTATTGTTGCTACATCATTCTCTCCCAGGGTCTCACTTGCCTTACACACTGCTGTGATTGTTTTAGCTGCATGTCCAGTTTGGCAGGCCAAGTGACGCTTTCCAACTTTATATCCCTATGCCTTCTGATTTCCCCCTCCGACTCTTCCTTCTGAGAAAAAGACTTCCATTTCCCTTTTGAAGTACAGGATATTTATCATCCATTTTTCTAGTACATTTTCAGTATCCTCTATTTCAGCATAATAAAATCTTCCAATATGAGGAACTATGCAAGGTCCTGCAGGGTCTAGAAAAGTGAGTAAGTTTATCCCTGTCAGCAAGCATCTCTATCACTAAAAAAAGCCCAGTATAAAATATTTACCTGAAATATATAATATAGAAAAAATACAATGAATGCTGAAAGGGAGGGGACAAAGAACTACAGAATCAAAGGAAAGCTGCCTGCAAGGAGCCTTGGTGGGATTTTGACATGTGCAGATTACATAGAAATCATTTGAGGTAGAAAAATCAATATAAGCAAAGAGTAGGAGGTGAGTAAACTTGCACTGTATTGAAGTGGCAGCTCAGAATACAGATTAGGATATTTCATAAATATGGGAAGTAGTGGCAGGTAAGATTTTCAGTATCATGGCGATTATGGAAATCACTGAAGAGTACTTTTTTTTTCAACTACTAATTAGGAAGGCACAGGATCAGTCGCATTTTAGAGTAACTAGTCCATTGGCTATATGAGGGAGAAATTAGATGGGGGCTGTAGTAAGCAGAGCAACAACTACTGAGTAAGTGAACACGGACTGATGAGGGGCTCATGGTGGCACTGGAGATGGAGAACAGAGAACAAATGAGGGTGTGGTTTTAAGTCCAGATCTGTGGAGCATCACCAGTGACTGGATGCAGAATAGGAAGGATAGTCCAAGATACGTTTAAGATATCTGACCTGAGTCCCAGTAAAGAGTGAAAGAAAGGAATTGACTTGGTGGTAAAGATAACTAGCTCCATTTTGACCATATTAAATTGGAGATGGAGCCAGGTGGTGACATTTTGAAAAGTGGGAATGAGGTTGAAGTTATTGAGATGGGTTTGGGAATCATTTGATGAAGGCCAAGGAAAGACTCTTGGATGAATATACAGAGTGAGAAGTTGGAAAGGAGAATTCCATAAAGGAGCAAAAAAAGAAAAGATGAAGTGGTAAAACTAGGGAGGAAATGGGAGAGTAGTCTCATAGAAGATAAGAGACAATGTGTCAATAAAAAGAAGAATACAGGCTGAAGAAGGTGACTATTAAAAACAATTGCATCAAGAATCCTGATCTCAGATTTCTTTTGAGTAACATTTCAAATTGTGGAGATGGATACAAAATGCCTTAATATATAGTCTCTGCTGTCTGCAAAGCAGTCAGGGACTTAACTGTACACGGGAAACAGCTAAGTGTTCAATTAGGGCTATAGATTTGTTAAGTCTCTAAAGCAAGTGGCAGAAACGGAAAACACTAAAGAAATCTAGAGAATGGAGATGGTCCATGGGGATGGGAAAGCTTAGAGGATGTCTCTCAAACAAAAGGGTTGGGGAGTAGATCCAAAAAAAAAAAAAAAAGAATAAAAAAGACAGTTTGGAATGTTAAACAGCAACTCCTAGACATACAGTTATTTTAAGCACACTGTTTACTTGCATACAAGGACAACCAATTGTTAAAGTGTCAACCTCAAATAGTCATGGAAGATGGATGAGGTGGGGACTGCAAAACATCAGCGTTTGCTCTGGCGGCAGAACTGAGAACAGACTGAAATGTCTTTGGCCTGAGCCTTCTGTGAACTCGCCCAAGGGCACAAGGTACCAGACAGTCAGTCACAGTTTGGAGAAATTTCTTTCCCTAACTGCAGATGGGTGCGGGGAGCCATGTTAAGAAAACAAAAGCAAAAACCCTAGTCTGTGTTTGAAAATTCATAACATGTGATGATTTGTTTTAAATGTGGTGAAAGTAAAAAAATATTTTCCACTTAATAAATAGACACCTGCTCATGTGAATAAGGGGCCTTTGTAATGCTGGCCAGTGCTTGCTCTTAATACTCATCCTGTTCCCAGTAGCTCATTGCATTGTGTATGCATACATCCTTTTAGCATTAACTCTATAGTTAACATTTTTCACTAACATTTTCTTACACGTTAGTGACAGTATCTTTTTCAATAGGTCATGGCTGTGATAATGTCTTTTATTTGATTCCTTGGGACTCTGCTTCAATTGCTACATTGGATTGCTAATGGAAATTTTGTCATCATGGAATCGCCTAGTGGTTCTGAGAGCAACAACAGATCATTTTGTAACCTTAAGTGGAATTTCTAACAGAACTAAATACTTCCACTTGGCTACAGTCTTAGCAAAATCTGGTAATTGGGGCATTTTGAACTGTCTGTTCAAAGAACTACTGTTCTATAAAATAAAGTATTACCATTTACCTTATGCCTATTTAGACACTTTTGATGAAATAATAACTGTAGTTCTTATGAATGAAAGATGCTACTATTTTGCTATTTTTTTTTTGAGAGGAGCACAGATTTCAGTATATTTGGAAACATTTGTGTTTAATTTTATGTACCATCTGAAGATGCCCTTCACTTTCTGAATGAAATTTTAGAGCTGATTTTGTAATAGTTTGCTAAGGTAAAGAATATTCAATAAATGTTTGGGACATTGGATGGCCTTTTAGTAATTTTATGTATTCTTAAAATTAATGTGGTGCTCAAATCTTAAATCTGTATGCACGGAGTTATTTCAGTGTGTCTAATTTTCAGTTTCATTGAATCAGCAAGGAATCGTTATTTACAAAGAAGTGTGTGTTTCTTTCAGATGCTACAATTTATTTCTTTAAATTTCAGCATTAAATATTTATCATTGATGTTGCAAGATTGAAATGCACATGGACAATAGAAATAGGGTAATCTGATATAGTTACGTTATGTTCACATTTGTATTTCAGTAGTGTGAACATCAGTCAATAGGTAGATGCTTGATTAGTGTGAAGCTCTGAACTAAATTCAGAGAAGTGCCAAGGAAACAAAATTAATGTCAAAACAGAAAGGCAAACGATTTCCAGTAGACTGGTGACATGGTGCCAGAAGCCCTGATGAACAAGGCAATAATCATGTGTCCTGTAAAATAGACCACTTGCCAGACACCATTCTCTCTCTTATATTCATACCAACCTGTTATCATCAAGTAGAATGAATCAAATACTCTATGACTCCATCTGTCTGAATCAATAAACACTAAAAATTTTTAAATAAATGAGAGTGCAGGAGATATATGGCAAATCTGTATCTTCCCCTCAATCTTACTAGGAACCTAAGACTGCTCTACAAAAATAAAGTCTTTAAAATAAAATAGATGAGAGCTTCTACAATTATTAAAAACCATTATCAGCATTATTTATTAAGATTAAATACCCAACATTAAATTGTGCCAGTAACTGCAGCTTGCATCTTAACTCCTCCCCCAGGGACAGAGTAGGGGAAAGGCATAATAATATAATGATAATGTAACCAAATACTGAAATGGGATGCTTTCTGACTAAGTTTTATTTGGGGATCCAAAGGTCAAGAACCAAGCAATTGTGCCATATATCCCAAAGGTATGCAAAGATTGTAGCTGATGAATGGGGGTGACTGTTTGCTTGGGGAGTTATCTGTGTGCCATTGTTATGCCCATCTCCCATGGAGGAAGGGAGAGGGTGTATCTATCTCACCTTAAGTCAAGTGAGAGAAGGGGCTCTGAGAGACCATATAGGGAACCTTACCTGTGACAGTCCCCAGAACCTGGGGATCATAAATACTTGGTATTAGAAGAAATAGCTAGAAGGTCTGAAAGGATCTAGTAAAGGGAGAGAAGGAGGACTGCTTTGAGAGGCAACAACATTCCAGCGATCGTAGGGCCAGGATACCTGAGTGGGTTTTCAGATATGGAAACTGTCGGAGAAAACTGGTGTCATGCTGTTTGGATCCCTTCCAAGAGAACTGCCTGGAGAAGCAAGGGGTCCCCGATGTAAAGTCAGTATATCATAGACCACCTAATAGGCAGGGGCTCTGGGTTGAAGGGCTAAGAGACCAGGTGGAGAAAAGGCATTGTCCATACTTTGAAAAATATAACTGGAAGTTTCTAATGGGTGTATCTGAGGAATCCACAAAACTCCCATAGGAAAGCAAACTTAACACTGCAAACCAGCCATTGAGGATAACCCTGGGATTCTCTCCAGACTACTCAAGAAATGAATTTTGTTTCTTGTTTTTGTTTTCATTTTGGTTTCAGTCTCTTTTTTTATTCTTCTGACTCTGGAGACCTAGAGTCAGTCACTCTAGTAGCGGTGTGGTTGAGATGGGGTGGGGTGAATAGGGAAATAAAAGGGTAGTGAAAGATAAAGGGGGACATCCTGTTAGATTGCAAGCTTTAAGGATCTAGGCAGAACTGAGCAGTAGGAGGAAAAATATTTCCATAGGATAAGATCGTGGTTTATGTGTTTATCACACTAGAGTGGACATTTAATTACGGAAGTGGGATTTTTCCAGGAATTGAAAGTGCTTGAAGGACATTCTATTACTTAGGAGTTACCAAAAACTTTTATGGGACTTTCTGAAGTTTTACCAAAGGACAGAGAGAGAACCAGTACACAGAGCAGGTTTGAAAGGGCAGTGAAAAAAAAAATGTTTTCTGATTTTACTCTGATGAGTATAACCCATTCAATATAACTTATGATGATGTGACCATGACGATTTAGAAAGACAGTGGAGGGGCGCCTGGGTGGCACAGCGGTTGGGCGTCTGCCTTCGGCTCAGGGCGTGATCCCGGTGTTGTGGGATCGAGCCCCACATCAGGCTCCTCGGCTATGAGCCTGCTTCTTCCTCTCCCACTCCCCCTGCTTGTGTTCCCTCTCTCGCTGGCTGTCTCTATCTCTGTCGAATAAATAAATAAAAAATATTAAAAAAAAAAAAAAAAA
>NW_024423319.1:94106910-94177215 GCF_017311325.1 Ursus maritimus
AAAAAAAAAAAAAAAAAAGACAGTGGAGACATCACTGAATAATATTGCCTACCTTATTTTTGACTCAGATGAATTCTGACCCATCCTGAATTTTCTAGTTTTTAAATTCTAAAAACTTATTTACAAATGATACAACACACTATTTAAGTAGCAGCACTGCATCATTGGGCTGCAAGCAAGTCTTGTAGTCATTAACAGGGGAAAAGAGAGCCCTTTCTTTACTTCAGAAAAAATAGCAATATAATTCAATTCCGTTAATATTTATTTAGGACCTGCAGTGTGCCTAATATATTATTGGAAGTTGATACTGATTATATAAAGTACATATGGAAATGTAGATTTTATGTTTTCCTTTCATCTATAATTTTAAGTATAATGACCTCAATATCAAATTTACATGTGCGGTTATATAAAGAAGTCTTTAAAAACCTATATTTCACTCTTTCAAAATAGTAAAATATTAAAAACACATTTAATAATGTTAAGATACGAAAATATCTTAAAATTTAAGAACTAATGTGCATAAATAATGGAAAACATAAGTCAAAATTATAACAGTTTGCAAATTATTTGCTTATCCACCTGGGAAACCCAGAATTGGTCATTGAAAACCCATTAGAACTCAGAAGAGAACTTAGTGATATTGCCATTTGTTAAACAAACTGGTAAAAAAAATCAATAGCTCTCCTATATGCTAGCAACAAATGGGCAATTTAATAAAAATTACTACTTCAATAGCAAAAACATATAAAAATAATTAGAACAAGCTTACTAAGATATGGACCAATACTACATTAAGAAAACAAAATAACTTCCATATTGATATAAAAGAAAATTTAATAAAAGGAATCACATAACTTATTTCACTGTGGATAAACTCAAATGTATAAATGCCAGTTGGCTCCACGTTAATTTATAAAATTTATGAAATCTGATACCAATAGGAATCTTAAAGGAAGCTGATAAAATAATTTTAAAATGGACTTGGAAAAACAGGTGATGAAAACAAGACAACATTGAGAATAACCAAATAGTGGAGCAGGCAGCAACTTATTATTCATAATATTTTAAAATATATTATGAAGTGAAAATGGTTTAAAACTTTTGCACAGACATAAAAATAGAACATAATATAAAACTCTAAACAATGCAAGTACATATAATAGAATTTAAAGTCATAGTACTTCCCCGAGAAATAATTAAGCTTCTAAGAACAGTGACACTTTTAATCATGATAGAAGTTTCATTGCTTATAATATTTATGCAAAAACAGGAAAACAGGGAATGAGGCAGACAACCAACCACCACATTCCAAGATAATCAGTTATTGTGTAGAAAATGTATCTTTTGGTGAGTTCTTATGTATTTACTTTGGTTTTACCATATACCGCACTCTAGTCTGCAAAATTGTGGGTTCCTTCCATCAATCCAGACATTAGACACCCTACAGGTATCCTCACAATATTGAGCTTTAATTCAAAATGCTCTAAAAAATCCTTAATGTCCTTGAGTTCTTTGATAGGGAGAAGACTCAGGGCTATTTACAAAAGAACAAGAGCTATTCTACAGTTATGCAAAGAAAGCATGTCTGAATAAGGCAAAATGACACAGATTTCACTTTTATTCTGTTCTTCAGTATTGTTAAGAAGAAAAAACACAGGCTCAAAATGGAGTCACTTACATTATGAGCCCCACGTCAGTAAACCATGACTTAATACCTAACCTGACTGCAGTTTCAACCCCCTCTCCCAGGAATGTAACCTTTACCAGTCAACATGGAATTTCCTGGTCAGCACTAGGAAATTTATGGATAGACCTCTTCCTTTCCCCTTAGGAGGACGACCTTGCCTAAAATAATGAATGCTTTGCTAATAATTTCCTTTTTTCCACCCCACTCCCTGGATACCTTTAAAAACCTTTCCTTTTCTGGAGCTTTCTATTTGCTAGATGGGATGCTGCCTGATTCATGAATTGTTCAATAAAGCCAATTCAATCTTTTAAATTACTCAGTTAAACTTTTGTTGTTTAGCAGTATAATTTGCTTTAACTTTGACTGAATATTTGACAAACCCATGATTAATAATATAATAATAACCAACATTTTTTGAATGCCAGGAAAGGACTGAGCATGTGACATATACTTGTTTCCTTTAGTCCTCACAACAACGTGATTAAATATTATCACTACTATTATTAAACATACGGATAAAATGAAGCACAAAGAGTTTAAGTTACTTTCCTGGAAACATGTAATTAGTAAAGAGTATACCTGGGTTTAAATTGAGGCAGTTCGACTCCAGAGCCCATGATTTTTATCGTTGTGGGCTACTGCTTCTTTGTAATATTAATGTTAGACTTCTTTAACTTTGACCTCTGAAGTTCTCACAAGCTCTCTTCCTGTTGCAGCCACAGAAAGGTTTATATGCACCACCTGGGTGCATACAAAAATCACCTGGAGAGATTAAATAATTACAGGTGCCTGAGACCCATTCCAAACCAACTGAGATTGGTAGGGAGTATCCTCAGCATCTGTAGTTTGCAAAAGCTGTCCAGGTGATTCTAATGCACAGTGAGGGATGCAAACCACTGACTTGGGAGAATATAGAATTAGAGATAAAATTAAATAGTACTTCCCTGGTTGCCTTATAACTTATGTATGCAATAAATTACATAGTTTATATCTTTTATACTTGTAATGAGATATACTTCTTATCATTTTTTTATTAATTTCCCATAATGTACATAGGCCTAAATATTTGTTTTAGTTTTGGTAAAATTATATATCCATCAAGGCAGCCCAAAACGATCTCCTCTTCCTTTGAGCTTCTCTAGCATTTATTGTCTTCACTATTTAGCAGCTAGTTATGTAAGGTCTTGCAACAATTCAGTTTTCACTTGGAACAAAATTTTGGGGGTAATTTTAAAAATTGGAAGAATAACTTTGAAAATGTAATGCATACTCAATATTTACAAATCAAAGATGGCAGAAAAGTAAAAAAAAAAAAAAAAAAACACCATGCATGAAAAATCTCACCATGCATGATTCATCAACTTTTAATAGCGAGCGAGCAGCATTACAGGCTTTTCCTCTGCTTACATACAATAGATGAGTGAATGGATAGAAACCTAGATTTCTTTTTCTTTTCTTTTCCTTTTTCCAGCTTTACTGAGATATAATTATGTAACACTGTGTAAGTTTAAAGTGTAGAGTGTGATAATTTGATACCTGTATATGTTGAAAAATGATCACCGTAATGAGGTTAGTTAACCCATCTAACACCATAAAAGTACAACTCTGTGTGTGTGTGTGGGGGGGGGACCATTTGAGTACTAATCCCTTAGCAATTTTTAAGTATATAACATGGTATTTTTAACTCTAGTCATCATGCTGTATATTAGATCTGCAGGACTTCTTTATCTTACAACCGGAAGTTTGTACGTTTTGACCATCAACTTCTCATTTCCCCAACCTCCCAGCCCCTGGCAACCACCGTTCTGCTCTGTTTCTATGAGTCTGACTTTTTGTTTTAGATTTCACATATAAGTGAGATTGTACAGTATTTACAGTATTTATCTTTCTCTGTGTGGGGAAAATGGTATCTTTGGCAAGAAGCTAGATTTCAGTTAAGTATCATTGCTAAAACAATGTTTCCTGGGTTTCAATATGATATGTCTCCATGAAACTTGTA
The DNA here is from genome assembly GCF_017311325.1 of Ursus maritimus. NCBI lineage: Eukaryota > Metazoa > Chordata > Mammalia > Carnivora > Ursidae > Ursus > Ursus maritimus. Next base: position 94,110,600 of record NW_024423319.1, read on the forward strand.
TTTTAGTAATTCAAAATCTTATCTTCAAGGTTTTTATTTACTTGTTTGTTTGTGTGTTTGTGTTTCTCTCCCTCTCCAGGGAGGACAGTAACATCTTTGGTGGAAGTAAAGGTGAACTGGCCATTTGAAAATATTATCCCAGGGTCCGCTTCAGTCCCCAACTGCCACTTTGTGCAGAGGATTCTTCATGCCCCCCTTTGACCCCCAGAAATGCTGGCTGTAGTTAATTTCAGTATTTACATGTTTCCTTTTAAGACACATCATTTCAATCCAAATATTCTATGCTATATTGTTCTTTTTTAAGTTTGTGTAACCCATGAATACTGATGACTTTAAATATTATATGCTATAAGTATAGAGTGTAGAGAAAATGGGTTTCTGCCAGAAAAAAATTTCCTTACATTTGGGATTCTAGCATAAGAGCAAACCTTGGGAAGTTAGAACTCCAGAAAGACTTAGCTAAATCCAATGGTATGTATTTGCATTTTAACAGAAAATGAGACCTTGGAGACATCTTTAGGTTGTAGAATCTTGGGACATCAGAGCTTGTTGGGCCCTGCGAAAGATTTATTTCAAATCCATATTCCAAAGGTTAGAATGAGGACTTGGGTTTTGTTTCTATCCCATCTCCATAGAGCAAAGGTTTTTCTCCGTCATTTCAAGAGGGGAAAAGAAGGTAGCTCCCTCTTGCTCCTATTATAAGCAGGAAAAAAATCCATTTTTCTCCATTCTTCACTGATTATAATAGCTTCAAATTTGTAAGTATAGGACATTTGACTTGGCTTTCAGCAGGTCACCCGAGGAGTAAGAATCAGGGTGTGACAAACAATATGATTATTATTTGCATTTAAGTGACTTTGCATTTTAAATGAATGATAAGTCTGTGCCTGATCCAGAACACATCATGTGAGCATTCAGGATGAAATTATAAAGATGATTGTTAAAAGCACAATAGTGAGTTTTATTCCCATTTTGTGTGTGTGTGTGTGTGTACATGACTCAACAATCTTGAACAATGCTGCATAATTGACAAGTTATTATGAAAGTCCATGAAACTGTATTTAGCATGGCCATATATAATTGAGTGCCTTTGTAACATGCATTCTATAACCATCTTATGAATAATCTTTGTTACTTTACTTCTTTGTATTATTGCTTCATTCATACATTTTTAATGTCTGAATTGAAAAAGAATTTTCATGGGATATTATTACAGAATGGAAACTAAAATATGGCTCCATATAAATCTATTGCATTTCTAAAAATATTTATAAGTATGTACACCCAAGTGTGCATGACTAGAAAGTAGTCTTAGTAAGAGGTCCGGGTTTCATAAGCCAAGAGAATGAAGGTTGAGCACTTTATTAACATTACTCATGCTGTAAGAATAAATTTAAAAAGCACAATGGCATTCATATAGATGCAGTATTATCATTTTCTATTTTAGTAGTAAAAGGAAAGTTTTTCATTTTTGTCAGTTTTTAATTAGGTATATGTGTGTCAAACTCTATAGTAATAGCATATATCCTTGTATTTTTGCCTCCTTGTTGTAATTCTACTTGGCCTTTCACATCAAGTTGCTAGGAGCAATTATTGAAAATGTTTTTTATGCTTACTATTTTGAGCCCTTTGCTCTTTGGGTGAAATTTGATGCTATAAAAATGATTCTTTCCTTTGAAGTATATACAGAATGATTGGGAGACATGCAGAAGAAAGTAGAATTAAGATAAGGGAAGAGATCAATTTAATCTAAATTTATCAACCAAAGACTTTTTCATGAGGCAGGAATTATTTGGATTTTTAAAGGATGTATTAGATTTGGATCAGAAGTAGAGAAGTTTGCTAGGAGGGAATGGTGTGGCTAGAATATAGAGTGTGCACAAATGATATACATTTAGGAAATTGCATGGATAGGTTGTTGAAGTTTGGGATTAGAAAATTATATATGACATGACACGTTAGGTCTCCTCAGCCCTCGCACCATTTGTGTTTCCAAAGCTAGGCCTAGATTATTTTCAATTGGTAACTTGACTGTGTGTCATTAAGACATAACAGATCTTCATTTCATGGACGTGCGGAGAGTGTCCTGTACAAAGTTGATGAAGTGTATGTCTTTGAATCCCTGCTTCACATCAATCCCAAAGCTTCTTTGCTGTAATTAACTGTCCACCAGCTCCACCCTTTCCTAGGAGATCCTAGGCACTTTATAAACTGATGGAAAGAACACCTCCTTTCTCTGAAGCTGGCCTTCTTTTTGACTGCAACTTACATTCTGGCTATTATTGTCCCTGATGTTATGCCTCTGCATTTTTTGAATTTTATCTCAAATCCAATCCCCTTTATAATTTATCTTGTTTATCAGTATAATTACCTTTTCGGCCTTATTAAAATATCTCTCCTGGGAAAAGGACCTCCCCCAGACATTCCTGTCTAATCTGCCTGAACTGTTGCTCTTGTCATATTATCCCTCATTCAGAAACAAAGTCCCTTGTGCTGGCGTCTGAACCCTCCACAACATGACCTCAGTCTCATCACTCCCTTGTCTGTTAGTTTCTTTTGCATGAGTCAAAGGGTACTTCTTCCCTGAACAAACGCTATCTCTTTGCCTTATACTGCATTCCCTTTCTGATAGAATACACCTTTTCCCTTGCCCCAAACACAACCATTTCAAAATTCTAGCATTCTTTTTTTTTTTTTAAAGATTTTATTTATTTATTTGACAGAGATAGAGACAGCCAGCGAGAGAGGGAACACAAGCAGGGGGAGTGGGAGAGGAAGAAGCAGGCTCATAGCGGAGGAGCCTGATGTGGGGCTCGATCCCACAACGTCGGGATCACGCCCTGAGCCGAAGGCAGACGCTTAACCGCTGTGCCACCCAGGCACCCCCAAAATTCTAGCATTCTTATTCTGGGCACCTGGCTCAGTCGGTAGAGCTTGCAACTCTTGATCTTGGGGTTGTGAGTTCAAACCCCATGTTGGGCATAGAGATTACTCAAAATTCTAGCATTTTTCAGTGCCTATCTCAAAGGCTACTTCCTCCCTTGGAAGCCTCCCTTGGGCTTTTGCTTAAATAACCTTGTCATCTTTTACCTAGTAACACAGTAGTTTGTCTACTTGTCATTGTCCTTTTATTTAATTACATATTTCTTTAAAGCAGAGATGATGTCTTAGTCACTTTAATCATTATTTATAGTGTACAGTATTCTTCCTGACATCTAGCTGGCTTTTATGGGGTCTTTGAGACTTTGAGGTCAGTGTTATTTTTAGAACACCCCTAATTCATGTTTTAACTCTTCTGATTTATCTTTTAACACTGAGGCTAAGGTCTTGTGATTGATCTAAATATACTGTTTGCTGGGTCTACATTTCACTGTCATTGCCAGTTAGTGACTTTTTAAAGTACTGCAATGTTTCAACCCTTTATTTTTTTAAGATTTATTTATTTATTTTAGAAAGAGAGAGAGCATGAGCAGAGGGAGAGGCAAGGGGACAGGGAGAGAAGCAGACTCCCCACTGAGTGCGGAGCCCTCAGGGGGGTGAGGCTCAGTGACCTGAGCCGAAATTAAGAGTCGAATGCTCAATCAACTGAGCCACCCATGCACCCCTGTTTCAACTCTTTTAATATGTTTTAATTAATCTCTATATCTTCTTTTTTGAAACTAGGCCACTGATACCTGTGACCCAAATCCAATCCTAATGCTCATGCTTTTTGTCTCCATTTATGAAAGTTTCCCTATACACCTTGTTAAGAAGAAAAGACTTCATTTTACTTTCTCACCTCTGTGCTGTTACGGGTATAGCTGTATGGTCCCAAGGACACACGTTGTTTTAGATTTTTTTTTTTAATAACGCCAAATTCACAGGTAAGTACCTAGATGACGCTTTCTCTAGGTGAAAGGTTTAGAAGTGTGAGAGTAACTTTTTTCCTTTATTTTTTAAAAAAGCTTTATTGAGGTATAATTGATATACAAAGAACTGTACATAGTGGTGTAATTTGATGAGTTTTGACATATGCAAACACCTGCGATACCATCACCACATTCAAGGTAATGGACATATCCAACATCCAGTGTGTACAAAGTTTCAGTGATGCTAGATGAACAAGTTCTAAAGATCTGCTGTGTAGCACGGAGCCTATCAATAACAATACGGTACTGTGTACTTCAATATCTGTTAAGAGGGTAATCTTGTGTTAAATGTTCTTACCACAAAAAGAACAAAGGACACTGAAAGAAATGTCTCACTTGATAAGAATCACCACCTGCAAGGAAATAACCATCCTTTCATTTCTATGCATGAAATGGATGGTTTTGGGGAAACCGAGGATCAAAGTTCAGCAGTTTTGAAAGTTCCATCCTTCAAGACCACTCAAGATCCGTTTCATGCACTAGAGGACTGACACTGTAAGCGGAAACATGTGATCTGAACTTTCCTTTGGGGAGCAGTTTATACGTCCAGTTGGATTGATTCAACTGAGGACATAAAAGGGAAATAATGGGAAGTGCTCTTAAACTGGACTAATTAACCACTGAAGATTTTTACATGTGCTGGAGCTGCTAACTGTGTGGAAATATACTTTTCAATTCACAGAAGAAATTGAAAGTACAATTTGTGAGTCCAGTGGTAATAATATTTCTATATAAATATATTCATGTTTATAGGTGTCTCTTGGGAGGGAAAATATCTTGTCAAAGAATACCGATCTCAATTTTTTCAAACCATTTGTATCTTATGTGTACTTATGAAATATTTTCTAGCATAATTTTTATTTTTTTATTTTTTATTTTTTAAAAGATTTTATTTATTTATTTGACAGAGAGAAAGATAGCCAGCGAGAGAGAGAACAGAGCAGGGGAAGTGGGAGAGGAAGAAGCAGGCTTCCCAACGGAGGAGCCCGATGTGGGGCTCGATCCCAGGACTCCGGGATCACGCCCTGAGCCGAAGGCAGACGCTTAATGACTGAGCCACCCAGGCGCCCCTCCAGCATAATTTTTAAATTGCTTATCTAAGATTGTCCCTTCACTAGTTTTCATAAAATCGTCAACCAGATGTATAGGTCTCTTTGTACTGCTTTCTCAGGACAGAATGGGCTGATATAGCCTTATTCTGTGTAATAATTAATTTACCACGTTAGTATAATTCATGTTTATTCCTTTACTTCGGGCTATGTTGTGTATTCTTTTTTTTTTTTTTTTAAAGACTTTATTTATTTATTTAACAGAGATAGAGACAGCCAGTGAGAGAGGGAACACAAGCAGGGGGAGTGGGAGAGGAAGAAGCAGGCTCATAGCGGAGGAGCCTGATGTGGGGCTCGAACCCAGAACACCGGGACCACGCCCTGAGCCGAAGGCAGACGCTTAACCGCTGTGCCACCCAGGCGCCCCTATGTTGTGTATTCTTACTCATATTTTATATGAAGGAAAATAATTTCACACCTTTGTTGCCAAACTTGTTGCTATTTTTTCTGATGATCTTTGATTTGTAATTGTCATCTTCTTCAAAAATAATTATGCAGCCTCTGTGAGGTGGTGAGTGAAGGTTTACAAGTTTTAAGTTATAAATTAGAAAATAATACATTCTTATCTCAAAAGGGCTTGGTTTAGGAAAAGAAAGCAATCACCTTCTGGTTTTCTGCTAGCAAACGTTAAGATGTATTGTATTGAATTTTTTTTCCATTTAGTTTGAAGAAAATAAATAATATTTATTTAAAATTTTTTTTTCAACAGCATTTCCTAGGATAATTCCTTAAATGCTGTGCTCTTTAGGGCTTTGGGTCCTCAGGCTAACTGGCCTAGAGCTGCCATTAATTACATTGCAGAGGACTTTTGACTTGAAGTGAATGCTACAGAGAATTAGAAGTATTTTTCTTCTTTTTTTTTTTTTTAAAGATTTTATTTATTTATTTGACAGAGAGAGAAAGAGAGAGGGAAAGAGCACAAGCAGGGGGAGCAGCAGGCAGAGGGAGAGGGAGAAGCAGACTCCCTGCTGAGCAGGGAGCCAGATGCGGCTGGATCCCAGGACCTGAGCCTAAGGCAGATGCTTAACCAGCTAAGCCATCCAAGCAACCCAGAATTAGAAGTAGTCTTAAACCTATGAGTGACTGGAGAAGACTGATCAGATTAAGAAATTAAGTATTATTACAGCTAATTTATTACAAGTTCTCTATTGCTATCTACATATTTGCATCTCTTTATATCATTAAAATATTTAATACTAATGCTAGCTAATGTTTAAACTTAAATTTTAACTGTGATGTTAAAAACCAAATTAAAGCATATTTAAGTGGAAACATGCTTTCTTTCCCCATTTACCTTTTTACTAGAAATAATGTTTAGGCTTCAAGACTATCAATGAGAGCACTGGGTGCTGTATGGAAGTGTTGAACCACTATATTGTAACCCTGAAACTGACATAACACTGTATGTTAACTAACTGAAATTAAAATAAAAACTTCAAAAATATTTTAAAAAGGAAGAGAAAAAAAGAGTATAGATATTATACAGACATGGCTTTTATTTTTCACAAATGTAGAGTAGGTTTCTTGGAAAGAAAATTTAAAAATTAAAAATAAATGCAATATAAAGCATCAATTATAGCACCTCTTGACTTTAAATTCCATTAAAAAATAAACTTTTTGGAAATTGCTAATGGAAGTGTTAGGCACAGTTTGCTCCTGTGAACCAACACCATGAAATGACAGTGCCTAAGTCATAGAATGTCATTATTACCAAACCTTTCAACCCTCTAGAATATAGAAAAAATCTCAAAAGGTAGCTATTATAATTGAAAAAAGTATTTCTGTACACATCTATTACTAATGAAACATAAAATGTCGGCCAGAGAAAAAAACTAGCGATCATGTTGTTCAGTGGTTTTGATACTGGTTTTCTAAAAACCGAACTGTTAAACATATATTTTTTTTAAACAAACTTTACACAGAAGTCCAGTAGTAAAAATAAAAATGTCTTTCATTACAAAAGAGGAATAGAGACCACATTTTTTGTTCTCCTTCTCTTGAACAGTTTCCCTTCTCCCCTATCCACCTCTCACCCACTCCATGAAATACTAAACTTTGGTGGAACAGGTGTGTTCAATGTCTTTATGTCATTACACATAATTAGACTGAGTGGCTTCCTTAAGATCTCAGGCTGGTTAGGGAAGTTCCAGGGCTATCAACTAATGATTCATTTTAAGTCTACTATGATTTTTTAATATCCCTCCTAAAAATGGAAATCAGCAACTTAAATCTTGTTATTACTGATAAATATGAGAATTAAAATTATCTGATATCATAAGAACAAAAGAAAAAGTCCTGCCCTATAGGTATTTGAGCAACCTGGCTCAAACACTGTTTTGGAGTTGGAATGCTCACAATAGGATGCTATGTGATGCTTTCTGCATTGGGTTCCTCACATCCCCATCACCCCATCAGTTCAAAAAGGAAGAGTAAAAAAAAAAAAAAAAAAAAATCTAAAATTAAAAAAAAAAAAAAAAAGGAAGAGTACAATCTCCATACATTCTGAATCCAATCCGCAAATCTCTGCACCTTAGGTTAACCCTCTCTGTCAGCCAGTATCTGTTGGCAAGGCAGGCCAGTGATCACAGTCATAAGATGCCCACTCTCTGGTGGATGCCACAAACTCAGGAAACATGAGAAGCCATCTATGCTGGGGACACCATCTAGATTAGTTTAGGAGACATGTCCACAGCTAGCCCTTTATCTGAAGAGCAACTGAGGAAATTAGTACAAGGGTAGACCTTTTAAGTGTCCTCCTTGTTGTTCTTGCATGCTGCCTCCCACTGCTCATTGGTACTTCTGGCCTGTCCCAGCTGCCTATCATTACTAACATTCATGTAGCCCGGACCTCAATACAGAGGATGCACTGTGCACAGAGGATGAAATTCCTATTGCCAGCAGGAATCAAGACAGATCCCAGCCCTGATAAACAGGCAAACGTTCAGTGGACCACCAGAGTAGTCAAGACATGTAGCTTTCCCAGAATCCACTAGCAACATTATTGGATGATGCAGGAGAGTCAGCCATCTTTGGCCTAACAGTACATGCAGGACTTCTACAGAATGGTGGGTGTTTCTAGTCCTTTCATCCAGTAACTTCCTCCACTTAGATAATCATATAGTTTCCAGCTGTTAGTGGTGATTGAGAGATTTCCCAAGCCTATCCATGTGTATTGTCTTGGGCCCTCCATGTGGATTCCCCACTATCTCTTCTGGTCCTTACTCCCCTACACTGAACTCTGGATTCAGAATTTTGACTACCAGCCTGGTCTGGGCTCTCTGGACTTGGATTTCCATGTAGTCTCTCTCATGGACCCTGGACATTGCTCTTTCTCTGGATCTTCATCCCTCACTAAATGTAAGTGTCTTGTCTAGCTCCATTCCCTGTCAACTGGTCACTTTGAATCCTTGCTTTTCAAATTAAGTACTTTTGATTTATAAAATAATACATGTGTGAGTGTTTATGGTATTAACATGAATTAGTTTGTGAGAATATGAATTGATAGAGTTTTTTGGGGATGAAATTTTGGCAATATTAATAAAAATTAACAATCTCCAGATACTCTCCACTTTAACCTAATTCATACCTTCTAGCATATAAATAAACTTTAGCCAAATAAGTCATGTTCAAAATAGTTCAGTTCTATAAGTCACAGCAAGAAATGGGAAACAGATTACGTGTCTGTCGGAAGGACATGATTAGGGGCACCAGGGTGGCTCAGTCAGTTAAGCATCTGATTTTGGGTTAGGTCATGGTCTCGGGGGTGTTGAACCCCAGATCCAGGCTCCCTGCTCAGCAGGGAGTCTGCTTGTCCCTCTCCCTCTGCCTCTGCCCCTCTCCCTGCTTGTACTCTGTCTCTCTCTCAAATAAATGAATAAAATATTTTTTAAAAAAAGGAAGGGGCGCCTGGGTGGCTTAGTCATTAAGCGTCTGCCTTCAGCTCAGGTCATGATCCCAGCGTTCTGGGATCGAGCCCCGCATCAGGCTCCCTGCTCGGCGGGAAGCCTGCTTCTCCCTCTCCCACTCCCCCTGCTTGTGTTCCCTCTCTCTCTGCCTCTCTGTCTGTCAAATAAATAAATAAATAAATAAATCTTTTTAAAAAAAGGAAGACATGTTTAAATTAATCATGACACATACATGCTATGAGAGCAGATATAAAAGTAAAGCAGATCTATACATGTTGTCATGGAAAGATCTTGCATTCATGTTAAGAGCGAAAGACTTATGGCAGAATAACATGTATATCATGACGCATTAGGTTTTAAAATCATAGATAATTTTACGGAGGAGGGAGTTAAGATGACAGAGGAGTAGGGGACCCCTTTCTCAGCCGGTCCCCTGAGTCGAGTTGGATAGGTACCAGACCAGCCTGAACATTCATGGAATCAGCCTGAGACGCAGGAAGATACATCTGGATCTCTACAAATGAACATCTCCAGCGCTGAATATTGAGGTACAAAGCAGGGAGCCAGGAAACCACGCACAGATATCGGAAGATAAACGGAAGGGGGAGGGAGCCGCCACGTTTGGGTGCTGGGAAGCGGTAGCCACCTGCACGGGGGAGTGGGCGGACTCGTGGACCGGCACCCGCGAGAGAGCAGAACTGAGACCGTGAGCCGGGGAACACGCGCCACCAGACTGAAATGGAGCTCCGGTGTGCTCACTGGAAGCAGACTGAGACCAGGAGCTCCGGGAGCGCGCGGGGGGCAGCTGGGGGCTGGCGGTGTTAGAAACACAAAGGACAGAGACGCGCCAGCCCTGGAAGTGAGGGCTGGGACGCTGGGTGTGGGGCGCACATCCCGGGACACTGCAAGGTTGAACAGCACCAACAGACACAGAGTTAAAGTGGCCAGAACATCAGTGGAGAACGATCCGCGATCCTTCTGTTTTGAGACAGAGGCTGAGATTCGGCCACTGCTGCTCTGTCTCTCAGAAGAGGCACAGCAAACCGCCAGGGAAAGCCGCCAGAGAACAAAAGCCTGGAAATACCGGCTCACAGTGTGCCCATCCCCATCCCCCCTCGCAGGGGACACGGAGACTCTACCCAAACAGGATTGCCTGAGTATCGGCGCGGCAGGCCCCTCCCCCAGAAGGCAGGCTGAAAAATCAAGAAGCCCACATCCCTAAGATCCCTATAAAACAAGGGCGCAAGGCCTGGGTCCTGGTCAATAATTTGGGCTCTGGACAACCCCGCAACCTCTCCTCATCAGAATGGCGAGAAGGAGAAATCCCCCCCAGCAAAGAAAAGACAATGCGACTGTGGCCTCTGCCACAGAACTAATGGATATGGATATAACCAAATTATCAGAAATGGAATTGAGAGTAACAATGGTCAAGATGATGTGTAGACTTGAAAAAAGTATTAACGAAAATGTTAATGGGAATATAGAATCTCTAAGGGCAGAAATGAGAGCGAATTTAGCAGAAATTAAAAATTCTATGAGCCAAATGCAGTCAAAACTAGAGGCTCTGACGGCCAGGGTAAATGAGGCAGAAGAACGTATCAGCGAATTGGAGGACGGGTTAGTAGAAGAAAAAGCTAAAATAGAATCTGGACTTAAAAAAATCCACGCTCAAGAATGTAGGTTACGGGAGATTACTGACTCAATGAATCGTTCCAATGTCAGAATCATCGGCATCCCTGAGGGGGTGGAGAAAAACAGAGGTCTAGAAGAGATATTTGAACAAATTGTAGCTGAAAACTTCCCTAATCTAGCAAGGGAAACAAACATTTGTGTCCAAGAGGCAGAGAGGACCCCTCCCAAGCTCAACCACGACAAACCTATGCCACGTCATGTCATAGTGCATTTCGCAAATATTAGATCCAAGGATACAGTACTGAAAGCAGCCAGGGCAAAGAAATTTCTCACGTACCAAGGCAAAAGTATCAAAATTATGTCAGACCTGTCTACACAGACCTAGAATGAGAGAAAGGGTTGGGGGGGGGCATTTTTAAAGCTCTTTCAGAGAAAAACATGCAGCCAAGGATCCTTTATCCAGCAAGGCTGTCATTCAGAATTGATGGAGAAATAAAGACCTTCCAGAATCACCATTGACCAATTTCATAACCACGAAACCAGCCCTACAGGAGATATTAAGGGGGGTTCTATAAAAGTAAAAAGGCCCCAAGAGTGATACAGAACAGAAAGTCACAATCTATAGAAACAAAGACATTACTGGAAACATGGCATCATTAAAATCATCTCTCTCAATATTCAGTCTCAATGTAAATGGCCTAAAATGCTCCCATAAAATGCCACAAGGTTGCAGATTGGATAAAAAGACATGGCCCATCCATTTGCTATCTACAAGAGACTCATTTTGAACCTAAAGATACATTCAGACTGAAAGTAAAGGGATGGAATACCATCTTTCATGTCAATGGACCTCAAAAGGAAGCTGGGGTAGCAATTCTCGTATCAGACAGATTGGATTTTAAACTAAAGACTATAGTTAGAGACACAGAAAGGCACTATATTATTCTTAAAGGATGTATCCAACAAGTGGATATGACAATTATAAATATATATGCCCCCAACAGGGGAGCAGCAAGATACACAAGCCAACTCTTAACCACAATAAAGAGACATACAGATAAAAATACGTTAATAGTAGGGGACCTCAACACTCCACTATCAGAAATAGACAGAACACCCATGCAAAAAATTGACAAAGAAACAAGGGCTTTGAATGCCATACTCGACAAGTTGGACCTCATAGATATATATAGAACACCACACCCCAGAACCAAAGAATACTCATTCTATTCTAATGCCCATGGAACATTCTCAAGAATAGACCATGTTCTGGGACACAAAACAGGTCTCAACCGATACCAAAAGACTGAAATTATTCCCTGCATATTCTCAGACCACAACGCTTTGAAACTGGAACTCAACCACAAGGAAAAATTTGGAAGAAACTCAAACACTTGGAGACTAAGAACCATCCTGCTCAGGAATGATTCGATGTTCCAGAAAATCAAAAATCAATTTAAACAATTTATGGAGACCAACGAGAATGAAAACACAATGGTCCAAAACCTATGGGATACTGCAAAGGCAGTCCTAAGGGGGAAATACATAGCCATCCAAGCCTCACTCAAAAGAATAGAAAAATCTAAAATGCAGTTTTTATATTCTCACCTCAAAGAAGCTGGAACAGCAACAGAGGGACAGACTAATCCACGCATGAGGAAGCAGTTGACAAAGATTAGAGCAGAAATCAATGAATTAGAAACCAGGAGTACAGTAGAGCAGATCAACAGAACTAGAAGCTGGTTCTTTGAGAGAATCAATAAAATTGACATACCACTGGCAAGACTTATCCAAAAGAATAGAGAAAGAACCCAAATTAATAAAATTATGAATGAAAAAGGAGAGGTCACGACCAACACCAATGAAATTGGAAACATTATTAGAAACTTTTATCAACATCTACATGCCAATAAGTTAAGCAATCTGGAAGAGATGGAGGCCTTCCTGGAAACCTATAAACTACCAAGACTGAAACAGGAAGAAATTGATTTTTTAAACAGGCCAATTAATTATGAAGAGATTGAGTCAGTGATAAACAACCTTCCAAATAACAGAACTCCAGGCCCAGACGGTTTTCCTGGGGTATTCTACCAAACATTCAAAGAAGAAATAATACCTATTCTCCTAAAGCCATTTCAAAACATAGAAACAGAAAGAAAGCTACCAAACTCATTCTATGAGGCCAATATTACGTTGATCCCCAAACCAGGCAAAGACCCCGTTAAAAAGGAGAATTACAGACTGATTTCCCTAATGAATATGGATGCCAAAATCCTCAACAAGATCCTGGCTAATAGAATCCAACAGTACATTAAAAGGATTATCCATCATGACCAAGTGGGATTCATCCCTGGGATGCAAGCGTGGTTCAACATTCGCAAATCAATCGGTGTCTTAGGTTTTATCCAGAAAGAAAAATTCAAAAATCATATGATTCTCTCAATAGATGCAGAAAAAGCATTTGACAAAATACAGCATCCTTTCCTGATTAAAACCCTTCAGAGTGTAGGGATAGAGGGTACATTTCTCAATCTCATAAAAACCATCTATGAAAAGCCTACAGAAAATATCATTCTCAGTGGGGAAAAGCTGAAAGCCTTTCCCTTAAGATCAGGAACACGACAAGGATGCCCACTCTCGCCACTATTATTCAACATAGTACTAGAAGTCCTTGCAACAGCAATCAGATAACAAAAAGGGATAAAAGGTATCCAAATCAGCAAGGAATAAGTCAAAATGTCTCTCTTCACAGATGACATGATACTCTATATGGAAAACCCAAAAGAATCCACTCTCAAACTATTAGAAGTTATAGAGCAATTCAGTAATGTGGCGGGATACAAAATCAATGCTCGGAAATCAGCTGCATTTCTATACACGAATAATGAGACTGAAGAAAGAGAAATTAGGGAATCCATCCCATTTACAATAGCACCAAAAACCATACATTACCTTGGAATTAACTTAACCAGAGACGTAGAGGAACTATATTCTAGAAACTATAAATCACTCTTGAAAGACATTGAGGAAGACACAAAAAGATGGAAAAATATTCCATGCCTATGGATCGGAAGAATTAACATAGTTAAAATGTCCATACTCCAGTCCACTACACTTCAGTGCTATCCCGATCAAAATACCGAGGACATTTTTTCAAAGAACTGGAACAAATAGTCCTTAAATTTGTATGGAAACAGAAAAGGCCCCAAATCGCCAAGGAACTGTGAAAAGGAAAACAAAGCTGGGGGCATCACTATGCCGGATTTCAAGCTGTACTACAAAGCTGTGATCACAAAGACAGCATGGACTGGCACAAAAACAGACACATAGACCAATGGAACAGAACAGAGAACCCAGAAATGGACCCTTGGCTCTTTGGGCAAGGCTAATCTTTGACAAAGCAGGAAAACATCCAGTGGAAAAAAGACAGTCTCTTCAATAAATAAAGTGGGGAAAATTGGACAGCTACATGCAAAAGAATGAAACTTGACCACTCTCTCATACCATACACAAAGATAAACTCCAAATGGATTGATCTGAGGTGAGACAGGAATCCATCAAAATCCTAGAGGAGAACATAGGCCGTAACCTCTCTGACATCAGCCACAGAAACTTCTTTCATGACACATCTCCAAAGGCAAGAGAAACAAAAAGGAAAAATGAACTTGTTGACCCCTACCAGTATAATCATCTGCGGCATAAAATAAAGTGCACCAAAAGACATGAAATAGACGATATTTGCAAAATGACACTGATAGATAAAAAAGATCGACTTCAAACTCAGATCTGTAAAACTCAATCACACATATCATTCAAATGGAACAATTATCAAAAATGGCAGATAATATAGACATTTTCATATAAATGTATACAAAATTAGTGGTACATCTAAATGTTTAGACACGAAATTCAAATCAAAACCATACTAAGATACCACCTTACGCCAGTTAGAATGGCAAAAATTGACAAGGCAAGAAACAATTGCTGTAGAGGATGTGGAGAAAGGGGATCCCTCCTACATTGTTGGTGGCAATGCAAGTTGGTACAGCCACTCTGGAAAACAGTGTGGAGGTCCCTCAAAATGTTAAAAATAGAGATACCCTATGACCCAGCAATTGCACTACTGGGTGTTTACCCCAAAGATACAGACGTAGTGAAGAGAAGGGCCTTATGCACCCCAATGTTCATAGCAGCATTGTCCACAATAGCTAAATCATGGAAGGAGCCGAGATGCCCTTCAACAGATGACCGGATTAAGAAGTTGTGGTCCATATATACAATGGAATATTACTCAGCTATCAGAAAGAACGATTTCTCAACATTTGCTGCAACATGGATGGCACTGGAGGAGATAATGCTAAGTGAAATAAGTCAAGCAGAGAACGACAATTATGATATGATTTCTCTCATCTATGGAACATAAGAACTTGGAAGATCGGTAGGGGAAGAAAGGGATAAAGAAAGGGGGGGTAATCAGAAGGGGGAATGAAGCATGAGGGACTATGGACTGTGAGAAACAAACTGAGGGCTTCAGAGGGGAGGGGGTGGGGAAATGGGATAGACTGGTGATGGGTAGTAAGGAGGGCACGTATTGCATGGTGCACCTGGTGTTATACGGAACTAATGAATCATCGAGCTTTACGTCAGAAACCATGGATGTACTGTATGGTGACTAACATAACATAATAAAAAAAAATTTTTTAAATAAAAAAATAAAATGTCATTTATTTTGATGATTGCAAAAAAAATAAAAAATAAAATCATAGATAATTTTATAACACAGCTATGTATGAGAAAGCCTACAGTTAACTTTAAAATAACATACTAGATTAATCGTGGCTGTCTTTGAGACTGTGGCTGAATTATGAGGGACTACTGTAAAGGTGGAGATTGTGACTTGTCTGTAGTTTTAACATTTTTGCACCTAGAATATGTGTGCTATCAGCTTTGTCATTAAAATATTTTAATAAGCCTAACAGCAAAAATAGTAGCTGTGTATGAATTAGATAAAGTTTATGCAAGCTGATGGAAGAGACAACATCTGAAATCTGAATGGCTTAACATAACAAAAGTATATTTCTTGCACACATAAAATCTGATAGATTTGGCAGGGAATCTTTGCTACCAGGTAACGCAGAGATCTAAGCTGCCTCCATCCCGTACTTCCACAAATCAACATAGTCCCCATGTTTGCTGCTGAATGGAAGGAAGGTCATTATGGTGGCATCCTGGCTCTCAAATGCTTTGGACTGTGACAAACATCATTTCTGTTCATATTTCAGCAGCAATGGCTGGTCATAAGAGCCTTTCTAACTATAAGCGAACTGGACAATGTAGTCTTCCCATGTACCCAGGAAAGAGTGAAAGACAAGTGGTGGATGAGTACTTGTAGTCTCTACCATAAACACTTATATAGTAGGGGCCTAGTAGAGAAAAACCACTAGAATTTGTTACGTCAATGACCCTGTTCATTTCCTGGTGGAGTTTCTGAAGAGGCAAAATGGTCTTGGCAACTCTCCAACTTCGTGAGATCTTACTATTTAATAGGTGCTTTCCAATATAGAGTCACATATATTTTTCAAAAGGACCTTGTAAATCTTTGCAGGAAGTGTTTGCCTCAGTTCACTTTTTCAAAAGCCCCATCACACATTGTTCTTTTCAATAACCACTATGATCACAGTACACTGAGAATTTTCTCCTTACTCTTGGTGCATTGACAAAACTTTACCTTATGATTCTTTGCTATCTATCACCTAACTGAAAATGCCTGGATATCTGCACAAATGCAATTATGCACACTGAGAACCAAAATTCTTTCAATTATATCTGTTATCTATCATATATACCTGTCTATCTATCTATCTATCTATCCATTATCTATCTATCTATCATCTATGTATTTCTATCATCTATTATCCAAAGGTAATTCCAAGGAACCTAGGTTCTTATATCTCCTAGAAGGACTCCAGAAGTTACAGAAACTGAGACACTGTAGATGTTTGCTTATTTATTTCAATCATCTCTCCTCATCTATCACTTATAGGAAAGGCTTTGGTTTTTAACCACGAAGTTAAGCTCCCTCATTGTTGTATGTGTCCAGTAGCCCCCTCAGCCCCCTCACCCCCTCAGCCTCATCTTGCCCTACATCCAAATTTAGCTTAAAATTAACTCTCATTGAAGAAACGGGAGTTTTTTTCTTTTTCTTTTCTTTTCTTTTTTTTAAGAAATAAAGGGAAGTTCAGGTTTTATTAGGTTTTAGGGAAAATCTGGGAGGTTTGTTTTGAACAGAAGTTCACTGGAGAAGAGTTCGAGGTTGTGGTGGTTTCTCACTGGCTGCAAGCCGTGGTTAGCGCATTGCTAAGGTGAGGGGGATCTTCCTTTCTCTTAAAAGCAGGAGATAAACTCCTATGTTAGAAGTGTCTTCTCTCATCAGGAGAATTCTTATTTTCTTCCTTCCTGCTGGTTATACAGGCTGCAAGGAGTGGTACCTGCATGAACGTGTTCCCTTCAGGGCTTCTGGACTTCATTTTATTTTACTTTATTTTTTATTTAAATTCAATTAGCCAACTTATAGTACATCATTAGTTTCAGATGTAGGGAGTTTTTTTCTTATTCTTGAATAATAAATCCCATTAAAATTCTATTGCAAATATCAAAATTCCATCTCTTGGGGATATAGCACCCAAACTAGTAGATTCTTTGCCA
Organism: Ursus maritimus; assembly: GCF_017311325.1. Classification (NCBI taxonomy): domain Eukaryota; kingdom Metazoa; phylum Chordata; class Mammalia; order Carnivora; family Ursidae; genus Ursus; species Ursus maritimus. The sequence goes on from NW_024423319.1 coordinate 94,127,859, forward strand.
AATCAGACTACACTCACCAGATCATTTGGGAAATCATTTTGAGAATGTGATAAAGATACCCAGTGATGACGACCAGGTTTAAATTTCACTGTCAAAATGACCTTTTACGTGGAACAGGATATTGCTAGGTTCCATGATGAGGGATGGGGATTCCACGGTGAGGGATGGGATTGCCAGGGAAGTCGAATACTCTAGGTCAGGGAAAGGGCAAATGAATCTGGGCTGTTCATTTGGGAGCAGGATGCAGACATCAGAGGAGGATGCAGTGAAGAGCTGGTCAACAGATTCAGGTTCCAATTTGGACACGAGAATACCCTGGAAAACACTAGGGGAAGGGTACTGTAATGCACATATAGTTGAGGAAAAATAATTATCCTCTACCCTTCAGGTGCTTGACTGAGAAGCCCCCTGTAATAAAAAGACAGATTAAACTGAGAAAAACAAATTTAATTACATACATATGTATGTATGGGAGCCCCATAAAGATATGAGACTCAAAGAGATGACCAAAGCAGGAAGCTTTTATACCTTTCAGACAAACACTAACTCTGTAAAGAACTGATGGGCAGAGGGGTTTGGGCTACGGGTAGTAAATGGTGAAGAATTAACAAGGTTTATTTATATAGCCTTCTTGGCCCCAAATTCCCTGTCTCTGGTGAGAAAGATGCCTTCTTCCGTCCTGATACAGTGAGGGCAACTTTCACATGGGAGATTCATCTCCAGTTTTTAGGGTGATAAAGGAAGGTTGGAGTGTCCCTCCTACACCATCTGTTTCTCAAGTACCTTTAATTCAAAATAACCAATATGCCCAAGTGGCATATTCTGGGGTGACATAGTCTGAACCCCTACACACAAAAGAGGTGGAGATGGAGAAGAAGACTAGCCCCTGGGCAGTCAGCTCTCAAGGAACCCTGGGGTTAAGGGCAGCAGGACCCTAGGTAAATGAAGTCCACAGACAATTCCCAAATTGCATTTCATTATCATTTTCACCTTTCTTCTTTACATGTGCTTTTCGTACTTCAGATTCAAGGTCCTTTTTATCCTAAGAGGCAATGTGGAATAGTGAGAAAAAAAAATGAATCTAGAGACAGAATATGGGCCTCAGGCTAGAGGAATGAAACAACATGGGCTCTAGAATTCAGACCATGAGTTTAGCTTCAGCTCTGTCACATACCAGACCTGTGAACTTGCGCACATTCTAAAGCTTTGTTAATCTTAGGCTCTCCATCTGAAGAGTGAGTCTGATAAGCCTTGTCATATTGGACTGTTTGAAAGCATGCAATAAGGCACCTGGCTGGCTCAGTTGATGGAGCATGCGACTCTTGATCTCAGAGTTGTGAGTTTGCTCCCCATGTTGGGTATAGAGATAACTTAAATAAAGTACCAATTGGATACTTCTCGAAAAAAGAGTGTAATATATTTAAGGCACCTGTTACAGCGCCTGACATAACTTAGGTCTTTAATGAATAACAGTTATTACTGTAATTATTTTGACTACTGCCCCTATGAACCTCACCTATGTGATTTCTAAAAATCCAGTACATCCCAAAGAACATGAAGTACTACAGGCCATGGAATATCAGGTCAACCAAAATGCTGCTTAGGAACTAAACCTCAGTAAATATATCCCCTCTGAGGCTATGTTCTTTAATAATAGGGAATTTATGGGGCACCTGGGTGGCTCAGTCATTTGAGCATCTGACTCTTGGTTTGGGCTCAGGTCGTGATCTTGGGATCATGGGGTCCAGCCCTGGGTCGGGCTCTGCACTCAGCGCAGAATCGGCTTGGGATACTTTCTCCCTTCCTCTCTCTCCCCCTCTGCTCCATCCCTGCCCCCGATCAAATAAATAAATAAATATATAAAATCTTAAAAAAAAAAAAATAGGGAATTTCTTCTTCACCTGGATGCAATTCAGAATTCCTAGAATTTGTGACAAGGACCAGTTCCTTGCCTCCATAGCTTCTGTTCCATTCAAAACCACTCCTATTCTCATTAATTTCACACCCATAAAAATATAAGCATTTCTTAGACTACGTCAAATTACACTGAAAATACCTTATTTAAAATATGCCTTAGGGATGCCTGGGTGGCTCAGTTGGTTAAGCATCTGCCTTAGGCTCAGGTCATGATCCCAGGATCCTGGAATCGAGTCTCACATTGGTCTCTTTGCTCAGTGGGGAGTCTGCTTCTCCTTCTGCCTGCTGCTCCCCCTGTTTGTGCTCTCTTTCTCTCTCTGATGAATAAATAAATAAAATCTTAAAAAAATATATGTCTTAAATGGAGTAGTCTCTGGCTCTCCTAGGCCAGGGCAACCAATGGTTTCTTGGTGTCTCATCTCAATAAAGTATCACTGTTATCTCTGAAAACTCTTTGAAGACTGTATGTATAAAAACTTGTTTGTAAATTATGTTCAATGGCACAGGGATACCATCACAGGACAACTTCCATTCCTGCCCCAAAGACTTCTCTCTTTTTAATCCATGCCCCCTAAGTAACTACAAAGAACAGTTTTCCATTCCAGGTTTTTGAGTCTCAACTCTGAGACACACTATCTGAAGGTCTGATTGCTGATCACCACCCCCTCAGGCTCAGCTTGCCCTAAATCCAAATTTAAGTTAAAAATAAACACTCGCTACAGGAATTCCAGCTTCCCCAATCCCCAAACTCCCTTGTCCCAGGGCATTTAGACTTGACAGTCTCATATGGAACACTTCCACTTATCTGCTAACTCCTTTTACTTGCCTCCTAGATATTAGAAGGCATCCCACTCTAATTATAGGATTGCTGATCCTATAAGTAAATTCGTAAGTGCAATTGTAGGTATTGTTCACGCTTTAATCTCCAAGACTAATGTGGTGATTTCCAAACAGCAAATGTTCAATGAAGGTTTGGAGAATAAAAGAAAGAGTGAGCATGGGGTCTAATTTATTGATGTTTCTCTTTAATATATCCATAAACAAGTTAAGCATATTCAAGCATATATAATTTAATTGTATAAAACAAAAATGTAAAAGGTGTAAGAGGGCCATAGATTGACAATCCTTAATTTGTTCTCTATTTTTTGAACCCAAACACCTTAAAGCTGATCACTCTCACATTTCCAGTAAATACCTATAGCAATTCCATGTTATGTTATTCTAGATGACAAAATAAGATGGTTTCACAGTTTTTCAAAATAACAAAACTCTTACTATTAAACCTCATTATAACATTAAATGTGTGACCAATATATTTTATAAACTTGGAGATTTTGAAGCTAATGAAATCTACATTAAAGAAACAGTACTTGAACAAATACATATGCTAAAAAGAATAAATTTTCAAGTTACACATATAACATAGGAACACACAGGCATATATACAGTATTTCTTTCAGCCCCACCTCAGACCTAAATTCTATGAACACTAACTGCCCTTTTTCAAACACCAAGTGAAGAACCTGTCTCAGGCTTCTCTAGGAGCAAGAGAAATGACTGGACTTGGCCCTAGAACTCGCAGTGGCCACAGAAGCAGAGACAGACCTGGCTGAAATTCTGGCTCGGGCTCTCTCTTCTTCATCTTGCAAAGCCTCCTCATACTGAGATGGGAAAGAACTCGGGTCAGTCCCATGAACCTTGGCCAGAAACTCCAGGACTCTCATCTTGGTGGTTTCAGCGTGGGCTCTCGGGCCCCAGAGGAATTCAAACCGTGCAGGATCACTGTTGGCCACCTGCCTGTACTCCAGGTACTTTTCCTTCACGAAATCTTTGGTGATGAGCTTCCTGGGCTCCCCAAAGATGACGTGCTTCCTCCCAGCATGTATCCCCGTCAAACTCAGAACTCCCCAGACTTCCTCTTCGGTGGCACTGTTGCCATTCATGAAGACCACACCCAGGATAAAGATCAGGATGCCGGTCTTGGGCATGCCCTCTTCACCATCCAGCACCCCATCATAGGTGAGGCCCAATTTGATGAAGAGGCCATAGCAGTGGTTGGTGGGATCCACTCTCTTCACATCAAGGCCAAAGACCATCTCCATGTGCTCAGAGGCTCTCAGGAAGATCTCAGTGAAGTGGTCTTCACACTCGTTGATGACAATCTTCATATCTGCCTTTGTCATTGGCTCTTTCATGTGATACTTGAACAGCATGAAATTGACCAACGAAATCACTTTCTCATCTAGAGCATTTGTGGGCACACTCCTGGAGTCTGGCCCAGCCCATGAGGTGCTATTCTCTTCTTCTTGGCTACTGAAGCCCTCATTCATTTCACTTGATGAGGTGGTTGTGAGGGCAATGGAAGATGAGCAGAAACTCTGATGACTCTCAGGGGTACTGGGTCTACCAGCATCAGGAGCCTCCTTTGAATTGCCAGGCATCAGAGGATATGAGGAGAGATGGGTCTCTTCCAGAGCCTTGGAGACCTGTACAACTTCCATATCCTTGATCTCACTGCAGGTCTGAAAGCACTGACCATATAAGCATTGTGGATTCTTTTGATGGTGAGGCATGGTGACTTTTATGAGTGGCAATAGACAGGAGTGAGGATAGGAGAGTGGGCAGTGGGGAATTACGGCCTAAGAGGAAGAAGGAGATGTGAGTGGCTTCAGCTGCTAAACTCCTCTGGGGTGGCTCTGATAAAACTGCCTCCAGTGGACTTCTCCTGACAACACTGTTATAGGACCTCACAGGTCTCTCAACCTCTCGGTTGCTATGTCCCTGAAGAACAATGAAGGAGGATGTCTGAATGCTCCTGAGGATGCAGCCAGCAAACCCAGGCTGAGAATTCTCAGAGATTGCAGTAGCAGGTGTGGCTGGGCTCTAGACAGCCATTTCTGTGCTGAGGAGGGTGGTCCCATCAGTCCTCACTCAGATTCATTACCTTGGCATTCAGTAGGGCCTGGTGTACCTCCCCTATGCTAATGGACTCTAGTACTGGTCACCTTGTCCATTCTCATCAGGTGATCCCTGTTGACATACCCTGGACTGACAGCAGGAGTGCACTGCTGTTGGGCCCTCTGTCCCGGTGTGACTGATACCCTCAGTACTAATTCTGTGTCTTCCTAGGTTCCTGCAACCCCTTGTGCACTTTTCTTTCTGTTAACCTGAGGCTGCCACTCAGACAAACACAATTACTTCCCTGAGGCCACTGTTAGATGAAGGGAGAATGTGAGAATTCTGACCACTGACCTCAGGCATCCAAGGGCTAAATGCAGAGGCAGAGTGGAGCTCATGGACTTCCCACCTATATCGCAATGGGTGGCCCCTTAGTCCTGACTCAATGCCTACACCTTGGTTCCTGGCACTGTGTGAGAGTCCTCCCCTCTGCTGTCCCCTTGTTCAGTCCTTACACTACACACCCACCTCCTAGTGACTGCCAAGGGAGAACTAAGGGGACATTTTACCTCGATATCCCTGTCCGTGGCCTCCCAGGATTGACAACAAGGGTGGATATTGTGGGGCCACCTGGGTTCTGAGGTGGGTGGTCCCTCTACACATAACTCTCTGTCCTTACCCTGAATCCTTTAAGCACCTGGAAATCTTCCATCTGACAACCCGACTTCACTCCCCCAAACCAAGTCTCACCTCCCTTAAACCCAAAATGCTAATGTAAAGTCACCTAACATGTGGTCATTCCTTTTAGGGACCTCCCAGAGTGGACCAAAGTGTCATGGTGACTCTCTGTTCTGGAATGTGCGGTCTGGATGGCCTTCTCTTGTGGTCCTCATCTTGAATCCTGGCATGACCTGGGACTTCGACCTCTGACCCAAGTTTCCCCACTCACAATAAGGCTTCACTTCTCACGGAACACTGTGGAGGAGTGATTGGGTGTCTCTCAGGCTATCACTGCTCAGAATCTCCCAAGGACGCCCTGTGATCTGTGGGACTCCACTTGCACATGGTGACTTTGCCCTTCAGATAAAACTCAATGACGACTGCCAGGGCCTGGGACTCCTGCTGACTGAACAAATCCTTTAACTTCCCGAGCCCCAGAGGAGGAAAGGAAAAGTCACCCCTGCCTGCCCGACCACAGAGGCTCGATGCTGTGCCATAACCTCTACCCGCGGTGAGGGGAAGCCTGAGAACTACCTCGGGGTCCTCGCCGCTGGGACTCCTACAGGAGTCTCCCGCAGGACCTGAGACTCCTTCCTTTGCCGACAGGACACCGCCTACCTCACACTAAGCTCTCACCTCCCTCAGACTCTGGAGGCAGAAGCCTCCATTTGGCAACACTACCCGTCGCCCCTGCCCGAGGCCTCCCAGGGCTGACAGACTGGCCGAGGCTCACGGAGTCCACCACTGTCTGGGGTGGGTGGTCCCCTCAGGACTCACCCGGGGGCTTTTTCTGGACTACCAGCAGGTCAGGGGACCCTCAGCCCCACAGAGAAACGCTGTCCCCTCCATCAGATCCCAAAGAGGAAGTGTGTCATGGGTCGGCCTGACAGACTGGTTCGGGGCCTCCCTGAGTTGGACTGGGGCTCTCATCTAATGAGTCCCCTCATTTCTGTGATACAAGGTCTCTTCAGTTCTCATTTGGAATCTTACTTGACTCCAAGCAGCACCTGGGACTCCTCCCTCTGCCGACTTGGTTCCACGCACCTCAGATCGAATCCCGCACAGCCCAAGGATCTGGAGGAGGAAATCAGGCAGCGTCACATCCGGTTACTCCGGCCTGGGGTCTTCCGGGCCAACAGCAGGGGCAGGGCTGTGCGCACCAGGCTGTCTCAACAGCAGCCGCTGCTGCTGGTCCCTCGTCACAGTCCTATTGACTTCTTGTAGCCGTGGAATTAAACCCTCTCTTGAACGCACGTCATGCCTCTCATGCCAATGTCTTCATGCCCCTAGAACCCTCAAGAGGAATTGAGGGGACGCTTCAGTCCGAGAGCCCTGCCTGGGCCAATAGGGCTGAAAGTAGGCACTGGCCCGTGTCTATGTGACCCACCCTTATTCTTTGGTTTCGGCCTCTTCCGTCCTCATTCATGGGAGTTCCCGTTCGGGCTCCTATTTATGACTTAAGGCTTTCTAGGAAATGCTTTATCTCAGCAAACTCTTGATGACTTTACCCACTGAAACCCTTGCCAAGCGTGGAATGGGTTATGTCCCAGCCTTAATGTGAAATGAAGAAGTTGGAACACAAAACAGGCAGGGGCCAGGATCTCTGGTGGGCTGTCAGAGATGAAGGCTGGAAACAAAATGTAGCACTTAAAGCAGAATCTACCTGATGCAAAAGAAGGAGAAAAGTTTGGGCACTCACATCCTCCTGGGCTCTAATCTCCTCTGGGTTCTCATGTCGGCTGAACTGAATTGGCATCTTGATGCTTAGGAATTGTGTATAGAAGAGTATAGATCAGAGCAAGAGTGAAGAATGAATCTGAAGACATATAGGTCAAGGATAGTTATACCACGTCAACAGATCAATTTAAAAAATCATGTATCAATTGATAGAGAAAAGTGTTTCATAAAAATAATCATTATTAATTTATGACGAAAGGTATGTTTGCAAAGTAGATAAAGGATGTCTATAAAAAAATCCCTAGAGTAAAAATCATATCTCATGTGGATAACTTGAAACCTTTTATTTTAAACATTGAGAAGAAGACAAAAATGCCTGTTATCACCGTTTCTAGTTTACATTTTAATAAAGACACTACATAAAAAAGTAATGGGAAACAGTAGTAATCATAAAGACAGAAACCAGAAAATAAGAAACCATGTCAGTATAATTAAAGATGAATAAAGTGTATATGAGGAAAATATATTAAGAAAAACTATTAATCAATAAAAATGTTTTTAAATAAAATTGCTGCATATGAGATCAATATACAAAAAGACACTTTTTTTGGTAGCAACACAGTATAAAGATGAAATTAAAGAATATCTTGTAAATTACCATAATAAATACCTGATTCCTAATAATATATATAATAAAAAAAATAAGAACTCTATGGAAAAATTATATAGCCATTATTTATTGAAATTACTAAAGACTTAACTAAATGGAGAAATATGTTTTTAGATGGAAGATTAAATTATGTAAACATATTAATTCTCCTCAAATTTAATCTATTAAGGACTGTACCTTTCTGCATCATGTGCTCTTCCTGACTTGCCATGGTCTTTGTATTCCTTCTCTCCTTCCTTCTTCCCTTCCTTCCTTCCCTCCTGCTTTCTTTTCTATCTTTTTTTTTAAAGATTTTATTCATTTATTTGCGAGAGAGAGAGAGAGAGAGAGAGAGTGAGAGAGATAAAGCCTGAGAGGGGGGAAGGTCAGAGGAAGAAGCAGACTCCCCAGTGAGTGGGGAGTAATTCTGAAATTTAAATCTACTTGCAAAGGGCTATGAATAGCTAATAGACTCTTGAAAAGAAAGACGCGATATTAAATACTGTAGTAATAAGAGTTTGCGGTATAGATGTAGGCATAGACAAATAGACTGAAAGAAGTGAATAGCATGTTCCAAAACAGACCCACTATATATCATGTCCTGGTGTATTAAAAGTTAGCTACTCAGAGAAGTAGGGGAAAGAACATTGTTTTTTAATAAGAAATCATATTGGTATATTTTGATATCCATATTAAAAACAAATGTGACTAAAATCCTCCCTTACACTTAATAGAAATTCTAGTTCCATGCAGATAAAAAACCCACTTTAAAACGTTCTATTCTGAAAGTTTTCATACTCACATAAGCGAAGGGAATACCACATTAACATATTATATGAAAAAAATCATTCTGAAATTGTTAAACTGGTTTATAAAAATCAGCATTCATTCATAATGAAAAGATACGTTATCTCACTAGATAAAGGATATCTAGAAAAACCCTTCAGTAAACATTATACTTGATACCAAATCACTGAGAGTTTTTACTTTAAAACTGGGAAGGAGATGACGATGCCTGCTATCACCATTTCTTTCTTTCTTTTTTTTCTTTTTAAAGATTTTATTTATTTATTTGACAGAGAGAGAGAGACAGCCAGCAAGAGAGGGAACACAAGCAGGGGGAGTGGGAGAGGAAGAAGCAGGCTCTCAGCCGGGGAGCCTGATGCGGGGTTCCAGCCCAGAACGCCGCGATCACGCCCTGAGCCGAAGGCAGACGCTTAACGACTGAGCCACCCAGGGGCCCCCTGCTATCACCATTTCTATTCAATATTTTAATGAAGATCCTAGACAGGGAAGTAATGGAAACATAAGAAATCCAAGAGATTTGGACTGGAAAATAAGAAACAAAGCTATTATCATTAACAGATGATTAGAATGTATATGAAGAAAATCTACTAATGATAAATTATCAAATCAATAAAAGTATTTATAAAGGTTTCTGGGTATAATATGCAAAAGATATACTTGTATCTGTGGCAACCAAACGTATGAAAAAAAAAATTAAACAAAATAGGGGTGCCTGGCTGGCTCAGTAGTGAATTCAAGCCCCACACTAGAGGTAGAGATTACATAAAAATTTTTAAAAATAAAAAATAAATTAAACAAAATATTATTTTTAAGTTACCATAACAAAATACCTGGTATCTATAAGTAAATATAATTCCAAAAGTTTATCGAGTCAGTGAAAAAAATACACTGATATTATTTAGAGAAATTAATGAAAGCCTAACTAAAGACTGAAATATGTTTGTAGATAAAAGATTCAATATTACGACCATACTAAGTCTCCCCAAATTTAATCTACAGATGACTGTCATCCTTCTCCTACAAACCCCAAATGTTTGTGTGTGAATGTCTGAGTCTATGTGTATGTGTGTTTGAAACTTGACAAGCTGATTATAAAATTTAAATTGATCCACACGGATGCCTGGGTGGCTCAGTCAGTTAAGCGCCTGCCTTCAGCTTGGGTCATGATCCCAGGGTTCTGGGATAGAGTCCTGCATGGGGCTCCCTGCTCAGCGGGAAGCCTGCTTCTCCCTCTGCTTGCCTCTCCCCCTGACTGTTCTCTCTCTCTCTCTCTCTCTGACAAATAAGTAAAATCTTTAAAAATAAATAAATTGATTCACAAATGGCCCAAAATACCTAATATCCTCTTGAAAAATAAAAATAAAAAATAGCTTACGTTACTATTAAGAATTACTAAAAGTCTATAGTAATCAAGAGTTTGTGGTGTAAGTGCAAGTGTAGGCAAATATATCAATGTAACTAAACAGTGTCCTCAGACAGACCTACTTATGTACCATTGCTTGATTTATTAAAAGGTTGCCATTGCAGAGAAGTGGGGAAAGAGCAGTATTTTTATGAAGAAATGACAATGGAACAGTTGGTTGTAGAAGAATTCAGACCAGCGGTATAGTCCCACCTTTGTCATACTGCAGCCCTGTGAACTTGGGCACATAACCAAACTTTATAATCCTCAGGCTCTTCATCTGTTAAATAGGTTTGAGAAGCTCTGTCCTCTAGCACTGTCAGAATGCATGCAGCATACATAAAGAACATATCACAGTGACTGGTGTATCTTAGATCATTAATGAATAGTTGATGGATGCATGTCGCAGAGAATATGAAGTGCTGTGAGACATGGAATAACATCAATCAAAATGCTGCTTTGCAAGTAAAACTCCACCAATTTTCCCCATTTGAAGATAGATTATTTGAGTGTTGGGGAGTCTTCTGTAAATGGACGCAACTCCAAACTCCTAAAATTTTTGTGAAGGGCCATCTTCTTCTGTCCCTCCAGCTGCCGTTCCATCCAAACCACCCCTACTTTCATTCATTCTACTGCAAGCAGAACTCTATCCCTTGTATGTAGATTTACAAGATTACATTCAAGATAACCTAATTCAAATACCTTTTTAATGGAGCAGGCTCTGGCTCTCTCGGTACAAGACAAAGAGTGCCAGCCCAGTGTCTCCTTCACATACTGCCTCAGAAACTCTTTGGACACAATATTCCTAAAACACCGAGTTTGTGTTTTGAGCTCAGCTGCCTGGGAGAAGAGTGCACAACTCCTTCCATTACTGCTGCGGGGAGAGATTCTCTCTGGTTTACCTAAGGTACCAATGTAACTGTTGTGGGCAGTTTTTCATTCCAGGCCTAGTCTCTCAACTCTAAGGTACATCATCTGAGTGTTTGGCCTCTGCTTACCACTCTGACAGCTTCATCTGGCCCACCAACAAATTTAACTTAAAATTACCTTCCACTGAAGAAATGGCAGTGTCTAAAACCTCAAATTTCCTTGTTTCATGATATTTACACTTGACTGTTCTGAAACCCATCCCCCCAACTCTTTCTTTTTATTCTTTTTTTTAAAAGATTTTATTTATTTATCTGAGAGAGAGAGCATGAGCAGAGGGGAGGAGAAAAGAGGAGAAGAGCGAAGTGAGAGGGAGAGGGAGAAGGAGACTCCCTGCTGAGCAGGGACCCGGATGCAGGGCTCGATCCCAGGACCCCGAGATTATGACATGAGCCAAAGGCAGATGCTTAGCCAACTGAGCCACCCGGGTTCCCCTCTTTTTATTTGTTCTTTAGATCTTACAGAGTATCTTACCATCTGCCTTATGCGATAGCTGTTCCTAGACTCTAAAATTTGTGGGCCAGGGCTGAGCCTTCTTAACTTTGGCATCCCCAGTACTAAGAAGGAGCCTTCCAAAGAGCAGATTCTCAATGTCTGAATAGTGAAAGGGCTAGGGTTAATTTACTACAATTTTATTTTTCCTACATCCTTGAATAAGTTAAGCAAATCTATGTGTCTTTAATTTTACTGAAAGACTAGAATGTAAAGGAAACCAATAGTTAAACGTTTTTATTTCTTCCCTCTGTTTTGTGATCCTATTTTACTGTGTGATTCTTTCATATTTCCAAGAGAATATCAAAACTATTACTCTTAAACCTGATAAACAGCAATATATGTGTGATATAGGTCATTCACAAACTTTGATTCTGATGGTACATAAACCTTCTGTATTATGGACATTCGAAAAATACAAAAAAAATTACTCATATAGACCAGGAACACAAAGACTGTGTACACCATACAGACTGTGTAAACCTCCGGCCCTACTTTGGCCCTCCAGTACTTGGAACATTCACTGCCTCCTTCATCCACAATGTGAATAACCTGCCTCAGATTTCACTAGGGACAAGAAAAGCTATTGGACATAGCTTTGTAATTTTCCCTGGTCTTGGCAGTAGTGCCATCGCTGGCTGCAACTCTGGCTCAGGCTCTCTCTTCCTTATCTCTCAAAGCTTTTTCATATCGAGACTGGAAGACACTGGGACAGTATTGTTGACCTTGGCCCAAACTTCCATGATTTTCATCTTGCAGGTTTCAGCCTGGGCTCGTGGACCCCACAGAATATCATAGCATGGAGGTTCACTGTTGGGTACCTGCCCCTACTCCAGGTACTTTGCCTACATCAGCTCTCTGGTGATGAGTTTCATGGATTCCCTCCCAAATTAACTACTTCCTCCCAGCATTTATCCCAACAATGTTCAGGAATTCCAAGATCTCAGTGGTATAATTGCCATTCATGAAGATCACACTCAGGAGAGGGATTAGGAGCTCAATCTCATACAACCCCCTGCCAACACACAAACTCCCTTTGCTGGCAATGCCCAACCTGCTGACAAGGACGCAGGAGTGACTTCTGGGGTCGACTTCTTTCACATTAATGTCAAAGATAGCTCCATGTACTTAGAAGTTTTCGTGAAGATTTCAGGGTACTATTGCTTGTACTTTGTGTCAACGATTTTTAGCATGTCTGTTTTTGCAATGGGTCTTTCATTTTATACTTGTACAGCAGGAAGTGCACCATTAACTGCACTATTCTTTCTTGTTAGAAGGCGTTAGTGTGTTGGGGCACCTGGGTGGCACAGCGGTTAAGTGTCTGCCTTCGGCTCAGGGTGTGATCCCGGCGTTCTGGGATCGAGCCCCACATCAGGCTCCTCCGCTATGAGCCTGCTTCTTCCTCTCCCACTCCCCCTGCTTGTGTTCCCTCTCTCGCTGGCTGTCTCTATCTCTGTCGAATAAATAAATAAAATCTTTAAAAAAAAAAAAAAAAAGAAGAAGAAGGCGTTAGTGCGAACTCTTAGTTGAGAGTGGGGCCTTAAAGGTGCTTGGTCTTTCTTCCTCTTGGCTCTTGGCATCTTCGTCTGATCTCATACATGAGACACTTGGAAGAGCAGTGGTAGTAGACGTGGCTTTCTGAAGTTCCAGGGGAATACCAGCAGCAGGGAAGCTCTGGAGAATATTCCCCAAATTGGAAGTGTGTGTGGGGGGGATGCTGTTTCACCTTGGGTCTTATGTTTCTCACAAGCACATTGCTTACTCACTCCTGTGACCTCAAGGCATGGTGACACTGGTCAAGGGCATCAGGCAGAAGTGTAGGGGAGAACAGGTAATGCCAGCCCACTGGAGGAGTGAGGGTGAGAGGGTGTGCTCATCTTCAAAAGTGAAATACTTCCCTGGCTGTAATAAGGACCTCCTCTGAAGGTTTCTCTGAAGTTTTTTTCTAGAAACCCACAGGAATGTCTTCTGTTCTCCCGATCAGCCTGTCCCCTGATAACTCTGATGTAGTGGATTGAGTTGTGTGCCCCCAAAAGATGTTCAAGCCATATCCCCCAGCACCTATAAATGTGACAATATATGGAAATAGGATCTTTGCAAATGTAATCAAATTAAGATGAGGTCATACTGCAACAGGGTGGACCCTAAATTTAATGATTGGCATCTTTATAAGAGAAAAGAGAGAGAAATTTGGATACATGCAAGAGACAAAGAAAAGAGACAAAGGGAAGAAGGCCATGTGATGGCAGAGGTAGAGATTGGAGTGGTGTGTCCACAAGCCAGAAATGCTAAAAATGCTGCCAAACCATCGACAGTGAGAAGAGAAGCATGGAACAGGATCTCTCTCAGAGCCTATAGAAGGAACCAACACTGCTAATAACTTGATTTCAAATCTCTAGCCAAAAGAACTGATTGAATATATTTCTGATTATTTTAGCCACCAAATTGTGGTAATTTGTTAATGGTAGTCCTAGAAGCAAACACACCAAGGAAGGAAGTTACAGTAAGCCTTAGGGTGAGGTTTTCCATTAGTGTCTGAGGTATACTGGGGTGGCAGCAGGGGTTGTCAGTGGAGCCTCCTCTGTTCTGGAGTGGGTTGTCCTTTCATTTCACATTCAGGATTATCATATCAACTATCAGCTAGGCTTGGGTCCCCTCTACTCTACTGCTCCAAATTTGACACTTTAAACAAAGGCACTTACTTCCCTGGTACCTCAGCTACCACCCTTACCCTGGGGTACCTAGTGTTGGCTATTCTATGAGGCCCTCTCCATCCTGGGATATTTATGGTCAGAAATCAAGGAGGGTCCTCACCTTTTCTCCAGATAGGATCTGGGACTACTTGCTCCCTTTGGTGACCAGTGGCTACACCTTCAGACCAAGGATCTCATGCCCTTAGACCTGATATAAAGAAGTGAACAGGACCCTCAGATTGACAGTCTGGCTCAGGGTCTTCAAGGACTGACCAAAGAAATTGTAAGATAATAATTTTGTGTTGTTTTAAGCTACTAAACTTGTGGTAACTTATTACTACAGCAATAAAAAACCCATTATGCTAATAAAAATAAAACTGGATAGTAATATAATTAATTATTAATATCAATTAATAAATTACTAATAATATTAATTATACATATTAATATTACCATCAGGCAAATTTATTTTAATAAATAAAAATTTAAAAAATCAGGCAAACTAAGTCTTCAGAACAAGTAAAATTATTATTGACAAAGGAGACTATTATATGATAAAAGGATTGATCCACCAAGAAAACATAACAATCTTAATATGTATGCTCACACAGAAGAGCTTCAAAAACATAATATAAAATCTGAGAGAACTGAATGGATTTATAGACAAATCCATGCTTATAGTTGGAGATTTAAATGCCTCTTTCCAAGGGATCAGCAGTAGTAATACAAAGGAACTCATCAAGGATTTGGAGGATATAAATATAGGATAAAGGTATAGAACTGAACAGTAGCACATGATACAATTAATGTTTATAGAACACAACCCAACACAACAGAATACAAGTTGTTTTCAAGCACACAGAATATTCAACAAGTTAGACCATATCTTGAGTAATAAAAGAACCTTAACAACGGTAAAAGAATGAAATGACAGTGTGTTTTGCGAACATAATGGAATGAAACTAGAAATCAAAAACAGACATCGGAAACCGGGGATGTACTGTATGGTGACTAACATAATAAAAAATCATTAAAAAAAAAAAGAAATCAAAAACAGAGATATAACAGGGAAATCTCCAAACTATTGGAAATAAACAACATACCTCTAAAATATATATGGGGCAAAGAGGATTTCTCAAGGTAAATTTTAAATTGTGTTCAAATAAATAAATGAAAAATAAAATACAGGATATAAAAATCTATGGAATACAGGTAAAGCAGTGTTTAAATGAATTTATAGCACAAATTGCTTGTACTAGCATATTAGTTTTCCTCTCCTGCCTTAATAAATTACCACAAATTTAGCAGCTTAAAACAACAGAAATGTTTTATTTTACAGTTCTATAGGTCCAAAGTCTGACATGAGACTTATCAGGCAGCAATCTTTGTGTTGATAGGATTGTACTACTTTCTACAAGTTCTAGGGTCAATCTACCAAGAAAATATTGCAATGCTTATGGTGGATTCACCAAATAACAGAGCTGAAAAGTATGTGAAACAAAAGCTGATAGAATTGAAAAGAAATACAGATAAATCTATAACTATGTTTGGAGTTGCTGAGAGTTTAGCTAAACTACTCCATGGTATTTTTGCCTTGGCATCCATTTTGTTTGGCCAAGCAGCCTGCAGGGACCTTAAACTGACCTTAACCTCTCATGCAAGTGCATGCCCTAGGTAGCATCCTGCAGACTCACAAGCAAATATAAGTTCCTGATATGACTTCACCAACAGCCCTTTTGATCAAATCTCTCCCATGCCTTCCAGAATCTTCTCTTTGATGTGCCCCTTAGATAAGATCCCTGTGTAATTTACCAAAACTCTGCTCCTTTGGTTTGAATTGACCAATCCAGCCTTAGCCTGAGATTCACCCATGAACCCTTAAAGATATGTGCTCCATGTCCCACCTCTTTCTACATTTTGCTTTGATCTCTCTATGTGGTCCCTCAAGGCATGCTATGTACTTCCTTCAAGATGTAAGTAGTAAGGGGCGCCTGGGTAGCACAGTGGTTAAGCATCTGCCTTCAGCTCAGGGCGTGATCCCGGCGTTCTGGGATCGAGCCCCACATCAGGTTCCTCCGCTGGAAGCCTGCTTCTCCCTCTCCCACTCCCCCTGCTTGTGTTCCTTTTCTCACTGGCTGTCTCTCTCTGTCAAATAAATAAATAAAATCTTTAAAAAAAAAGATGTAAGTAGTAAACTTGATTTCAATTTCTCTTGTGGTCTGTTGTTGAACTGCACAGCTCACCATGTAGCACCTTGTGCTCCACTTAACAAATGTTAATTTAATAAAGACATAAGAGGAGTGTTCAACACTCCACTCTCCACAAATGATAGGACAAACGGATAAAGATACAAAATCAACAAGGATATGAAAGAACCATCAACCAATAGAATCTAAGAAACATTTATAGAACATTCTACACAAAAACAGGAGAATGCACATTCTTTTCAAGACCCTATGAAACATATAACAAGATAGACCATATCCTAATTAATAAAAGAAACCTCGGCAAATTGAAACTAATTACAATCATACAGAGTGTGCTCTCTGACCATAATGGAATCAATATTAAAATCAATTAACAGAAGAACAAGAAAACACTGAATACTTGGAAACAAAAAAACATATTTTTAAATAAACCATGGGTCAAAGAGGAAGTCTCTAAAGAAATTTAAAAATGCAAAAACTGGGGCGCCTGGGTGGCACAGCGGTTAAGCGTCTGCCTTCGGCTCAGGGCGTGATCCCGGCGTTATGAGATCGAGCCCCACATCAGGCTCCTCCGCTATGAGCCTGCTTCTTCCTCTCCCACTCCCCCTGCTTGTGTTCCCTCTCTCGCTGGCTGTCTCTATCTCTGTCAAATAAAAAAATAAAATCTTTAAAAAAAAATTGAAGAAATTCATGACAGCATCGATTTTCATATTTTAATAATGCAAAAAACAAATGAGAGTATAATGCATAATGAATATTTTTATTAAATATTTCTTAACTTTGAAGATCATAGTGGAGATAATGGCTCTCTGATTAGTCTCAGTCGTCTGTTTCTAGGCACGCAGTTCTACCAATGGGAAAATTGGAATGTTTAAAAGTGCTCAACAAAATCTTGACGAAGTCTGCTTCAACGCTTCTGAGAAGTAAAAAGTCTCTTGTAGGACCACACCGATGTACTCAAATACCATTCTTACTTTTCTTCATTTTGGTATCGGAAAATTTATCTAAAGCACATCAGGGAAATGGTGCTCAGTTCTCCTAGCACTTTCAGACACTCCCGTGCTTTAGAACTATGTTGTTTTATTGGCCTTAACCTTGTATTAACCGCTGTGCCACCCAGGCGCCCCTTTTGTGGGTTTTTAAAAGGAAGAATCAGTAACATTGATAAACCTCTAGTAAGAGTAACAAAGAAAGAAGAAAAAAGAAAAAAGTTCCCAAAGTCTAGAAGGAATAGAACATCATACTGACAGATAATAATAATAATAATAATAATGATAATGATAATAATAATAATTACAGTTATTATCATTGACAAAATTCAGCTCCTATTTGTGACAAAAGTGTTAGGAAATAATAGAGGGGGGTTCCCTCAACTTGATAATGAACATCTATAAAAATCCCTATTTTGACATTATACTTAATGGTGAAAGACTGAATGACTTTCCCTTAAGATCGGGAACAAGGCCAAGAATGTCCACTCTCACCACTGTTACTTAACATAGTGCTAGAATGTCTAGACAGCCCATTAAGGCAAGAAAGAAAATAAAAGTCATGAGGATTACATATGAGTAGATAATCCTGTGCCTCTTTGACGATGTCATGACTGTGTATATAAAAAAATCCCAAGAAATCTATAAACCAACTCTAAGTCTAATAAGTGAGTGCAACATGGTTGTGGGCTATAAGATCAACATGCAAACATCAGTTGTATTTTTTTTTTAAGATTTCATTTATTTATTTGACAGAGAGAGAGAGATAGCAAGAGAGAGCACAAACAGGGAGAGCAGCAGGCAGAAGGAAAAGCAGGCTCCCTGCTGAGCAGAGAGCCCGATGTGGGCCTCGATCCCACACCCTGGGATCATGACCTGAGCTGAAGGTGGATGCTAAACCAACTGAACCACCCAAGTGCTCCCAGTTTTATTTCAATACACTATCAATAAACACATAAAACTACAGATGCAATACCACTGACAATTGCTCAAAAAAAAAAAAAAAAAAAAACAACCCAGATCTGAAATACAAAGGTGTAACTCTATAACAAACTATCTACAGACCTTGTTAGCTGAAAAGAACAAAACCCAGAGATCAAATAATATCTTTTTTAAAAGATTTTATTTATTTATTTGAGAGAGAGAGAGCTCAAGTGGGGAGGAAGGGCAGAGGGAGAGCGAGAAGCAGACTCCCTACTGAGCAGGGAGCCCGATGTGGGCCTCCATCCCAGCACCCTGGGATCATGACCTGAGCCAAAGGCAGACGCTTAACCGACTGAGCCACCCAGGTGCCCACAAATAATATCTAAATAAATGGAGTGCTATAGCATGTTCACAGATTAAAAGAATCAACATAGTAATGATATCCATTCTTATCAAATTAATAAACAGGTTTAACATAATTCCTATCAAATTTTCAATAATATTTTTTCTATATATAGTTAAACTTCTCTAAAAATTTATATGGAAAGGCAAAGGAACTAGAATACCTAAAACAATTTTTGAAAAGAAAAATAAAGTGGGAAGAACTTCTTTATCAGATTTCAAGACATTATTTAGCTATAGTAATCAAGATTCTGTGATATTGATGGATGGATGGACATATAAATGACTGGAACAGAATAGAGTCCATAGAAATAACCCCACATAAATATGGACAACTGATTTTCAAAAAAGTTGCAAAAGCAATTAGATGGAGGATGGATAGATTTTATAAAAACTGATGCTGGAGCAATCAAACATCCATTAGAGAAAATATAAACTTTGATCTAAACCTCACATCTTACATAAAAATAAATTCAAATATAACAGATTTAAATATAAAATGTAAAGCTATGAAATTTTTTAAAGAAACGTTGGAGCGGGGTGCCTAGGTGGCTCAGTTGGTTAAGCAGTCTAAAGACCTCTAAAAGCTCAATATTTAAAAAAGGAAACAATTTAATTAGGAAATAGACAGGGTGCCTGGGTGGTTCAGTTGGTTAAGCGTTGGACTCTTGAGTTCAGGTCAGGCCATGATCTCAATGTTGTGAGAGCCCCCATTGGGCCGCACTCAGTGGGGAGTCTGCTTGAGGATTCTCTCTCTCCTTCTCTCTCTGCCCCCCTCCCTGCTCACGTACACTGTCTCTAAAATAAAAATAAGTAAATCTTAAAAAAAAAAGAAAAAGAAAATGGATAAAAGACATTGTGAAATAAAAAATACACATAGTGGTCTCTGCTCCCATTCCTGGAACAGAGCTCCTAAAATCCTTATAATTTCCTAAATGATAAGAACAGTAGGAACAGCTCACATCTCTTGTAATATTTGTCTTTGACCCCATCCTTGACACAAGGATCCTAAAACCCTTGTGATTTCCTAAGTGATGAGAGCACTAAGGGCATAATTTTTTCTAATGAGGTGACTCTGGGTGGGCTCCTGGATGGGGGCTGGTCACCAGAAAGGTCAAGCAAGCCATGATCAGAAGCTTGGAAATTTCAGCCTCATCCCCATCCTCCAGAGGGGAGAGAGGGGCTGGAAAGGGAGTTAATAATTGATCATGCCTACATGAAGAAGCCTCCATAAAATCCCAATAGTGGACTTGGGGAACTTCCAGGTGGGCAAACACCAGACCTCACCCTATGTACCTCTTCATCTGGCTGTTCATCTGTATCGTTCATCATATCTTTTAATAAATTCTGTGAGCTGCTCTAGCAAATGAATCAAACCCAAGGAGGGGGTCTTTGGAACCTCTGAAGTCGGCCAAAAGCATAGGTGACAACCTGGGCCTGCAATTGGTGTCTGAACTGTGTGTTGTTGGGGGGGGGGTGCCAAAGGTGAGAGTCTTGTGGGACTGAGCCCTTATCTCTGGGTAGATAGTGTCAGAATTGAGTTAAATTGTAGCATACCCAGCTGGTGTGACAGAGAATTGCTTGTTATGAAGAAAAAATCTCCACATACTCGGTGACCAGAATTCTCAGAAGTGTCAGTGTTCTGTGTATCTAGTGAAGGAGACATATAGGACAGAAATATACAGTAGGGAAGAACTGGATTTTTCATTACAGAGGAAGGTAGAAAATTGAATTTTTTCCTATACAGACATGAAGGGACATTGCTCTAAAGAGGGTATACAGATAGCAAATAAACGCATGAAAAGAAGTTCAACTTACTACACTTCCGGAAAATGCAAAATAAGGATCATGTTGAGATACCTTTACATACTTATCAGAACAAGGAAAACTTTTTAAAAAAATGGTGACAATACCAAATGTTGGTAATGATGCAAAGAAACTAGATGACCCATACATTGCTGGTGGGAATGTAAAATGGTATGGCAACTCTGAATATAGTTTAAAAATAAAAAAAAAACCCAAAACACTAAATATACATTCACCATATGAACCAGAAATTGCACAACTGAATATGAAATGAAATCTTATGTCCACATATAAAACCTATACATAATTGTTCACAGTAGCCTATTCCATTATTTTAAAACTCTGATTATAAAAAAATTATTCCTGCTAACCACACTCTCTGATGTGTCAGTTTAGGATCAACTTTTTCAAAGCGAACAAATATTTGTCTTTATTTTCACATTGTAAATGTGATAACTGCAAATTTAAAACTGAAAATTTGAAATGTGCAACCAAGTATAAAGAAAAATACAAACTCCCATCAGATAAACACAGTTATATTAACACAACTGGTAAATTTCTCTCTGATCTTTTAATATGCACATGTCTGTGTTTATTACACATGTGTATATATATATATATATATATATACACAACATGCTACATATACACATTAATATCTGTTATTTAATGTTTACTACATACCAGATGTTAAGAACATGTATTTTTTGTACATTTTCATATTTAATCTTGATTATAAACTTATTTGCCTCCTTATGTTTAAAAAAATTGAAGCAGAGAAACATTAAAAAAAATTTCCCAGTATCCACAGCTATTAGGCTACTAAGTGTTGGAGTAAAGGTTCAGAATGGCACTCTGATTAGCCTGTCTGTCATACAGTAGACATGTAACCATCATATAAAAACACACATATATAGACATACATCTGAATATATCCCAGAAAACTTGACATTAATTTAACAAAATTGTTGACTTAACTATCTGTAGAAAGTCCTGAAGATCCATGGTCCTTGACACGTAATTTATGGAAACAACTTAATCATATTTTTGGCAGAGCTAGTTTGCAAGAATAAATCACTTGCGTGAACCTAACAGACTGATTCCCACCAAGTGTGTCATGGATGTAGAGGGAAAGGTATCCAGAGCTGAGAATGAAACTATGAACTGGGGACATGCAACGGGGAATTGTAACAATGGTAATCCATGAACATAACAAATGTTAACTACATAGAGATATATGATAAATGCCATCCAAATGGAAAAAGTCTACATGAGCTTTTAAATTACACAGAGATGAATTATATTTTGTATTTCTAATTACAAAATAAATCATAAATTATTTGCTTCATTTGGTTACCCTAATTGATTTTCTTTGCATACTTCTAGTTTTCAAAGATCCTGATGTTTTAAATAGTCTAAGTCATCCATCAGATAATAAACATGACCAGTCAACCTCATGTACTTCATTAAAACATTTTTCTTTCTTAATGATCATCAGGATGGATGTGGAGACACTCTAATCATTGAAACCCATTCACTTGAACTCAATCTTGGTGTTTTAATTGTCCACAGGATACTGAGTGCTCATCAGCACTGCTTATTTCAGAATTAATGCAGAAATTGAAAATTTATTCTTCCTGACCTTTGCTATCATAACATCTGATACTACTACATCACAAAGTATCTATTTCTTTTTCAGGTATGACATCTAATTTTTTGTTTAAGTGTCAACTAAATTTACCCACCCTTGCTTTACCTTTATTTTAGATGTTTTAATTTATTTTATTTAAAGATTTTATTTATTTGACAGAGAGAGAGTGCGCGAGAGGGAACACAAGCAGGGGGAGCTGAAGAGGGAGAAGCAGGCTTCCCGCCAAGCAGGGAGCCCGAGGCAGGGCTCAATCCCAGGACCCTGGGATCATGACCTGAGCCGAAGGCAGACGCTTAACGGCTGAGTCACCCAGGTGCCCCTTTACTTTAGATGTTTTAAGGAAGCTATAATGTTTGAGAACTTTACATTTTATTTTATGAGATAATATCATTTGGTTAGAAAAATATAATTCATATGATGGATCATGAAACAGAGACTTACCACAACTAATCAAATCTATCATTTCTTTTCTTGGGTCTCCTTTTTCTTTAACAACCCAACTCCAAGTCTCTTCTATAGCTTTACTGAATTCTAAACGTTTTTCTTAGATCCTTGATTCACCAGTTGTCCTCTAATCTCCTCCAACTACTACCAGTCCATCAAATTTTACAGTAATTAGTCTATTAACTAATTTACATTATGTATGATACAGGATACATTAGCCGGTTTCTTATCATTGTAATTATTTGACCACAATATTTCACTAAGATTTAGTGATTATCATTGCCCTCCTCCAGTCAACTGAAGGTTGCTTCCCCTGCCATTTATTTGTCCTTGATTTGGAGTGAAATTCTATTCCAGTCCTGATAGTCTTTGGATGATAAATGTTGGGGTTTAGGGAAGGCCACCGAAGAATATGCCACTTGGGCCTGTTGATTATTTTGAATTAAAGTTACCTGAGAAACAGCCATGCAAAAAGAATATTCTGATCCCCAATGTGAAAGCTACCTTCTCTGCACCAGGAGGTAGAGAGACATCCTTATCACCTGAGATAAGGAATTCAGGGCCCAGAAGACTATATAAACAATCCCTGCTTAGATTCTTCACTAATGAATACCCAAACCTACATTTCTGTGTCTTGTTAATTCCTCAAAAATTTATTATTTATTTGTGTAAAAAGTATAAAAGCTGACTGCTTTGGTCCCTTCTTAGGTCCCATATCTATAAGACCTCCATAGGTACTAATAAATTTTTTTTCTCCTATTAATCTGTCTTGTGTCAGTTTAATTATTAGAAGAACCAAAAGAACTCAAGAGGGGTAGGAGGGATAATTTACTTCTCCCTTACAATGCTGATAAGTTCTTTGGTGAATGAAGTATTTGTTGAATAATTTTCTCTCTACCCTTCTAGGTCCTTGGGTGAACACCCCCCTCCCCACTCTATAGTAAAAGACAAAGTAACAGGAGTAAAACAAACAAAAGTTTAATAACATATATACTTCCTGTATACATGGGAGAGACCCAGGAAAACTGAGTAAACTCCCCAAATGACCCAAGTCACCACCTTAAATACCATCTTCAGCTTAAGACAAAAGAGAGATGCTGGGGGTGGTGGGAATTCATGGAAAGGTGAGAGGAGGAAATATTTGCTACACAAAGGTTGCCTTGCCATGCAGATAACTCTCTCACATAAAAAGGTTATCTCTGGTAATAGCTGTCTGTTTGGTAAGGACCCCTTTCTAATATAAATTTCCTTTATAAATGTAGGTTTTCCTATGAAAAGGTAATTTTTCTGTTCAGAGCTTCTCCTATGTCTACAGTTTCTCAAAGCTATCAGCTCAAATTAATCCCTATGCCAAAGAGGAGTATTCTGCTCCCCTTCAAAAGCATCATTGGACTTTCAAGTATTTTCAATGTTGTTGTTGCCATGACAAACAATTTCTCAAATTCCGTTCACATTGCTCCTCCAGAACATCTCTTTGATTTGTATCATTCCTCTTTTTTCCTTAGATGAGCATCATCTATTTTTCCAGTTCTGGATTATGTCAAGCACTGGTTGGTGGATTTTGTAACTGAGCAAAGAAGCAACTGCATTTACTGAAGTAGCTGACTGAATGATCTTACAACCAGATGCGTTGCTATAGCTGTGTAATTGATGGATTAAGAAACTTCTTTTGTGTTCCACTTACTGCATATGTATGTATGCAAATGTATGCATGTGTCCCACATGTGGGACTCAGTCCCGGGACTCCAGAATCATGACCTGAGCTGAAGGCAGCTGCTTAAGCAACTGAGCCACCCAGGTGCCCACTTTATAAATTAATCTTAAGACTAAATTAATCTCACTAGTTTCTGACCACTACACTAACTCACTTATCACAGAATCAAGAAAAATATTTCAGCTCAAATATAAGAAATTCTCAAGGATATTAAACCTACACATCTGCTCTATATAACTAAATTGTTATTTCTTTCATGGTCCTACATACACTATTTCTTCCTTGCAGAGTGCATTATTCATTTATATTTAACATTTAAAAATCTTCAAAATTTTATGCAAAATACACATATTAGGTTTTCTTTCCAAACCATTTAACTAAACCAATCATTCTATGAACTGTAGCCTAAACATATACATTGGATTTCCATGTTGAATGTTAATTTGCATTTGTATGCTCTCATAGGCAGAATTCTAAAAACGGTCCTCCAAGATTCTAGCCCCTTAGTTGTTCAATCAAACACTAAGCTAGGAAGAAATTTTATAGATGTAATCAAAAGTTCCAAATCAGTTTACCTTAAATTATGGTGGGCCTGATTCAGTCAGGTGTGAAGCTAAACAGCTGAGTTTCTCTGGATGTGCAGAAGTCAGAGGGATCTGCTCCTGCTGGCCTAAAGGAAGAAGGAATAAAGTACCATTGAAACCATGCCCTATACACTTAATGAGGTTAAAAATGTCACCAGCAAGACCCTCACTGACCCCTTTTTTCTTCACAGGAATGTTAACCTTATCCTTTTTTTTTTTTTTTTTAATTTCTTTATTTGACAGAGAGTGAGTGTGGGGGATAGAAGGAGACGGAGAGAGAATCCCAAGCAGACTCCATGCAGAGCGTGGAGCCCAACTCGGGGCTCAATTTCAGGACCCTGAGATCACGACCTGAGCCCAAACCAAGAGTTGGGTGCTTAACTGACTGCACCATCCAGGCGCCCCTAACCTTATCTTTTATTTATTTTTTTTTAAAAATTTTTTATTTATTCATTTGAGAGAGAGCTCACAAGAGCATGAGCAGTGGGGAGGGACAGAGGGAGAAGGAGAAGTAGACTCCCTGCTGAGCCGGGAGCAGGATGTGGGGATTGATCCCAGGACCCTGAGATCATGCCCTGAGCTGAAGGCAAACGCTTAACTGACTGAGTCACCCGGGTGCCCTCCTAACCTTATCTTTTAGGGGCAAACAACAAGAGGAGCTCTGGCTGGCCTAGACCAGTTTGAGCTTGGCCATCTACTCACACCTGCACAGATGAACCATGAAACGCCAGACAGCTACCTTCACCTTATTATAAAGTTATAATCCCTGCCTAAGGAGGAGCATAAACCTCATTAACATAATATACAATGCATGTATAAGCATGTTTCCTAAGTATGCATGTGTGACCTTATACCTACTTCCACAGGCAATGAGAAAACTCCCTTTTCTGAATATTCATTTTAACCCTAAATAAATTAAAAAAAAAAAAAAAGACAAACCACTCACACCTGCTTTAGTAGTCACAGCTTTGAAAATTAATCCCCATGATCTCCTTATTTGTGGAAATAAAGTTTCCTTTGTGTGACAACTCCACCTGGTATAGTGTCTATCTGTAACTCACCAAGGAGCAAACTCACTTTAGTTTGGTTGCACCATGTTGTGGGATGGCTTGTGAGTGTGAGGCCCTTAAGAGCCGACAGCTGCCCCTGCTTGACAACCAGCAAGAAAACAGGGCCTCAGTCTTACAAGCACAAGGAAACAAATTCTTGTAACAACCACTGGGTTTGGAAAAGGAGCTAACAAAGACTTAGATGAGCACTGTAGTCTGGATGATACCTTAATTTCAGCCTGTGGGACCTGAGCAGAGAACCCTGCCATGCCACGTTGGAATTTGATGTACAGAAGTAAGACAATACGTGGTATTATTTTAAGACATTGAGTTTATGTTAATTTGGTATGACAGCATTGGGGAAGAAGAATTTCCTCTGCCCTTCAAGATCCTTCTAACTGGACTAAGAATCAAATTGACATGAGACAGATTAACAGGAGAAAATAAAATTTAATAGCATATGTACTTACAGGGAATTCACACAGACATGGAAATTGCAAAGAAAGGGAAGCAACATGATGCTTGTATGAGCTAAGGAGAGGTGTAGGGGTCTGAGGATATAAAGGAGAGAAAGACCATTAGCAGGAAGGTGAAAGATGTTTGGAAAACAAAGTTTCTGTATCATGTGGGTAAGTTTCTTAGGTAAAGAAGAATATGTTAATAGCTCTCTTCCTGGTATAAGAATGCAGTTGAGGGGAAGGCAAAGAGCTTTTTCTGAATCTGTTTGGTTTGGATTGCTTTTAACTCAAAATAATGTTCATGCTAAAGTGGCTGATCATGGGGTAGCCTGCCTTAAGCCCCCACAAAAGCACCATCAAATAAATGATATTGAACCCTTTTAGATTATATTTATGTAAGTATGTTATTCAAGTTACGCATCCTAAAAATTACATGAAACTCCTAGAAATCTGATGTCCTAGTATGTTATTATCATGCAGTTTTGTACGTCACAGAAATAACAAAATTTCCTTGTCAATTGCGTTCTAATCAGATATTTTACCAGGTCCATTTTTAAGTCTTTTATCATTTACAGACAATTATACTTTTACTCAGATGCCTTTATAAAAATTCCCTTCAAGTTTGCTTCATCTTCAATGAGACTCATGGAAAAAAAACTCTTGAGTACAGGTTTCTGATAACCTTAAGATCATAAAACTGACCTAGATAAAAATTTCCAGAACTAATGGAAAAATCAGATTCAAGCAGAACAAGAATTAATAACATGGGACTGAATGAACTGAGGAAGATAACTATACTTTTTATGACTTTTTGCTTGAAAATTGCTGACTTCAAAAAAAAAAACGTTTCATTTTTTTCCAGATTCAATAAAATTGTTTCTCTTAAGCTAATGGACTTACAGCAATTTGATAAAATGCACTTTTATGAACAAATTGAAACATTTACCTTTTTTCCCTATCTGAACCCTCCAGAATTCAGAAACTCTGAGAGTACTCTTATATTTTTATGGCAATATATTTATTTGTACAAGTTCAATAAGAATCTGTTGTCCTGATGACAGGACACAATTGGAAATATTGGTTATATTACCAAGGCTTTGACTGGAAAGTCGCAGCTGAGAAAAACATGTATAGGCTCAGATATGACCAGACAGCTTTAAGGAACTAAGGTTGACTTTATGGAGCCAATAAAGCACCTTGGAAATTTCAGCCTGATAACCGTGCTCACAGAGTTCCCAGCACCCTTACCAGATGAGAAAGAAGGTCACTTCCTGGCATGTGTAGGAACCTCAGGATGTTTGGGGGACCTCGAGAAGAGAGGAATTGACCCAAATCTATAGGTATATTGCAAAGTCTGATGGCGAGTATTTGGCTTGGCGTTTGGCCTTGAGAGGCTGTTAAAAGTTAAATCTAGAGACTTCTTATAAAAAGTTCCAGCAAAGCAGGTTTTAAAGAGTCTATATGGTGAATCACTATTCTTGCCGCACTTATGTAAATAATCAGGCCAAGTTTTTTTGAAACTAGTCTTATTTTGCAAACAAATTAATATTAATTTAGCTATCTTTAGTAAGAATGAGGGTGATTTGCGGAGAGAAAATATGTTTCAATAACACATCTTTGTAGACATTCGATTTTAATAGTATTCATTATAAACTGGACTAGATCCTGATTTCTTCTAGTGCCCTCCAATGCCTGGCTACAACTCTCCAAACTAACATTTTGATTTTTTTCCCATCTTTCTAATTTGGAATCATTCGAAAACTAAAACTGCCTTTTTTCCTGAAGCCCTACAAACTAAATGCAAATGACTTGATGTAAACTTCAGAGAAATCCTCACTATAGCTCATATATAGACAATCTTCATGCTTGTTTCTTAGTGAGCCACTCAGAGATCACCAGAGACATTTGAACTACAAACCAGGAAGATCTGTGAGATTGCCATTACCTGCCCTCACTCTAACTGAAGGTGCTTCAAGCCCGACATATGGAAGTCTTCTCAACTGGCTACCCTCAGAACTCAGAAACTGGCTTAACATTTGAACCAAACATTAACCACCACCACCCCCCATTTCCCTTTTGTTTTCATAGAAATGCCTCTTACTGAATGCCTGAGTACTTAAGCCATAGCCCTGAGTCTGCCTTGATCTTCATAACTAACATGGTGATGTTTAATAGGTGTTCTTAAGTTCATATGATTGATTTACTAACCCTTCTCATGGATGTATAAATCTAACATTCCTTTCTAGAAGAACAGTAAGTCCATGCAAGTCATAGAACAGGAATTGGACCTTTTGTACAACCCTCAAGCACTGAGATAACATCTAAAAGCTGTAAATAGGCACCATTAAATCCACATGGAGTCAGGAAATGTTACAGGCCATTGCACCCCCTCACTGATTAATGACCTCCTGTTCCTTTAAAATCCTCTCGGCTAGGCAGAAACTGCAGAGTTTGCTTTGGAAAAGATCCTGCCCTCTCTCCAGGTGGCCTGCCTCCTGAATAAAACTCATAATCCTTTGGAATGAGCACTTGTCTCTTGAGTATTGACCTTTTGGGTGAGAGGCAGCCAAACTTGGGATTCAGTAACAAATTCTGGCCAGACAGCCAGCAGCTAACGCCCCTGTAGGCTCCAGTTACCCTGGGAATCTGCAAAGTGGAGCAGTTGGCTGTGGCAGCTCACTAGGGCTCGTCCATATTTGGGCAGAGGAAGCAGCCGGCCAAGGCAGTATGAGTTTGTTTCCAAGGCTAGTAACTTGGATGATTGCAGGAGGTTAGCTGCTCAGGGCTAGTTGGTCTTGAGGAGGGAATCTGAGGGATCTGCCCCTTCACTGCCGAGGCTTCTTTTGTCTAGAGGAAATTCCCTGTTGATTCCCTACCGACACTGCCAGTTTCACTTTTTGACTTGAATGGAAAGGAAAAGAGCATTTGGGGCAAGAGTTTCTGTACTGGGTACAGAAGTTTGTCAAAAGTGCACATGGACAGTTTCTCTTTTGTGAAGTGCTAGGTGCTCTTGTTTTTGTTGTCTGCACTTTTTCCTTCTGGAAGAAGGAACATTTGGGAGAAGCTAAGAACTTGAATAACAGTCAAGTCCTTTGGGATTCAGGGCAGATCTGTCTTTGGTGTGTGTATGTGTGTGCGTGTGTTCGTGTTTATCATCTTTGGTATAATGGGAGGTTCTATCTCTATCCCACCTACTAATTCATGGGTCAAATTTTGAATAAATGGAAAGAATATAGCCAGGAACCTAATTAAGAAAAAGATTATTTTCTATTGCAATACTGCCTGCCCAATGTACCATCTAGAATCAGATGAGATGGCCCCTAAGATAGATCTTTAAACTATTACACCATTTTACAATTAGAGTTGTTTTGTCTAAGGGCAAGAAAGGATGATGAGATGCCCTATATTCAGGCCTACATGTCCTTACACAATGAAGATGCTGCTGGGGAAAACAGTAAGTTAATGGTGCAGAGACAAGGAGAAAAACCAAAGATTTGTCCTGATGATGCAAATGAAAAACAAAGAGAGAAGAAGGAGAAAGAATATATGGCAAATCTAGCTCTACCACCCTCTCCTCCAGGTCTCTTACCTAACCTCCTCATCCTCCTGTTGGGGCTTTGGCTCCATCATCGTATGAGAGGGGACAAAGTAATCTTGGAACAGTCTCTCCCTTTACCAACCAACAGGGTTCCCAATTTGGACAAGGAGTACCCACTGCGGGGGCAATGTCCTTTAATATAATACCCAGTAGGGGGCATTGGTGCTCAAGGACAACCTCTCAGGCATTATTGGACATACACTCCTTTTTCAACTTCAGACTTAATGAATTAGAAAAATGCCAACTCCTCTTATTGAGATGACCCCCAAGAGATGGTGGAACTCTTTTTGAGGATTTTTGCGACCCATCAGCTGACTTGGGTGGACATATAAACTTTAATGAATATGATGTTAGCCGTCAACGAAAGATGGCAAATTGGCCAAAGCGTATGAGGAAGCCCAGCGCCTGCATCATGAGAACCCAAACCCAGCTACTGCCATCCCATTGGTTGAACCCAACGGGGTCCTAACCCGAGGAGGTTTACCTCAGCTTGAGCATTACCTGAAATGTGTCTTGGTGGGGTTGAATAAGGGGGTACCCAAGCAATATAGTTTGAATAAAATTCAGGAACTGAGGCAAGAAACAACTAAAAACCCAGCAGCCTGGTTAGGAAGAATTTATCAAGCCTATTGGAAATACACGGCTATGAACCCAGAGGCCCCAGAAAAATTCCACACGGTAGATAGGACATTCATTGGACAGAGCAGCCCTGACATAAGGAGAAAGCTCCAAAAGTAGAAAGAAACAATAGAAATGAATGAAGAGGCCCTGGGCCTCCCTACCACCTCACTGACCATTTCCCCACAGGAGCCCCGGGTACAACTGACAGTGGGAATCCAACTGATGGACTTTTTAGTAGATATAGGGGCCACATGCAGTGTCTTGAATACTAAAATTAACATGGAATGCCCAGAAGGTAGTGTCTATAGTTGGGGTCAAACACAACAAAGAAGGGGCCATATCTATAGAAAATGGTCCATAACATCACCCAGAGATGCCTGATACGTGCAAAAAATAATCCAAAAAATGAGAGACACCCACCAAGGCAAGGGATACAATTTAAAGAGAAATGTCCTTTTGAGAATTGGCAGGTAGAATTTACCCAAAGGCCTAGGACTGCAGGGAATTTTAAATATTTGCTAGTGTTTGTAGCCATCTTTTGGGGATGGGTTGAAGCTTTCCCCACCCAAATAGAAAAAGCTTCAGCCATTGTACGACCCTTGCTAAAGGAAATTACTCCTAGGTTTGGTTTATCCAATATTATTCAGAGTGATAATGGACCGGGTTTTGTATCTGGTGTAGGGTAAAAGTAAATGCTGCTTTACATATCAACTGGAAATTACATGCTTCATGGAGACCTCAAGCAATAGGAAAGACAGAAAAAATGAATCATATGTTGAAAAAGGCTTCGGCTAAAATCAAACCCAAAATGAGGTAAGGTTGTACCTATTCCCCTGCTCCACATTAGGGTTGCTCCCAAAAGTGGGCTAAAATTAAGCCTTTTTGAGATTATATATGGGAAACTCTTTCTGGCCTCGGCTCTAGGGATACCATCTTTTTTTTTTTTTTAAGATTTTATTTATTTATTTGATAGAGAGAGACAGCCAGCGAGAGAGGGAACACATGCAGGAGGAGTGGGAGAGGAAGAAGCAGGCTCCCAGCAGAGGAGCCTGATGGGGGCTTGATCCTAGGACTCCAGGATCACGCCCTGAGCCGAAGGCAGACGCTTAACGACTGAGCCACCCAGTCGCCCCTCTAGGGATACCATCTTTAGACTTAGAAAATGATAATAGGATTAAACAGTACTGAGTCCAATATTAACTGTGTTGCACCGGTTGGTCCTCTCCAGGTCTATGCAACCTTCAGATGAGCCACTACATCTTTTCAGGCCTGAAAACAGAGTACTGTTAAAGACCTGGAAAAATCAAGGACCCAATCATCAATTGGCTGAGAAATGGCTGCGGCTTCCAGACACCTTATTAACCACTCACCTCTCTAAAACTAAGGGCTGTAAAGCCATGGATACACCACACCAGAGTGAAGAGGGCTCCACCTACGACGAAGAGGCCAAAAACACCCCTACTGGGAAAGCCATTCTCTTCAGGATTTAAAATACCTATTTAGGAAAGGAAACCTGTGACAACTATATTCATCCTGTGATTCGCATTAACCATGTCTTCTCTCTCCCTAGGTCGGAAAGACAATGCACTAGTACGGGTAACAGACTTTGGCTACAGCTGCGTGTGCTGTCAATATGTCATCCAAAAGCCCAATCACTGCTAGACCATAGAGACCCCTTGGTTCACTTTGTTTATAGCACCTCAGAAATCCCCAACGGCAATTGGTTTCTAAGACCCAAACAATAATGTATAGGGTTAGAATAGCTAGATTCTCTCAAAATGATCATCAGGCACCTCTATATTTATATAACGGTCCCTCTAATTACTGTACTAAAAGGTTATTTTCAAAGGACAGAAAACAGGCACGAATTCCCCAATTAGAAACATTGCGCTAGCTCCCTGAAATTATTTGCCAGACTGACTCGTGACCCTGATGGGGATAAATATTTCTTTGGTTATATGTTATTGCCATGGTGGGGGCTTGCTGCCCACTAACATGTGCTTTGCAACTTGTCCCAAACTCTAACCATCCTGACTAATGAAACTGCCAAATCTTTGGCTAACTTACAAAAATTTCCTTAGATTCCTTTCCTAAAGTTGCCCTAGATAACCATATGGCCCTACACTATATCCAAGCTGAGCAAGGGAGAGTTTGTGTTGTTGTTAATTCATCTTGCTGCACACATATCAATACCTCCTTGGAGGTGGAAACCAGTATTGATAAAATCAGACACCAAGCCACTTGGTGCAGCAAACCGTAGATTGTCACACCCCATGTTCCAGGGATTGGTTTGTGAACCTTTGATCCTGGATACCATCAGGACTTAGGTCTATATTAGAAGGCATTCTAAAATTAGGACTCACCCCATGCTAGGGGCACTATGTGTATACATAGGAATTAAGCTCATTACAAGGTATGTAACAAAACTGTGCAAGCAAGCCATATCAGTTGTGCCTAAAGAAATGCTTCAAACCCATGTTAACATATTCCGTTCCAAGGTCCTGACTCTGTACTATATCAGAAGAAGCTATAGAAGATTGACCTTCATCCTTAATCCCATAGATATGGAATGGTAATTATTGGGGACAGTGGGGAATTGAGGCCACCTTGATCTTCATAACCAGCATGGTGATCTTTAAAGGTGTTCTTAAGTTCATATGATTGATTTACTAACCCTCCCTGTGAATCTATAAATCTTATATTCTTTTCTAGAAGGAGAACCTCACATGTCACAGAACAGGAATTAGATCTCTTGCACAACCTTCACTGAGATAACATCTAAATGCTGTAAACAGACACCATTAAATCTACACAGAATCAGGAAATGTAACAGGCACACCCCTCACTGATTAACGACCCCCTGTCTCTTCAAAACCCTCTTGGCTAGGCCGAAACCTCAGAGGTGGCTTTTGGAAAAGATTCTGCCTTCTCCCCAGGTGGCTGGCCTCCTGAATAAAGCTCATATTCCTTTCCAATCAACACTTATCTCTTGAATATTGGCCTTTCAAGCAATAGGCAGCTGAATTTGGAATCTGGTAACAGGCGTAGCTTTGAGAATACCCCTGCATCATTGCCTCCTGAAATGAGTTTGACTAAACTGACCTATTGTCAGGACTAAGAAACTGGTTCAACAAGATAAAATAACTTACCAGCTCAACTTTTAATGTGTAAGACTTTGCGAAAGTCTCAGAGGAGGGAACAGTAGGAGCTGAGGGCAGGCTGCCCTAAGATGGCCACTTTGACATGAAGATTACCCTGAGCTAAAGGCAATTGAGACCCTGTGAGCTCAAGAGAAATCTTTTGCTCCTCCTTTAACTACATGAAAGAATCTATGGGGGGATGGGGTTCACCTGGGGGGGGGGGTCTTTTCCAGAATAATGGTTATCATCAGAGATAAATTTTATCTGAGTGACCCAACTGTATGGCAGGGCAAACATCTAAATTACCAAACATCTGTTCTTCTTCTTATAGCCCTGTCAATTGCATTCTTTTCCTCTCAAGTTCCAGACCTTTACCCCCTTCCTTCTCCTTAGTTCAAGATGACATACATACCTCACTTTGCATTACTCTGTTTGGAATTTCTATGTCCGTGTGGATTCTCCATATACAAGAAATTAAATTTTATTTTCTTCTGTTAATCTGTATCATGTCAATTTGATTTTTAGTCCAGTTAGGACTTTTGTAGGGGACAGTAAATTCTTGCTCCCTGACACTATTTCAATTTTAAGTAAATTATAATTGGATATTATTATTTTTTAAAGATTGTATTTATTTATTTGGCAGAAAAAGACATCAAGAGAGGGAACACAAGCAGGGGGAGCTGGAGAGGGAGAAGCAGGCTCCCTGAGCCTCCTGAGCAGGGAGCCCAATATGGGGCTCAATCCCAGGATGCTGGGATCATGACCTGAGCTGAAGGTGGATGCTTAACGAATGAGCCACCCAGGCACCCTAATTTGATATTAATACTACTTTTTTTGAGAAAGAGAGAGCGTGCAAGTGGGGAGTAGGAGAGGGGCAGAGGGAGAGGGAGAGAGGGAATCCCAAGCAGGGTCCATGCCCAGCGTGGAGCCCAACGTGGAGCTGGATCTCACAACCCCAAGATTATGACCTGAGCCAAAATCAAGAGTCTGACACTTAACTGAATGAGCCACCCAGGTGCCCCTGATATTAATACATTTATAGCTATTTTACATATAATGCCATAATATATTATTATAAATAATAAATACTATAAAAGTTTTTTTAAATCAAATTTAAGTAAAATAGTTTATTTTAATAAAATATTTCCTGAAATATAGGACAATTTGTGTACCTTATCAGGAAACAATGGTAATATTTATGAATTCCCTATGACAATATACAGAGAGGAACAGTTAGTGGTAAGGAATTTATTCTAAAAATACTCAATATTAGAGTGACAGCAAATTGAAAAGGCACAGGAAATCATGAATTTCAACTCCATTCTGGGATTTAAATAACACTTTTCTGACATTAATGATTTAGAATATTTCTATTGGGCATAAAGGAGTATGGACATCCTTAGTGACAACAGGGAGGATGATCTGGTGTGGATTTTGATGAACGTGACGGTGGTAATGGGCTTGTACTATTTGTGTCAGGTACTGTGCTAAATACCTAATATGCATTATCTCATTTCTATAAATCCTCTCAACACTCTTATAGGGTAGATGTTATTATCTTTCTCAGACTTTGTTTAAAGTCATACAATTAGAAAATAGTGGGGCCAAGTTCAAGTTTAACCTGACTAAAACAAAGCTACGTTCTTAGTCACTGAACGGGAATGGTTAGTTTCCAGATCTGTCTTGCTGCACAAATGCTTAAACTTAGGAAGTCTGAGTAAAACCATATAGACAATGATAAGTGTAGGCACTTATAACCTTTTTTCACTAACTTACTTTCTCACTTATATCATTAACACACACTTTAGTAATTTCTACCTGTTTTAAAAATGTGCAATTGTATATAGTCACAGTAGAAAGTAGTTTAAATAGTAGCCTTTTTGGAAGCTGTAAATATTCCCCTGGTTCTCAGGAAGAAACACATTTGATTTAAATGTTCCCCAGAGGAAAGAATAACCCATACTTACAAAATTGACTTGACCAAATACTTTTATGGAGCACATAAGTTCTTATAATGGCAGAAAGTTTGAAGTTTTGTACAGAAAAAAACGGTACTCTTGAATCCTAAGGAACACTATAAAATGAAACAATAGAGAAGAAATTCTAGGCAATTTCTGTCTAATGCTGATTCACATGTCATTCTCATGTACAAACTCTTGATATATTAGTACAATAAATCAAATAAAAATACTGTAATGCATAGAGAGACAAATCTGGAATGCACCATTTAGTTTTTATCCTCTTTATGTTCAGACACACTCAATACTTCTTCTCCCCACCCGAACTCTCCATTTTTTTTTAAAGATTTTATTTATTTGAGAGACAAAGTGAGTGAGAGAGAGAGAGAGAGCATAAGCCAGGGGAGAGGCAGAGGGAGAGGGGGGAAGCAGACCCCTCACCAAGCAGGGAGCTGGACAGGGGGCTTGATCCTAGGACTCCGGAATCATGATCTGAGGTGACGGCAGACGCTTAACCAACTGAGCCACCCAGGTGCCCCTAACTCTCTACTTTAAAATAATCTAAACTTACATAAGAATTGAAGACTAGAACAATAAGCACAAATACATCCTCCATTAGCTCACCAATTAACATTTTGCCATAGCTGCTTTCTGCTGTTGGGGAGCAAGGATGTCTTGTCCCCTTTGAGGTCTTTCAAGGTCAAGATTAACAGGATCAAATAGTGTACATACGGGGAATCCACACTGACAGGGAAATTCCAAACACAGGCAGAATGAGGTATATATGTCATCTTGAACTAAGGAGAAGGAAGGGGATAAGGGTTTGAGACTTCAGAAGAAAGGAATGCACCTTACAGGGCAATAAGAAGAAAAGCAGATATTTACTAATTAGATGTTTGCCCTGCCATACAGTTGGGTCAGTCAGATAAAATTTGCCTCTGCTAATTGTCCTTATTCTGGAAAAGACCTCTCAATTAAGCCTCCTCCCCCACCATAGATTCTTTTATGTAGTTAAGGGAGAGGCAAAAGTTTCTCTTGAGCCCCCAGGATCTCAGTTGCCTTCAGCTCAGAATATTCTTCATGCCAAAGGCCCATCTTGGGGTAGCCTTCCCTTGGCCCCTACAATACCTTCCTCTTATTTTTGCCCTCTTCTATTTGCAACGTAGTTTCTTAAGTTATATGGTTGTGTGTGCACACACATGCACACACACACACCCCTAAATATTTAGCATGCCTCTTCTAAGAAAAAAATTCTCCTATATAACAGCAATTCCATCACTACAGCCAAGAAATTTAACAATTATATAATAACATTATCTAATTTGTAGTACATACTCAAGAGTCCCAGTAGTGTCAGAATCCAAACTGGGACCACCCATTGAATTCAGTCTCCTTTAATCTAGGACAGCCTTCTTTGTCCTTCATGGCATTGACATACTTTAAGGGTCAAGGCCAGCTATCTGAAATCTCTGGCTGTCCTTTCATAACTGGAGGAGTTTACATTTTTTCTGAAGAAAAATTTCTATGCACTGCAGTATTGTTCTCAGGAAGAGAACCATTAAGAAGCACAGCAGGTCAGAGTGCCAAGTCATTAGTAATGCTGAGTTTGGTCATTTGCTTATAGTGGTATCCACTAAATGTTCTCATGTTAAATCTATCTTTCTCCCTTGGTGATTAATAAGTAATCTGTAGATGAGACTTTGAGACCATGTAAACACCCATTTCTCTATCAACCTTGCCCTCAATGGTCCCACATTTGGGTTGTGTAAAGCCTTCTGGAAGGACTCACTCCAAGCAGCTAGGTCAGTAGTTC
Organism: Ursus maritimus; assembly: GCF_017311325.1. Lineage (NCBI taxonomy): Eukaryota > Metazoa > Chordata > Mammalia > Carnivora > Ursidae > Ursus > Ursus maritimus. The sequence goes on from NW_024423319.1 coordinate 94,165,399, forward strand.
TCAGGGCTAAAAGCTACTGAGCCAGATCCCCAAACTGAAAAGTGCAGTGCAGGACAGCAGCAACAGAAGATGAAAAAGAAACCAGATGCCTTTTGCAACAGTATGAGGAAATAAGTGTATAAATTTGTTTTATATCCTATAGGTACAAATTAACAGAACCAGTATACCACCTTTCAAGTAACACAGTCAGAAATTACTGCCCCTCTGTACAAACTTCAGGCCATGCATGCAGTCCTCCAGATGAGAACTATAGGAAATAAACTCTTTTGCATTCCACCAAGGAATTAATAATAGCAGTCTTTCGGAGCCACAAGAAACTTAGAATTAGGAAGATAGTTGATCTAATTCAGTACAAACCAATTATTCTTACGATAATACTTTTAATATGAAGCATCCTTTCTGCATAACTTAATTTTTAAACATAATGTATTACTCTTTTATTTGTCCACATTTTGTAGGATTTAAGTTAGTTTATTCAATAAAATAATTTGTCTAACTTTTGCTAAAGATTCAGTGACAAAAATCTGTTGATCTCTGGTATAAATCACTATACAATAGATGTCACTGATTCACAGTTGGAATGATAGTTCTAATACCGTGATTCTAAAAATGAACATGTATAATGACTATGTTTTCACAGCATGGGTGCTTTCAATCTCTTATTAAACACAGAAAACTAGGATTATGGACACTGCTTTTATAATTTCCATGTATCTTAGAGAGTTCTGTTGTTTCTTTTATATAAATAATCAGGGAAGTAATTAAAGAATGATAATTCAGATTTGTTTCAGATCAGAAAACTTCATTAGCACAGTTTCTGAATCAAATTTAAGAGCTATGTAAATTAGTAAATTATTTAAAACTACTATTATAGAAATGAGAATGTATTTACTTCAATTTTATTTGTACAAATTTCATTTGTTTATTTAACGTATCATTCTAATGTCTGTGTAAATTTTAACCAAACCTAATATAGAGATACTAATATTTTCTTTCATTGAGTTTATCAGTTAATCCTAGATAAGTAGTTTTTGATGGGACACTCAGGCATGTCTCAGTCTCTCATGATGGCATCATGATTCATTTTTTTAGTCATTAGTAAAATAGAATTTTTGAAATATGTGATTTTTATTGAATTAAAGTAGACTCACAGGTTTCCTGATAACGATGTATCTCTCACCTGTATATTAATACCTTCATGATGTTATTTTAGGCTTCTATTTCCTCTTATTAAAAAAATGGTAACTTTTGGGTAGTCTGAGTATAATTATGGCATATGCCTGTAGCTGTAGTGGCACTTATTAGATCATTACTAAAACTACTTGCATCAGAAGAATTTTTAAATATTGGGTTGAACCATATGAAACTGCCAAGTACAAAAATGGCAATCTAACTGGATTCATATAATACATCCATTTCCCCAATATATTGTACACACACACACACACACACACACTGACTTGCATGCCCATATAAATACCATATCCCTCTCCCCAAGTCCAGGCAAACATTACCATCTTAATTCAATTTTCCATTTCTCCTCATTGCCAAATTGTAGGGGGAAGTCACTGTCTGCTATAAAAGGGGAAAGCAAACAAACAGAAATACCTTTTAATAAACAAAAACACCAGTGTAAATCACTCAAAAAGCTTTAAGTTCAGTCGAGAATAACCAGTACAATGCAAATGATGGTTTTAAGCACCATGATTTTGAAGTTGAATGATATGATGAGTACGTACAACACATCGAGAAGGTGTGCAAAGTCTCACCATTCATCACCTTGGTCATTAACTGGGTAATCTTAACACTCAAATCTCATATCTGACTTTCCCCATCATTAGTGAAGATAAACAACCCTTATTCTCATCTTTCTGAATTATGGTGGGGTTGCAACTTTAAATCCTCACAGTAAATATCTGTGATAAAGGACTTTGTAATTACAGTATTTTATTGCTTTCCAATAGCATATGAACTATGGTGAAGGCCTATTGAAAATATGCTATGTACTGTAAAATTGTGATAATATTTATATCTTTCTGCTCGTACCTAAGGTTCTATTCCTATTTGTATTAATGAAAGACAGATCTTGTGTCCACAAAGGAATTCAATTAAATATGGCCTTAATTCATAGAAATACGGTCAGAGCAAGAAGAGGCAACAAGATTCCAGTATATGGTTTTCAGGAGCAGGCCTCTCTAGTCTTAATATGGTTGTGTATCTAAACTTTCTCTACAAGGCAACTAAACTAAAAATTACATGTTAACAAAATGGTCAGTGCCTATGGTTAATGAAGAGTTAACTGCTAACAGTGCTTCAGAGTGATACACACAAGTCTTTTAATAGGGCTAAATAAACTCAGAAATAGAAGGGAAAAAACCCATGCTGGGCCAACTCTTTGAAAGTGCTTTATATTATAAAATTCACTACCACCACTATCACCATCCAAAAGAAATGCTTAATACTATCCACCTACTAGTTAAGGAAAAACAAAATCAATGAAATTGATTTTCATTGCTGGTGCTTGCTTCAGAGAAAGTTATTACAGAAAACAAACTTCATTCAGCAAGCTTTCTAAAGTTGATTGTACTACCTGTATCTATTCAAAGTATTTCTCCAGGCACCTGGATGGCTTAGTCAGTTAACCCACTAACTCTTAATTCAGCTCAGGTCATGATCTAAGGGTTCCAAGATCGAGCCCCGTGTTGGGCTCCACCTTCAGTGTGGAGTCTGCTTGTCCCTTTGCCTCCCCCTCTGCTCTTCCCTGCACTTTCTCACTTTCAAATAAATAAATAAAATCTTTAAAAAATATGCTTCTCAATTTGGTAACAAAAATATTCACAGGTAAATTTACTTATGCACAAAAGGGTTAATGATGTTTATTTAAATATGTAATATGAACTATGGATAGCATATTTATGTTAGGACAATTGATGAGACAAGTAAATTTTAATTCTGATGCAGTAATATATTTGTAATGATAGAGTTCATCCATGGTGTTGTAAAACATAAGAATGTTTCTATCACAAATCATTTTGTTAATGAGGAACAAAGTTCTTGTTTTCATTTATTTTCAAAAATCAAAGCTGACTCAAATGTTCTGATGATAATGTGACTCTCGCTTATTTGTCTTTTCTTTTCTTTTTTTTTTTTTTTAAGATTTTATTTATATATTTGACACAGAGAGAGACAGCCAGCAAGAGAGGGAACACAAGCAGGGGGAGTGGGAGAGGAAGAAGCAGGCTCCCAGTGAAGCAGGGAGCCCAATGCGGGGGCTCGATCCCAGGACCCTGGGACCACACCCTGAGCCAAAGGCAGACGCTGAACGACTGAGCCACCCAGGCGCCCCTCCTTTTTTCCCTTAAGATTTATTTATTTATTTTAGAGAGACAGAGCAGGGGGAGAGGCAAAGGGAGAGAGAGAATCCTGAAGCAGACTCCCCGCTGAGCGCGGAGTCGGATGCAGGGCTCTATCCCAGAATCCAGAGATCATGACCTGAGCTGAAATCAAGAGTTGGCCCCTTAACCAAATGTGCCACCAGGCCCCAACTTATTTGTCTTTCAATATCCTTCCTTGAGAGGAGGAAATAGGGAGCAGACTTTCAACTACTCTTCTAGGTATTACAAAAACTCAGAAATTATGTTATCTGCAGTTCATGAAGTCACTGCTATCCGTGAAAATTAATAATTCTAGCAACTATAACTAATTTAGTTTCTGAAAATAGATTTTTTAGTCTAATCTAAAATTTCCTAAATCCATGGGAATATATTGCATATGTGAATGTTTTCCACTGATTTACATCAACAGCAGAGTAAGGGCAGAGAATTCAATTCTTTTTTTTTTTTTTTTTTTTGAAAAGGATGCTTTTATTTTTATCTTTTTTTTTAAGATTGTATTTATTTATTTATTTATTTGAGAGAGAAAGAGAGAGGAAGAGAGAGAGCATGAGCAGGGCGAGTGGCAGAGGTAGAGGGAGAAGCAGGCTCAGCAGGGAGCCCAATGTGGGGCTTGATTCCAAGACCCCGGGGACCCTGGGATCATGACCTGAGCCCAAGGCAGACACCCAACAGACTGAGCCACCCAGATGCTGCCAAGGCAGAGAATTCTTTAGATCACATAAGAGATCTGTAGATATTCAACAAGTATAGAAACATATGTCTCTTTAGCAACAACTTAAATTTATGTTATTTTCACATGAATCAACTCACTTGCTAGATACCCAATAATCTGGTAAAATAAGCAGAAACTGCAATTTCTATAAAATATTTGAGAAATCTGAATATCTCTCATAGGGGGTATCTTCAGTATTTTAAAACATTACCTCTGATTAATATCTACCAATATAAATTTTTCAAGAGTGTTCCTAGAGGAAAACACTATAGCCTATTGTCAACAAAGTCCGAAATGTGCTTTTAGGAATGAATTGTGACAAGAAAGAGAAATTATCAATCCCTAAACATACTAATGTTTGGGCAAAATTATATAAATATATGTACTCTAAATTTACAAATCTTACAAATTTTTGTCTTTACAAAGATATATGTAAATAACTATCAATACAAAAAGATATAAAGGTAAAATTTAAACTTTAAGTATTCAGAAAGATATACATAGTACTTTAACAGAGTACTAAATAGCACTGTCTAAATGCCTAAAGAGTAGGAATGTGATATATAGTAGATTGCTCTGGTAATGTGATCAACCTTAAAATACCTAATAAAGCTGAGACTAAAAATTATTTGTAAACTATATGATACAATAGTTTTTCTTCTGTTTGCATCCTTACATCTTTAATAGTTAATTCCAATGAATTTTGAGAAGAAGCAAAAGCCATTAAATATATTATGTGAATCAACATCTGCATCCTGCTGGTAACCAAAAGCTAAACTCCCACTGTGATGTCAGAAACTCATATGAGCACAGTAAGCTCATTTTCATTAAATTATTCCTTCAAATTTGTTAAAGCATTTTATTTTAAGGCAGCCATGATCTAGCTAAAACATAGACTAGATAATATTTATAGGCTATTCCCATTTTATCTCTAGGAAGATTTTAGGATTTTTTAAAAAATGAGCATAAGAAAAAGAAGGCATAGTTATGCTTGAAATACTTGGACTTAAACTATTCCGTTGAAGAGGGTTTTATAAACAGATAGAAACTAAGGTCAGAGCTGGGCTTATAGGTTTATTAAAGGAGGTCATCGATTCTGTATCATGATAAAAATCTCTCTGATAGAAACTCTTATTAAAATGTATTTCTCTAACAATGCAATCCAATGTCTGAAATCCCACCATGAAATGTGTGCTGTCATTGATTAGAGAGATGCTAAAGAAGAATAACTGTTGGTTATAAATTTGTAGCTTGAGGGTAAAATATTGATGTCTAAGTAAGAGAAGAGATATTAGAGATCAACTAGGTTGTCATGAAATCACCACAGCAGCTTGGGAAGCCAGCAGATAGCCTGACATCATTTTCAGGAGAAATATGGTTGCAGGGGGTAATATCACCTGGGGACTCCTGACCATCTCGGAGTGGCTCAGAAGGGAAGCAAAAAATAAAATTAACCAGGAACTATAGTGTACAAAGTATAGCATAAGGCAGCCTATCTCATGTAATTTTTCAAAGATAGATGAGCCTTTTCAGAATATTCCCATTGGATGTGCATGTCCTGTGATAGGGAAACAAACTATGTTTGTACTGCATTGTTTTATTCTGTTCCAAAAAAAGGTTGGGGAAATGCATCCAAAACACCTGTATTGAATATCAGTTATAGACCTGTGATGATAACATTACCAGCAAATTTCCATCATCTTTGAAAATAGTTCATAATCTCTGGGCTGCAGATAGCTAAGGGGCAGCAGAAACCTAGGGAACAGCTCAGGTTCTGTATTGCCTTATGTACATCGAACAGTCTGACAAATAATTTGCCTAACATATGCTTTTAAACATGATCTTTTGGGCATCAATGAATGCTCTAATAGTTAATAAAATGAAGTTTTTGCTTTAAAGAGTGGCTGAACTTAGAGTAAACTTTGGTCAGATTTTCATACACAAAAAAACAAAGGTAAAATAGAAGTACACTCAAGTAGGACAGCTACATGCAAAAGAATGAAATGTGACCACTCTCTCACACCATACACAAAGATAAACTCCAAATGGATGAAAGACCTCGATGTGAGACAGGAATCCATCAAAATCCTAGAGAAGAACATAGGCAGCAACCTCTTTGACATTGGCCACAGCAACTTTTTTCATGACACATCTCCAAAGGCAAGAGAAACAAAAGAAAAAATGAACTTGTGGGACTTCATCAAGATAAAAATCTTCTGCACAGCCAACGAAACAGTCAAAAAAACTAAGAGGCAGCCCACGGAATGGGAGAATATATTTGCAAATGACACTACAGATAAAAGATTAGTATCCAAGATCTACAAAGAACTTCTCAAACTCAATACACGTGAAACAAATAAATCAAAAAATGGGCAGAAGATATGAACAGACACTTTTCCAATGAAGACATACAAATGGCTAACAGACACATGAAAAAATGTTCAAAATCATCAGCCATCAGGGAAATTCAAATCAAAACCACATTGAGATACCACCTTACGCCAGTCAGAATGGCAAAAATTGACAAGGCAAGAAACAACAGTTGCTGGAGAGGATGTGGAGAAAGGGGGATCCCTCCTACATTGTTGGTGGGAATGCAAGTTGGTACAGCCACTCTGGAAAACAGTGTGGCGGTCCCTTAAAAAGTTAAAAATTGAGCTACCCTATGATCCAGCCATTGCACTACTGGGTATTTACCCCAAAGATACAGACATAGTGAAGAGAAGGGCCATAAGCACCCCAATGTTCATAGCAGCATTGTCCACAATAGCTAAATTGTGGAAGGAGCTGAGATGCCCTTCAACAGATGACTGGATTAAGAAGATGTGGTCCAGGGGCGCCTGGGTGGCACAGCAGTTAAGCGTCTGCCTTCAGCTCAGGGCGTGATCCCGACGTTCTGGGATCGAGCCCCACATCAGGCTCTCCGCTAGGAGCCTGCTTCTTCCTCTCCCACTCCCCCTGCTTGTGTTCCCTCTCTCGCTGGCTGTCTCTATCTCTGTCAAATAAATAAATAAAATCTTTAAAAAAAAAAAAAGGAAGATGTGGTCCATATATACAATGGAATATTACTCAGCCATCAAAAAGAATGATTTCTCAACATTTGCTGCAACATGGATGGGACTGGAGGAGATAATGCTAAGCGAAATAAGTCAAGCAGAGAAAGACAATTATCATATGGTTTCACTCATTTATGGCACATAAGAAGTAGGAAGATCAGTAGGAGAAGAAAGGGAAGAAGAAAGGGGGGAGTAAACAGAAGGGGGAATGAACCATGAGAGACTGTGGACTCTGGGAAACAAACTGAGGGCTTCAGAGGGGAGGGGGGTGGGGGAATGGGATAGGCCGGTGATGGGTATTAAGGAGGGCACGTATTGCATGGTGCACTGGGTGTTATACGCAAGTAATGAGTCATGGAACTTTACATCAAAAACTAGGGATGTACTGTATGGTGACTAATATAATAAAAAATTATTATTAAAAAAAAAAGTACACTCAAGTAGAGGGTCTGGTAATTGGTTTGATGTTAAAAAGAATTTGCAGTACTAGAAGAGTATGCAACCACAGCTCTTCAGCTTGAATGTAATCTCGAATAGAGCACACCAGGATCCCATTAGCTTATGCAAGACTGAAATGAAGATCATTTAAAGTGCATGGAAAACAGGTGTAGCTTTAAGCCCAAAAGTAGAATTCTGAACTACCTTTTGCACTTCAGCAGGGGAGAAATGAATTTAACTTCATGATGTTAATGCTTCTTTTTGTCAACTTTTCCCATAGTAACAAGAAAGCAATATGGCTAAGAAGTCACTAGAAAAGGTCACATTTGAATGTTTACAAACGCCCATGTGATGGCTACAAAATCCAGTTGGAGACTGACTCTCATGGTCACAGGGACTGCAGGTAAGATTTACTGCTGGACTGGGAAACTGCAAAATAATCCCTTGAAGTATAATAAACGTTGAATTTAACAGTTATCAAGAAATCAACAGAGTGTAAGGGGAAGGGAAGAGAGGCATCAAAAAGGATGTAAAACTAAATCAATTGGCATTCCCATTTCAATAAATTGAATAATTAGGTTTGAGGTTTTATTGCTACTGCAAAAGTTCTATCTGGGAGTTGACTAACACAGAGGGTATGTTATTAACAAATAAAATAAAATAAATACTTTATTAATCACAACAAACTATCAAGAAAAAAATCCTGCCATTTTGAAACTGTACTAGTTACAATCAGAACATGACTTCTGTTCTCAAGGCTTAATCTTTGTTTTAATGGCTAAATTTTCTAGGTGTTTAGAGCAAGCTACAGAGATTGGTCTATGATTGCACAGGGCCCTATTCATATGTATACATGGTGCTTTTTAGTACTATTTCCTTTCAAAGGATTTTTTTAAAGATTTATTTATTTATTTTAGAGAGAAAGAGAGACAGAGAGCGAGTGCGAGTCAGGGTAGGGGCAGAGAAAGAGGGAGAGAAGCAGACTCCACGCTGAACAAGGAACTCGACTTGGGGCTCAATCCCACGACCCCAAGATCACCACCTGAGCCAAAACCAAGAGTCAGATGTTCAGCTGCCTGAGCCCCCCAGGTACCACTCCTTTCAAAAGATTTTAGAGGCCCCACACATTGCATTCAGTCTGCACATCCTGTTGTTTATTCCATCAAAAATTACTCCTTTTCCATCCATCCCTTTTTATTCTTTCCAACTCCCACCACTATAGATCTCACCTCCTCACAGCATTTGTCCAATAGTTTATTTACTGCTCTGGACTGCCCTTTCTCCTTCCACAGCAACTTTCACATAAATATCTTACCACTTTCATCCACTTGGAAGTGCCCTAAAGGGAAATGCCAGCGCACAGTACACAAAAGATACCTTGAAGTTTTGACTGCATATATGGAATTAGATGGACAGATGGATGGGTGGATGGAGAGAGGGTGACATTCCCATTCAAGACACACTTGAACTACGAGAAAAGACTGCTTTGTAGTCATTAGCATGGACCCCAAAAGTGCCACATTTAATCCCTACTTGTGAGAGGAGGTTGCATGAGTAGGATTAACCTCAAGTCAGGTGGCTGAGATGTTGTAGGAGGTGACAAATAGTGGTGGTCAGCTGATCACTCTCCACAAGGCTGAGCAGCATGTCCCACACCTTAAACAGGCACTAAGAGGTGCACTAATCACCCCATTTTTAAAATATTGTGATAAAAATATGTAATTTCTATCTACCCTAAGCAATTTTCACATATACACTACAGTGTTTTTAATTTTGTGCACAACATTGCATAATAGATCCCTAGAATTTTCATATCTTGCATTACTTAAACCGTATACCCATTGAACAACTCCCTGTTTTCCCCTTTGCCATTCCCTGGCAAATACTATTCTATGTTCTGTTACTAGAAGTTTAATTATTTTTGATATCTCATAGAACTGGAATAATACAGTATTTGTCTTTTTGTAATTGGTTTTATTTAGCATAATGTCCTCAAGGTTCACCCATGATCTAGAATTTCTTCTTTTTTAAGGCTGAATAATATTCTATTTATATACCACATTTTCTTTATACATTCATCTATCGATGGACTTCTTATGAACTTTTAATTCCAGTTAGTGAACATACAGTGTTATATTAGTTTCAGGTGTACAATATAGTGATCCAACAATTCCATACAACACCTGGTGCTCATTACAAGTGCACTCCTTAATCTCCATCACCTGTTTAACCCATCTTCCCACCTACCTCTCCTCTGGTAACCATCAGTTTGCTCTCTATGATTAAGAGTCAGTTTCTTCTTCAGAGGGGAGGGGGGTGGGGGAATGGGATAGACTGGTGATGGGTAGTAAGGAGGGCATGTATTGCATAGTGCACTGGGTGTTATACGCAACTAATGAATCATCGAAATTTACATCAGAAACCAGGGATGTACTGTATGGTGACTAACACAATATAATAAAAAAACATTAAAAAAACAAAAACAAAAACAAACAAACAAACAAAAAGAGTCAGTTTCTTGATCTCTCTCTCCCTTATTTTTTTCCCTTCGTTTTGTTTCTTAAATTCCATATGAGTGAAATCATATAGTATTAATCTTTCTTTGACTGCATTATTTTGCTTAGCATTATACTCTCTAGCTACAATCATACCATTGCAAATGGCAAGATTTCATTCTGTTTTATGGATGAATAATATTCTATCATGTATATATACCACATCTTCCGTGCTGACCAGGGCACCTGTTGTGGGGCTCCATCCCAGAACCCTAGGATCATGACCTGAGTTGAAAGCAGATGCTTAACTGACTGAGCCACCCAGCCATTGCCAGATTTGGTAGTTTATGTTTCTGGGAATTAAGCGATTTCTTCTAGGTTGTCCAATTTTGTTGGCATATAGTTTTTCATAATATTCTCTTACAATTGTTTGTACTTTTGTAGTGTTGGTTGTTATTTCTCTTGTGATTTTATTTATTTGAGTCCTTTCTCTTTTTTTTTCTTCATAAGTCTGACTAGACATTTATCAATTTTATTGATTTTTTTCAAAGAAACTGCTCCTGGTTTCATTGATCTGTTCTATTGCTTTTTAATTTCTGTATCATTTTTCTCTGACCTTTATTATTTTCTTCCCTCTTCTAGTTTTAGTTTTTGTTTTTCTTTTTCTGGTTCTTTTAGGTGCAAGATTAGGTTGTTTATTCTAGATTTTTTCTTACCTCCTGAGGTAGGCCCGTATTGCTATATACTTCCCTCTTAGAACCACTTTTGCTGCATCCCAGAGGTTTTGGACCATTGTGTTTTCATTTTCATTTGTTTGCATGTAATTTTGAATTTCTTCTTTGATTTCCTGGTTGACCCATTCATTGTTTAGTAGCATGTTATTTAACCCGCATGTATTTGTGGTCTCTCCAGGTTTTTTCTTGTGGTTGACTTCTAGTTTCATACAGTCGTGGTCAGAAAATATGCATGGTATGATTTTGATCTTCTTGAATTTGTTGAGGTTTGTTTTGTGGGCTAATATGTAATCCATTCTGGATAATGTTCCATGTGCGCTTGAAAGGAATATGTATTCTGCTGTTTTAGGATGTAATGTTCTATTAAATACATCTCTTCCAGTGTGTCATTCAGAGCCATTGTTTCCTTGTTGATATTCTGTTTAGATGATCTGTCCATTGATGTCAGTGGGTTTTTAAAGTCCCCTATTACTACTGTATTATTATCGATTAGTTCCTTTATGTTTGTTATTAATTGTTTTATATATTTGGGCACTCCCACGTTGGGTGCATAACTATTTACAATTGTTATATCTCCTTTTTTTTTTTTATTTTTTTTATAATGATTTTTTATTATATTATGTTAGTCACCATACAGTACATCCCCGGTTTTCGATGTAAGGCTCGATGATTCATTAGTTGTGTATAACACCCAGTGCACCATGCAATATGTGCCCTCCTTACTACCCATCACCGGCCTATCCCATTCCCACACCCTCCTCCCCTCTGTAGCCCTCAGTTTGTTTCTCATAGTCCATAGTCTCTCATGTTTCATTCCCCCTTCTGATTACCCCCCCTTTCTTTATCCCTTTCTTCCCCTACTGATCATTCTAGTTCTTATGTTCCATAGATGAGAGAAATCATATGATAGTTGTCTTTCTCTGCTTGACTTATTTCACTAAGCATTATCTCCTCCAGTGCCGTCCATGTTGTAGCAAATGTTGAGAA
>NW_024423319.1:94177980-94220609 GCF_017311325.1 Ursus maritimus
TTGCTTTGGCCGATGTCGTAGAGGTTGCTGCCTATGTTCTCCTCTAGAATTTTGATGGATTCCTGTCTCACATCGAGGTCTTTCATCCATTTGGAGTTTATTTTTGTGTATGGTGTGAGATAGTGGTCAAGTTTCATTCTTTTGCCTGTAGCTGTCCAATTTTCCCAGCACCATTTATTGAAGAGACTGTCTTTTTCCCATCGGATGTTTTTTCCTGCTTTATCAAATATTAGTTGCCCAAGGAGCTGAGGGTCCATTTCTGGGCTCTCTATTCTGTTCCATTGGTCTATGTGTCTGTTTTTGTGCCAGTACCATGCTGTCTTTGTGATCACAGCTACAATTGTTATATCTCCTAATTGGATTTTCCCCTTTATGATTATATAGTGTCCTTCTTCGTGTCCTGTTACAGTATTTGTTTGAAAGTCTAGTTTGTCTGATATAAGTATTGCTACTTTGGCTTTCTTTTGACATCCATTTGCATGATAGATGTTTCTCTATCCTCTCACTTTCAATCTGCAAGTGTCTTTAGGTCTAAAATGGGTCTCTTGTAGGCAGCATATAGATAGGTCTTTTTTTTTTTTTTTTAATCCATTCTGTCACCCTATGTCTTTTGATTGGAACATTTAGGCCATTTACACTCAAACTAATTATTGATAGATATGTATTTATTGCCATTTTATTATTTGTTTTGTTGTTTTTTCTGAAGATTTTCTCTGATCTTGTCTTTCTTTCATGTTTTGTGATTTTCTTTAGCAATATATTTGGATTTCTTTCTCTTTACTCTTTGCATATTTATTAGTGACATGATATATGGTTACATTCAGTTTTGTATACAATTTCTTCTGCATATAGCAATCTATATTAAGTTGATGGTCATTTAAGTTTGAACCCATTCTTTTTTCCTTTCCTCTCCACATGTTATTATATTTTATATCCTTTTTTGTGTGAGTTCCTTGACTAATTTTTTTTTTACAGATATATTCATTTTTACTGCTTTTGTGTTTCCTACTTCTACACTATTACTTTCGGTCTCTCCTTTCCACTCAAAGTGTCCTTTTTCATATTTCTTACAGAGCTGGTTTAGGGGTCATGAATTCCTCTAGTTTTTGTTTGTCTGGGAAACTCTTTATCTCTCTTTCTATTCAGAATAATAGCATTGCTGGGTAGAGTATTCTTGGCTGCAGATTTTTCCCATTCAGCATGTTGAATATATCATGCTACACCTTCTAGCTTATAAAGTTTTTGTTGAACAACCTCCTGCTAGTCTTTTGGGTTTTCCCTTGTAAGTTACTGACATCTTTTGTCTTCCTGCCTTTAAAATTCTTTAGCACTACATTTTGCAAATTTAATTACAATATTTCTTGGTGTGGATCTGCTTTTGTTGATTTTAATGAGTTTTCTGTGTCTCATAGATCTTGATGTCTGTCTCCTTCCCCAGATTAGGGAAGTTTTTGGCTATTGTTTCTTGAAATAAATTTTCTGCTCCCCTTTCTCTCTCTTCTTCTTCTGGAACTCCTAGAATATGAATGTTATTACATTTGATGGAGTCCCTAAGTCTATTCTCACTTTGCATAATTCTTTTCTCTCTCTTTTGTTTAGCTTGATTACTTTCCATTAATCTGTTTTCTAGGTCACTAATTTGTTCCTCTGCTTCTTCCATCCTGCTGTTTATTTCCATCAAGCATGTTTCTCATTTCATTTATTGAGCCCTTTATCTCCACTGTTATTTCTTATCCCTGTGTTAAGGGTCTCACTCATGTCTTTCATTCTTTTCTCAAGTCCAGTGAGTATCCTTATGATCATTGTTTTAAATTCTCTCTCAGGCATGTTACTTATGTCTGTTTTGCTTAGATCTCTGGCTATGGCCTTGTCCTGTTCTTTCTTTGGGATAAATTTCTCTGTCTCCTCATTTTGTTTGCCTCTCTGTGTCTGTTTGTGTGTTAAGAAAATCAGCTGTGGGGACACCTGGGTGGCTTAGTCAGTTAAGCATCCGCCTTCAGCTCTGGTCATGATCCCAGGATCCCGAGATCAAGTCCTGCATCAGGATCCCTGCTCAGCAGGGCGTCTGCTTCTACCTCTACACTTCCCTCCTGCTTGTGATCTCTCTCTCAAATAAGTAAATAAAATCTTTTAAGAAAAAAAAGAAAATCAGCTGTGTCTTCTGCTCTTGAAAGTAGTAACTTTTTGAAGAAGTCTTGGGGTGCTGTGCAGTGTCCCTTGTTCACCAGAACCTGGCACTTTAGGAGTGTTACTTACACCCTGGTGTTATGTGCGAGTCACTTCTTTTCAGTGCAGTCATCTGCACTGCCTATCTGCCTATTGTGGGCTGTGCTTGCTCTCTGTGGTATTAGTGGGATCCAGGTCGGCTAGCTCTGAGGGTGCGTGCCCACTGGGGAACTTGGGCACAGGGCAGGAGTATTAGCAAAATTTGTGCTGGGCTGCTAGTCCTATATCAGATCTCCTGAAGTGCTGCGGCACCTGGGGACTATGTGCCAGGGCTGCCAGTGGCACAAGGTTGGGTGTGGTGTGTAACAATGGCTGGGTGTGGTGGCAGCCAGCACTCCTCTTAATGGACTTTTGAGTTGCTTCCACGTCTTGTCTGTTGTGAATAATGCTGCATGAATATTAGTGTGCAAATATCTCTTCAGGATCCCGGTTTTTTATTCTTTTGGACCTATAGCTAGAAGTGGGATTGCTGAATCATACGGTAGTTCTATTTTTTGAGGAAACTCCATATTGTTTTCCATAGTGGCTACACCATTTCATAATCCTGCCAACAGTGCACCAGGATTCCAGTTTCTCTACATCCACATTAAAACTTCTCTTTTGGGGGTATGCCTGGATGACGCAATCAGTTAAGCATCCAACTCTTGGTTTCGGCTCAGGTCATGATCTCAGGGTTGTGAGACTAAGCCCTGTATCAGGCTTTGCACTCAGCATGGAGTTGGCCTGAGTTTCTCCCTCCCTCACACTTTGCCCCTCCCCCCAGGCTTGCACTCTCACCCTGTCTCTAAAATAAATAAATCTTTTTAAAAAACACTTTTTTTCTTAAACAAGTAGCTATCCTAATGGCTATAAGGTGTTATCTCATTGTAGTTTTAGTTTGTATTTCCCTGATGATTAATGACACTCAGCACTTTTTCATATGCTTGTTTGGCCATTCGTATATCCTTTTTAGAGAAATGTCTACTTGACTCTTTTGCCAATTGTTAATTGGGTTAGCTGTTTTTCATCATTGTTGGGTTATAGAAGTTCTTTATATATTTCTGGATATTAACCCCTTATCTAATATATGGTTTGTGAGTATTTTCTCCCATTTTAATTTGTGATTTGAAGTAATCACTCTGTGGATTATTTCCTTTGCTGTGCAGAAGTTTTCAAGTTTGATATAGTCACATTTGTTTACTTTTGCATCTACTGTATGTGCTTTTAGAGTCATATCTCAAAAACCATTGCCCATGCCAATGCCATGAAGCTTTTCTCCTGTTTTCTTCTAGGAGTTTTCTAGTTTTCATTCTTACAGTCTTTAATCCATTTAGAGTTAATTTTTGTATATGATGTAAAAGAAGGGTCTCTCTTCATTCTTTTACACGTATACCCAGTATTCCTAACACCATTTGTTGAAAAGACTATCCTTTCCTAATTGGGTAGCCATGGCACTATTTTCAAAGATCATTTGGTCATACGCACAAGCTCTCTATTCTGTTCCATTGGTCTTTTTATCTAACCTTATACCAATACCATACTAGTTTGATTACGATAGCTTTCTAGTATGTTTTGAAATCAGAAATGTGAGACCTCCAGCTTTGCTCTTCTTTCTCAAGATTGTTTTGGCTATTCAGGGTCCTTTCAGATTCCATATACATTTAAGGATTTTTTTTTTCTATTTCTGCACAAAAATACCAATGAAATTTTTTTGATTGACAATTTTTAGCTTTTTAGCTTCACAGCAAAAATTAAAAGGATCTCCAGCCATAAAAAAGAATGAAATCTTGCCATTTGCAATGACATGGATGGAGCTAGAGAGGATAATGCTAAGTGAAATAAGTTAGTTTAGTCAGAGAAAAACAAATAGCATATGATTTTACTCATACGTGTAATTTAAGAAATGAAACAAACAAGCAAAGGGGAGAATAAAAGAGAGAAGCAAACCAAGAAACACCCTTGTCACTATTGAGAAAAAACTGATAGTTACCAGAGGGGAGTTGGGTATGGGAATGGGTGAAATAGGTGACAGGGATTAAGGAGTACACTTGTTGTGATGAGCACTGGTTGGTATACAGAATTGTTGAATCACTATATTGTACACCTGAAACTAATATAACACTGTATGTTAACTATACTGGAATTAAAATAAATAAAATAATTAAATTAAAAAGTAAAAACTACCAAAAAATTAAAAGGAAGGTACAGAGATTTCTCATATACCTCCTGCCTCCACACATATATAACCTTCCCCATTATCAATGTCCCACACCAGAAAGTACATTTGTTGCACTTGATAAACCTATACTGACCATAGTTACCCAGAGTCCATAGCTTATCTTAGGGTTCATTCTTGGTGTTATATGTTCTATGTGTTTGGACAAATATATGACATGTATCCATCATTATGTTACCCTGGAACTCCAGACCCTCCATAATTGTGTAAGTTAATTTCTTTATGTATGTGTGTGTATAGATACACTTATAGATATACAACCACATCCTATTTTGTATACACACATCCTACTGGTTCTGTATCTCTGGAAAACCCTGATTATTACATCACCTCTCTTAAACAAAATGCTCAAAATTATAGAAAACAATAGTTGAAAATAACCTATAATTACAGAATTTATAACATCCTTTGATTGGGAAAGGATATACATCAGACCTCTGCAGTGTCAGTAGTGTTCTGTGTCTTGACAAGAGCTGTAGATACAGGAGAATTTACTTGTAGTAATTTGTTAAAATAAGCAAATAAGTTTTAAGTCATTTTCTCTATGTTGTTTCAAGGGAAAAAACTTTTAAAAATAAGCAAAAAATTATTTAATAAACTGACAATAAATCAAGATGCCCTTAATTCATACTCTGCTGTTGTAGAAAATTAAAATTGGTATGGCTTCCAATAAGTATAAATTTAGAAGTGATTGGAAATTTCTTTGCAAATGCGAAGTTAATCCTGGGGGTTCAGAATTTGGAAATTTTAGCGTAACAATATCCCTCCATTGTCCTTAAACCAAGATTGTAATCAAAACCCATAGATAACATAAAGCTATTCTCATTGGTCAATGGAGAAAAACCCAATATGCCCTATCTAAAGTATCTGAACAAAACTCTTTTTAAACATTAGATCAACAATACCAGGTAATGTGTCTGGAGGAATTTGAAATTCAGAGTAGACAAACCTAGAAGCCAGCATACGTTTAAAAGCAAATCTAAACATTTAACACATTCTTAGTTCACACTAAGTATGAAGTTTCCAAAAGATGAAAATGTCCTAGAGTGATACTCTTCTTAATCCTTAAGGGAGCTTTGAGTACCTCGAAAGTTGCTTCTAGCTATATGGTATTGTTCCTTAGATGTACCTAACCCACTTTACATATTTTTAAAAATATATATTTAATGCATTCATCCTAGAAAAACACATAAGAACCAGATATTAGTTTATCTACATTACAGTTACTATACTGTTGCCAACCTGAATGCATTCCAAATGGTTTAACTCTGGGTCTGACTCATTTTTCTGCTGATCTCCTCTATGTGATGCAGGTTCCTATCTCTTTCAAAAATAAAGATAAGGTATCTAGAAGAGGCATGCTTAAAATACTTTAATAAATACTAGAACCTGACCCAACATGCCCAGATGAACCCATCCCAAACACCATAGTACACATTGAAAGTTTTTAAAAAGCATAATTTCCTTGGGGGTGCCTGGGCAGCTCAGTCTTAGGTTAAGTGTCTGCCTTAGGCTCAAGTCATGATCCCAGGGTCCTGGGATGGAGCCCCACATCAGGCTCCCTGCTCAGCAGGGAAGTCCATTTCTCTTTCTCCCTCTCCCTCTGCACCCCTGCTGATGCTTTCTCTCTCACTGTCTCCCCCTCTCTCTCTCTCAGATAAATAAATAAAATCTTAAAAATATATAAAAATAAATAAAAAGCATAATTTCCATTTGAATGTCAATGTCTTATTAATGAAATGAGCATAGGAAGGTTTATTATGAATTTAAAAGTTTTAGGATTCCATAACAAGGTTGACAAAATGTTACTGCCATATAAGAAAACAGTAAATATAATTAAGAGTTTTACATGTTCAGTTTTAATATCAGACTTACACATTTTAAAATATATTTCCGGGGTGCCTGGGTGGCATAGTGGTTGAGCGTCTGCCTTCGGCTCAGGGCTTGATCCTAGCGTTATGGGATCGAGCCCCACATCAGGCTCCTCCGCTATGAGCCTGCTTCTTCCTCTCCCACTCCCCCTGCTTGTGTTCCCTCTCTCACTGGCTGTCTCTATCTCTGTCGAATAAATAAAATCTTTAAAAAAATAAAAAAAATAAAAATAAAAAAAAAATAAAATATATTTCCCTCAGCATAATATTCCATACTTTTATGATAAAGACTCAGCATTGCTTCAACTTTAAAGTTAGAGTAGAGGGGCACTTGGGTGGCACAGTCAGTTGAGCACTGCCTTAGGCTCAGGTCATGATCTCAGGGTCCTGGAATCAAGCCCCACCTCCAGCTCCCTGCTCAGCGGGAATCTGCTTCTCCCTCACCTTCTGCCCACCCCCGCCCCCAGCTAGTGCACCTGCTGTCTCTCTCTCCCTCTCTCAAATAAATAAATAAAATCTTGGGGGGATGGGGTAACTGGGTGATGGACATTAAGGAGGGTTTGTGATGTAATTGAGCTTGGGGTGTTATATAAGACTGATGAATCACCAAACTCTACCTCTGAAACTAATAATATACTATATGTTCACTAATTGAATTTAAATTAAAAAAATAAATAAAATAAAATCTTCTAAAAAATTAAAAAGTTAGAGTAGAATGCTTAATTATCATATTAACAAATGAGGTATAAATTATAATTTAGTTATCCTTTAACCTCCTTATTAACTTAACATATTAAAATATATGTGCAAGATCCCATTTATATGTTTTAAAGTCTGAAAAAATTTATATAATCTAGTCCTTTAAACCCAGCAAACACCAAAATAAACAAGATTGTGCCCAATTATTTTTAAGAAAAGCCCAAGAATTCTGCTAAAACATATCTTGCCCATAATTAGAAAAGCACTAATTAATATTAGCTTAGAGTGGGTAACTAAATCAGACACAACGCAGGAGTTTGTGTGCCAAGAAATTCATAGAGGAGACATTTCAGTGACAGCTTTGCTGTAAATGTCACTGAAGCTTTTGAATATCAGCCAATCCCAAATGTGCAGGGCCATTGCTCCTGATGTTATTAAAAATATAATAACAATGTTTTTTGGAAATACCATCATGTTTCGTATGGAAAAAGGGTGATATTCAGAAGAATTAGCTTCTATTGCTAATGAATCCTACATTGTAAAAGGGAACTACAGATAAATAGCACAGGATCCTGAAGAATCCTGACTGTGTCAGGCATTAACCTTTTGGTCACTAGGTCTTGAATAGGTTATGAGGTCCAGAGAACATGGGTAGTCAGCACAGGCATCAGGTGTGGGCAGTGAAGACAGTGGCCAGTTACCATCTAGCAAAGAAATACCTAAGACTTTATCCACTGGCAAATATATGCCGACCGGGTGCCAGTGGAACCCCAGCTCTGAGTTTAATTCAAAGTCATCTACCAAACATTCCCAGTGCTATTCTTACTGTGCATCTCTAATTGGCCTCTCATTTAGAACGTAATATGTAGATTAACATTCACTAAAACATCAAAGTTTTGCTATATAAGTAATGCATTTGTACAAGTTAAAAATAATTTTATACAAGTTTCTTAGTAAGCTGATCATGTATTAGCAATAAAAACATGGTTGATAAAGTCAGTTCCCATGGTGTTGCAGGTTACCAATAGCAAAAGCACTACACATGTAAACTAAACTTAATAATTTAATAGATGAAGGATGATGGATACAGGTCCCTCACTGTTGGATCAGGAGGCTA
This sequence comes from Ursus maritimus, assembly GCF_017311325.1. Lineage (NCBI taxonomy): Eukaryota > Metazoa > Chordata > Mammalia > Carnivora > Ursidae > Ursus > Ursus maritimus. The sequence continues at coordinate 94,186,109 of NW_024423319.1, forward strand.
CAGATGGGGAAAAACAATGGGGAAAGGTTAGAATGATCCATATGGTATTGGATTAGAATTGGAAATATCAGAAAGAACTCATGTTTCAGTTTAATATAGATATGGATGGATACATGTAGAAACATTTATAGGTATTTGTATGGGTAGGAGTTAGTACACACACATATATTTCCTTGCTCTGTCAGTTGAGATGGCCCAGAAGTATTGACATCCCAGTGGCAATGAGCACACTTGGCACCCATTCTCCAATATATAACACCATTCTCCAGTAAAAGGCACCAGGACTTCCTAGAGAAATGGCCATTTCCAGGGTTGGGACAGGAATATACATAATGGCTGTAAAGTATCTTGTAGTGAGAGTATGGATATTCTCAAAAATAATCACAAAGATGAGGAAGTGTCAAAGGGACAAAGAAGCCAAGTGAATGAGTTCCCAATAGCCAAAACTGGAACAATTTGAGCACCAAAATACATAAAGTAGTGTAAGATTATGATCCAGTGTTTAAAATAAATACCCAAGAACCCATAATAATATGAATAAATGATTGAATAAATAAAAATAAACTGAAGACAACAGACAAATCTCCTTTGAAGAACAGTTCCAAAGAATTTATGTATGTGAATACTCAGGCTCCTCAAAGAGGTGGCGTATAACTCCCAACTCCTTAAGTGGAGGCACAGCATAATGACTTCATTCCAAAGAGTACAGTATAGAAAAGGGGAAGAAAGTATAACTTCAGTAGAGAAATCTGACAGTTTATCTCAGGTAGGTGACCAAGGTTAACATTAACGGTGATATGTCCTGATGATAGCATGTTACGTTGATAAAATGTGATGAGAATGGTGTTTTACCTTAGTGGTCTTCTGCCTCTACACCTATATAAGTCAAGTCTAATCATGAGAAACACATCAGACAAAACCAAAATGAGGAACACTGTACAAAATACTTGACAAGTACTGGAAATACGAGTTAAGCCTGAGAAACTGTCACAGCCAAGTGGAACCTAAGGAGAAAGGATGTAATGTGGTATCCTAGATAGGCTCCTCAAAGAGCAAAACATTAGGGCAAATCTAAGGAAATGTGAATAAAGTCTAAACTTTAGTTAACAATAAGGTATCAATATACATTCATTAGTTGTGACAAAGGTGCCATAATAATGTCAAATGCTATACAAGAAGGGAAATTCAGTGTGGGTGATATAGAAACTGTACTATTTCCAAAACTTTTCTGTAAATCTAAAACTGTTATTAAAAAAATTTTTAAAACAAAGTTAGAAGAAGGCAAAATATTATGCTAGATATAATACCACTTGATCTCCAACCTAGCTTCTTTCATCTAAGAACTGGTTGAGAGTACAAAAGATAAATAGCCTAGTAATGTTTCTGTGTCTCTGCTGTCATTTGGGGATCACGTATTGTACAATGTGGAGCGATTAGTAGGATAAAGTTAAGTAATACTTGTTTTTGTACTTCATTAGGTTATATACAAGAGAGAATTATTAGTCGGAGAAACCAAATCTACTATAATGTCAGAGAGATATGTTTCTACCCTAAAAATTCCCACAGCAACATCACTGCTAGTGCTAATGTTATTTCCTGCCAAAGTGTTTATCAGTGTTTAATATAATCCTTCTTGATGGCATTTTTTCCTCATTCAGTCTTTCTAGGTCCCATGCTTCACAAACTTTCCTAAACACCTAAATCACCTGGGAATGTTTTAAAAATACAGATGCCGCGGATTCCTTAGATCTGGAGTGGGACCCGAAATTCTGCCTTAAAAACAAGCTCTAAGTCTGTCCTCAACTGGCAACCTCAGCATGCAAATTTGCAGGTCCCGCCAAAGACTTACTTAACCAGGAACTCTGGCTCAGAATCTATTTTAGAAGTCCTCCAGGTGACTCATATGCAGGGTAAAGTTTGAAAACCAGTGTTCTAGAGTGAGGGTTCTCATCCCATTAGAGGGTTTGGCATCCCATGAGAATCGCCTGGAGAGCATTTAAAACTTTCAATGCCCCCATCACCCTCCAAATAAATAGTATCAATTTTGGGGTGGCAAGAACACATTTGCAGGTTCTAAAACTCTCCAGTTGATTCCAATGCCCAGCCAAAGTTGAAAATAACAGCTCTAGAAAGGACAAGGCACTTCCATGCCCTAAGTGCACTACTCCCTCCAAATCTCCATGTGTTTGCCAATCTGAAAGCTCTCTGAACCCTGTCCTTTTTTAGATTTTTTATGAAGGCTTCATGGCATAGGCATGACTGATGAAATCATTGGCCATTGGTCATGAATTCAATCTCCAGCCCCTCTCCCCTTTTCTGAGGTCAAGGGGTAGAAATGAAAATTCCAACCCTCTATTCGATTGGTTCCACTAGCAATGAGCCATAGGTGCAGTCCAAAAGTCACCTATTAACATAACAAAAGACACCACTGTCATTCTCATCACTTAAGAAATTCCAAAGGCTTTAGGAGCTCTGGGCCAGAAAGTGGATGAAGATCAAATACGTGTGTGTGTGTGTGTGTGTGTGTGTGTGTGTATCTTACTATAAATGACAATATCATAGGACCTCTGAACAGCACAATGTAGTCCAATAAATACATTAACCACATATGAGGATGTGCAGCAGACTTTAGAAAAAAAGCTTGCAAACTGAAGCTTATGAAAGAGTATGAAGGTTAGAAGCAGAGAAACTGGAACTGAGTAGGAAGTTAGCAGAACGCACAGACTCTACATTCCTTTCATTGTTCACTTAATGCCATAGAAACTCAAACCCGGAAAAAGAAATTAAAAATTTAAATGAAGAAAGTGTATATTCGAAGAATGAATAGCTGATTCAAGTAGTCTCAAGAGGGGCACCTGGGTGGCTCAGTCATTAAGTGTCTGCCTTCGGCTCAGGGCGTGATCCCAGGGTCCTAGAATCGAGCCCCGCATCAGGCTCCCTGCTTGGTGGGAAGCCTGCTTCTCTCTCTCCCACTCCCCTTGCTTGTGTTCCCTCTCTCACTGTCTCTCTCTGTCAAATAAATAAATAAAATCTTTAAAAAAACAAAACAAAACAAATAGTCTCAAGAAACTTCAGAATACAGTGACAATTTTGCCAGGAACATGAAGATCCACACCTAGATTGAAAAGACTAGAAAACCAGGACTGTGGGTTGCCTGGCTAACTCAGTCCATAAAGCATCCAACTCTTAATATCTGGGTCATTGAGTTCAAGCCCCATGTTGGCTATGGAGATTATTTAAAATAATAATAAAATAATACCTTTAAAAAAAAAAGGACTGCACCACGAGGCAGGAAAAGTAAGATTTTCATAAACAACTGGTTGAACCTTCAGACAGCCCAAAATCCCAGGCAAAAAAAAAAAAAAAAAAAAAGCAGAAACAAAAACAAAAAACACAAAGACACCTTTCAGTAGTAAAAGGTGGCCCTGCAGGAATTCCCAGAGATAAGAGCATGCCTGGCTTACAGAAGCTAATTTCCAGAAAGCTTAATGACAAAGAAGAGGTAGAAATGGATTTACAGAAAAGTGACTCCATGAAACAGGAAATCTCTGAATTCAAGATGTTCAGGAAAGAACTGGCTTACTGTGAGGATACTTTTGCCAAGGCTTCAAAGGAACACAGGCTTCATCAATGCAGACAGAACTTCTTTGAAACAAATACGGAAGTGAGCTTGAGGTCCTCATGATGAAGCAAGGAGTTTAAGGTCCAGGTGCTACTTTACAATATCAGCAAGAGATTTCTAAAATAAAATCTGAACTTCAGAAGAAAGTCTTGTTTTATGAAGAGAAATATGTTGGATGTGAAGCCTCCAGTGTCTTAGAAGCAAAAAAGAAAAATGCAAAATATTAGTTGTGTGATTCAAAATCATCAGCTTATCCTGCAGAAAGAAATATTAAAGTTAAAAGAGAAATTATTAAAGTCAAAACAAGACCATCAAGATAAAATGGAGAAGCCAGAAGACATGGTAAAAGGTACATATTTGAAAAAGGAAGTGAAATGAGGTGTGAAGAAAACAAGAAATTAATGGATGAAAATGAAAGGCTTTGATCTATTGTGGATAACCTACCAGCTCAAAATAAACAATACGATCATGAGCTTAAGGATTTGGCAGCTAAGACAAGGTTGCTTGGAGGGAAGCTTAGATTGCAACACTATGCATTGGATCAGCAATGAGAAAGATGTGCAGGAGTATTTTCAAGCTGTTGTTTCCAAGATGACCAAAAAGTGTAAGACTGAAAAGTTCTATCTGAGATCAAGAATGCTGAATCCACTCTGTAAAGGTCAGGATAGTTAGAAGCTGGGCATGTATGCAGGGTTTGCCATCCGCTCTTGTGGCAGGGAACCAGGCCAGGCAACTTGTTCAAAATTAACAGAGAAAAGTCAAAGATACAAATCTGTCTTATGGAAATGAACTAAAGGATTCTGAAACAACAAGTAGAGATTAGATGACATGGAAAAGAATTTAGAATACACACAGAGCTCAAAATTCTAGATTTTCAAGACTTTCTAAGTATGGAAACACTACACCTCATGCAGATGACCTGAAATTTAGAACTAGCTCAGCTAGTGAGAAACATAAACTCCAAACCCAGAAGTGTCCCCATGAATTTTTATGCCCAGAAGCCCAGAAGAGCAGGGCATGTCTCAGCCGCAGCAAAGACCAGCTGCTGTTCCATTGACACCACACAGGTTCTCTTGCCAGCTGGATCAAAGTCAAAAGCTCATTGATTTAACATCATGTCATTTTCCAGTCCTACGCATTATAGTCATTGCACCTCACTTATGGTTGGACTAATTCAACAAGGCTGTGGCTTGGAGGTTTGCTCATTCACATGCCATGCATCCTGCAAAGACAGTGTTCCCAAGGTCTGTCCAACCTCCAGGCAGTCCCAGAGGCCTCTTGAAATGGATATGCAGAAAGGCATAAGAACACCCTACAAAGTATACATCAAGGTCCAAACATACCAGTGCAAAGAAAGGATGGAAAAAGTTCATGTATCGGTACACAATTTTTGTATTATTTGCCTGAAGGCAAATCTACCCAGCCTGACTTTGTTGTGAACCAGTCTTATACCTTAGAGATAAAGATTTTCTGATGAGCTCTGTCCTAGCTTTAGTTGTTATACATGCTCTGAAGTAAGATATTCCTAATATATTCGTGACAGCTTCTCTCTTAGGTACAACTTGAAGACCAGTTCCCTAACCATTCTAACAGAAAATGAGAAAGCAAAGAGGAAATTGGCTAGGGTTCTAGAAAAACTTCAATCTATCCTACATAAAAACAGACTGAAAAATAAAGTTGTGCATATTCTACAAAAAGTCAATGACAATATATGACCTTTTACTGAAGTAATTCTGACACCCATTACCAAAAATCATCTAAGATTGCAGTTGGTTTAAAAGACTGTATTTAGGGGCGCCTGGGTGGCTCAGTCGTTAATCGTCTGCCTTTAGATCAGGTCATGATCCCAGGGTCCTGGGATCGAGTTCCGCATGAGGCTCCCTGCTCATCAGGGAGCCTGCTTTTCCCTCTGTCTGCTGCTCCCCATGCTTGTGTTCTCTCTCTCTCTCTCTGACAAGTAAATAAATAAAATCTTTAAGAAAAATAAACAAATGACTGCATTTAATAGAGATTACCTGTGATGTGATCATTCAAGCTACTGTTTGCAAGAAAATGTACCATACTGAACTTGTTCCCAAAGAGAAAATTAAAGTCCGTTATTGAAATAGTTGGATTGCTGGGACAATGCCTTTTTTCTTTTTTTTTCCCCATATTCTTCCTTTGAGAGCGTAGAAGAGGGCTTTGATATCAAGCTCCCAGAAATAAAAGGCTGCCTATTGATTGTAACTTCAACACCTAGGAAGAGTTCTTCAACTTGTCCATAGAAGTTAAATGCCTGATCATTTGCTATGAAATCCATAGAACTAAAATTTCTCACAGAAAGGTCAATGAAACTATGGCTCCAGGAACTGTCCAGTGGACGGCAATGTTCAAAATGAAGCTCTGCGTTCTGGGTTCTCTTTGTTGAGCATCCATGAGATGAGCAATCTCTAAGCCTAGTAAATTCCAGTTGTCCCTCAGTTATGTTCTTGTCACTGTAATCTTTTGATGCCCTTTGTTCTGTGGAGCTCAGTAAGGACAAATACTTGCTTTGCTTCAGCCATACGGGATCACACATGGACTCACAACAAGAGTCATGCGTGCAGAAACTGAAATGTACCACAATGATTTTAAGACTAGGGAATGAGTCCAAATCACTGGGCTGAGAAGAATAAGACCACTACCCTCTTAATGCATCCTCAACCTCCTCAACTGTGAGCTTCCATGCTTAATTTGCTTTAAGAACAAGTTCCCTGAAACAGTTCTAAAGGTGCCAAACACGCAAATGTGATTTGTTTTTAAGGTTCCTGAACAAAAGGGATTACAACATGGGTGATTAGTGTTTGAATGTGTTTAAGAGACGCCTGGGTGGGGGCACTTGGGTGGCGCAGCCGTTGGGCTTCTGCCTTCGGCTCAGGGCGTGATCCCGGCGTTATGGGATCGAGCCCCGCATCGGGCTCCTCTGCTAGGAGCCTGCTTCTTCCTCTCCCACTCCCCCTGCTTGTGTTCCCTCTCTCACTGGCTATCTCTATCTCTGTCAAATAAATAAATAAATTCTTAAAAAAAAAAAGAGACGCCTGGGTGGGCCACCTGGGTGGCTCAGTTTGTTAGGCCACTGCCTTTCGGCTCAGGTCATGATCCTGGAGTCCCGGGACTCTCCCGCATCCGTCTCCCTGCTCGGCAGGGAGTCTGCTTCTCCCTTTGACCTTCCCCCATCTTGTGCTCTCTCTCTCTCTCATTCTCTCTCTCAAATAAATAAAATCTTAAAAAGAGAGAGAGAGAGAGATGCTTGGGTGGCTCAGTCAGTTGAGTGCTCTTGATTTCGGCTCAGGTCATGATATCAGGGTCATGGGATGGAGTCCCATATTGTGCTCTGCACTGAAGTCCCACATTGGGCTCTGCACTGAGCGGAGAGTCTGCTTGGATTCTCTCTCTCCATCTCCCTCTGCCCCTCCCCCTCATGCTCACTCTCTCTCAAATAAATAAATAAATCTTTAAAAAGAGAGAGACAGAGACTTAGAACGAGCTTCCAAATTGTATTAACCTAAACAATTTCAGCTACATGAATCACACAGGAATGCAAGTCCACATGGCTCTCAGTCTGAATGTTTTGCTTCCCTCACTAGAGGAAAGGCTAGGTCCTGCATCAGCCAATCTTTCTTCATAGGCTCAGTCTAGAAAAAAGATGTACATTTCAAGGCCCTCGACGGATGGATCAAAGATGCGAGTGGCTATGCCTCTGAGAAGTATGTCTAGTCTTGACCAGGAATTTGACAGAAAGCCTCATTCATATTCCATCGAACACTCAACACCAGCCAACAGCTCCAACCCCAACAGCCCACTGAGCTCCAGCTTCTCTGAGAAGAGCCAGCTTCCACTAGAAGGCATGGAGCAGTTGCCCTGTGATACCTGAAGTTCCTTGTTGTGTCCTCTCATGATCAACTCCCATGTCAGTCAAGGCTGATGATGAACTTTTACTGTTGTTTAAGGAAAAGTAGAATTGAATTACAAATATAAAAAGGAAGAAACAATTTATTATTGTGATGATGAGTTTTAGGCCTCACTGTTCCATAATGGTAGGCAAAATTCAGTCTTCTGTGCAGTTATGAGACAACAATGTTCTGCTTGCCCTTAAGAGGCTGCCATGTAGTTCTTCTATTCAGAACACACTAAGATGCCTAGTAGAGCTCATGCTCAACTGCGCCTATAGATGATCTACATCTTATTTGGAGGAAACCCTTTGGGGTACCATCAGTTATTTGCCTGAGAATATTCCACACCTAACGAATGTCTGCCCCATCCTGTTCTACTGGGCTTCTATGGAACTGGCACATGCTTAGGGTCCTAGTTTTTACTTTTTAAATATAAATTGTATCTTTGTAATTATTGAATCATGAGATCATTTTCAAACAATTTTCCTCTCAATAAAGGGAAGGCAGCAGTTTAAATTAAGGCAGTTAAAGTTAATTTTTTTTTTAAAGATTTTATCTATTTATTTGACAGAGAGACAGCCAGTGAGAGAGGGAACACAAGCGGGGGAGTGGAAGAGGAAGAGGAAGAAGCAGGCTCCCAGCAGAGCAGGGAGCCCGATGCGGGGCTCGATCCCAGGACCCTGGGATTACACTCTGAGCCGAAGGCAGACACTTAACAACCGAGCCACCCAGGCGCCCCTAAAGTTAATTTTTTTAAAGTAATCACCTATATATATTAATTGCTGGTCACTCCATTCTTTCATGAGCTCAGAACCATGTGATAGCTCCTAATTTCACTCAGGGGAAAAGCTCCTAATTTCACTCTTAAAACAACCTCAAAGTCCCTACAAGTTCCAGTGTTTTGTTATCTTCCTAGCCCTTTCTCCTATCTTCCTCCTCCTTTGCATACTCCACTTAAGCCACACAGGCCTCCTTGTAAAATCTACCCTGATGATCTCACAGCAGCTATTTCCTCTTCCTGGAAGACTCTTCCGCCAGATTATCCAACTCCCTCCATTTCTTCAAATCTTTGCTCAGTTCTCTTCCTAAGGTAATCTCTCCTTACCATTCTACATTATATTGTTAACTATGCTCACTCCCTGGGGCTCCCCATGACTTCACCCTGCTCTTTTTCTTTTCCCTTTGGTCTCTATCACTTATCACATGCAAGAAAACTTATCTTTTATAATGTGTACTGTTTATTGTCTGCATCCCCCTGTTAGACTCTAAGCTCTACAGGGCAGGGATCTTTGTTTTGATCACTGATATAAACTGAGTGCTTAGAACACAATCTGGCACACAGTAGATGCTCAGTAAATATTTGTTGAATGAATGAATGAATGCCTCAAATCTCTACCCACAATGTCAGATCACTAATTAAGAATTAAAGAGATTTGGATAACCCAATTGGAAATTTGCTTTGAATGTTCAAGGCTGCCCTTAACTTCGGGCCGTGCTAAATTGAACACCTGCACATTCTTATTACCCAGCTCTAATTTAAATGTTTATCACTTATTTAAAGCACCAATCTGGGGTGCCTGGGGGGCTCAGTCAGTTAAGTGTCTGTCTTCAGCTCAGGTTGTGATCCCAGAGTCCTGGGATCGAACCCCGCATCAGGATCCTTGCTCAGCAGGGAGCTTGCTTCTCCTTCTCTCTCTGCCTGCCACTCCCTCTGCTTGTATTCTTTCTCTGTCAAATAAATAAATAAAATAAAATAAAATAAAATAAAATAAAATAAAATAAAATAAAATAGAAGCACCAATCATTAAGGACATCATATAATTTCAAAACTATACCTCTCCCTAGTTATTTTATATTGATGACTTCATTTTTTAATGAGACACTAAAAGTTACCTGGAGACGTTCAACATGTTCACCAATTTTATCCACAATTAGAGTAAATTATTTACTAGGATATTTTCCACAAATTTTATTTCTGTGTATAGGAATCCCTGTGATCTGTGTCAGCTAGATATTTCTGGGCTCATTCCCTAATTCTTGAGGATACTCTATTTGAGATATGTATCACAAATCAGACTTGAAGTCTAGAAGGCCAACTGCATTTTCAAGTTTTAAAATTTAAAATTTTTTAAAAACTAAAAATATTGTTTTTTGCTCTATTTTTCTAAATTTTCACAATAAACCTTGTTACTTAAATACATAATTGACAATAGATACAAAGGAACTTGTACTTAAAATTATCTAGGTAACAGATTTTTAAATAGAAATAATTTCACCTTGATTTAAAATTCAAAACTATCTTAATATACCACAGGTTTTATTAGTGTTTAGCAAGTTTATACTTTAAGTTTCATGTCAAGTCAATTCTATCTATCTTTAGTAATACCTTTTTAAATATTTATTTATTTATTTCAGAGAGAGAGTATGCACAAGTAGGGGGAGGAGCAGAGGGACAGGGAAACAAGAAGACTCCCCGCTGAGCTGAGAGCCCCACAGGGGGCTCTATCCCAGGACCCTCAGAACATGACCTGAGCTGAAAACAAGAGTTGGATGATCAACTGACTGAGCCACCCCTGCACCCCTTTATTAATGTTTTAAATTCTCAAAATAGCAGTTCTTTAAAATCTGAGTTGTTCTATATAATCAGCTGTATTAATTCTGTTTTATTTATAAACACATTCTATATAAATCACTCCCTCTTGATAGCACTTATCCAATTGTATTATAAGAGCTACTTATCTATGAGACCTCCAAAGGGAAAACTATTGCAATTTCATCTTTTGGCCCAAGGGAATTGGTGTTCAATAATGTTGTTCAATGAATGATTGAATAAGTGAATGGTTTGGACTGACAATTCTCTGGGTTTAAAATACACAAATCTTTCTCCATTTACTTCAAATGGGATTACGAAGTTGTCCTGGGGTGCCTGGGTGGCTCAGTAGGTTAAGTATCTGCCTTTGATCATGGTTCCAGAGTCCTGGGATCGAGCCCCATCTCATGGGGTTCCCTGCCCAGTGGAGAGTCTGCTTCTCCCTCTGCTTCTGCCTGCTGCTCCCCCTGCTTGTACTCTCTTGCTCTCTCTCAAATAAATAGTCTTAAAAAAACAAACAAACAAAGTTGTCCAAAAAATTCACTTAAAAATTTTAATAGCACATTTATGGTTTCAGGTCTCACATTTAGGTCCTTAATTCATGTTGTGTTTATTTCTGTGTATGGTGAGAGAATGGTTCAGTTTCTTTCTTTTGCATGTTGCTGTCCAGTTTTCCCAACACCCTTTGTTGAAGAGACTCTTTTTTCCACTGGATATTCTTTCCTGCTTTGTTGAAGATTAGCTGACCATATAATTGTGGGTTCATTTACGGGTTTTCTATTCTATTCCACTGATCTATGTGTGTATTTTTGTGCCAGTACCAGACTGTTTTGATTACTACAACTTTGTAATATAACTTGAGGCCTGCAATTGTGATGCCTCTGGCTTTGCTTTGCTATTTCCAGACTGCTTTGGCTATTCTGGGTCTTTCGTGGTTCCATACAAATTTTACGATTGTTTGTTCTAGCTCTGTGAAAAACGCTGGTGGTATTTTGATAGATATTGCATTAGATGCATAGATTGCTTTGGGTAGTATAGATATTTTAACAATATTTGTTCTTCCAATCCATGAGCATGGAATGTCTTTCCATTTGTTTGTGTTGCCTTCAGTTGCTTTCATTGGTGTTTGATAGTTTTCAGAGTATAGGTAATAGATAAAGATGTGATTATTTATATATGTGTATATAAAGCCACAAAATGTACATACTATATGTAGTATATAGATATATATAGCCATCAAAAAGCGTGAAATCTTTTCATTTGCAATGACATGGATAGAGCTAGAGAGTATTATGCTAACTGAAATAAGTCAGTCAGACAAAACAAACAACATATGATTTCATTCATATGTGGTATTTAAGAAACAAATCAAATGAGCAAAGAGGAGAAAAAAGAGAAGAGAGAGAGGCAAACCAAGAAACAGACTTGTAACTACAGAGGACAAATTGATGGTTACCAGAGGGGAGGTGGGTGGGTTGACAAGTGAAACAAGTGATGCGAATTAAGGAGTGAACTTGTGATGAGCACTGAGTGATGTATGTAATCATTGAATCACTAAATTATATACCTATAACTAATATTACACTGCATGTTAACTACCTAGAATTTAAATGAAGACTTGAAAAAGAAAAAAAAATAATAGCACATTTAAAAAGCTGCAGGTAACAAGGATCAAAACAAAAATAAAAACAAAACAAACAAAACCAGCTGAAGACGAGGGATCCCAAAATGGCAGCTGGTAAGCCAAATTTGGCTCATAGTTGTTTGGTTGGCTCAAGCTTTGAAATTTTCATTTAATTTGAATATTCAGTCAAGGCATCTACTTTCTAATTTGCCATTTGCCCATAAATCATCCCTTTTGCTTATACTAGACCTAATTTTACCATCTTTCTCATCTACTTGGCCACTTAGCATTTGAATCTGTGATCCCACTTCTCTGGGAAGGTCATGTGAACAGAGTACCCTGTAATTTACAGTTTGTAGCCCTTACTCTTTCAGACTTAAAAATTATACTGTGGTTGGGGTGCCTGGGTGGCTCAGTCAGTTAAGCGTCTGCCTTCAGCTCAGGTCATGATCCCAGGGTCCTTGGATCGAGCCCCACATCAGCCTTCCTGCTCAGTGGGCAGCCTGCTTCTCCCTCTCTTCCACTGTGTTCTCTCACTATCTGCTTGTGCTCTCTATCTCTCTCTATCTCTTTCACTATCTCTGTTTCTCTGTCTCAAATAAATAAATAAAATAAATAATAGTATACCAAAAGTTGAACAATTCCCAAATTCACTGTTCTATAGTAGAAGTAGGCTTTTCGAGATGAGCTGCAAAGAGCCACCAACTTCTTAGAAACACAGTATGGATGGATCAAGAGGGCATCAGAACTTCAGGCCTTGTTGTTTTGATGCCAAAACAAACATAAAACTTCAGGACATCCTCAAAAAGGCATCACTAATTGTTGAGAAGCCTTTTTTCCCCCTTTTGTATTGATTCTAGCATTCCCACAAATACAAAAGAAATTATCCCTACAATCCCAAGGGTTTTGTTGTAATATATGTAAATTAAAGTTAACATTAAACAAGCAGGATGAAAAAATATTATTTATTCCTCCACAGAACACAAATTTAGTGACTACCATTGGCACAGTACACTTTTCTGGGCACTGGTGGTATAATAGTTAACTAAACAAATATCTTCTCACAAATCCCCTTACTGGAGACAAAAAGTGAACAAATACATTACTTTCAGGAGGTAAATGCTATCTATAAAGCAAGTTGAAGAAAAGGTAGGGTTTGGAGGGTGGCTGATAGAAGTATGAGATATAATTTAAAAAAAAAATTAAGTTGGTAAAGTAGAACCTCCTTGGTACCATTCTAGCAGACCTGAAGTAATGAAGGGAGAAAGCCTCTAATATCCAGCAACAAAGGAAGTCTGTAGGCCATGGGTGTGTATGCCTGCCATGTTTGCAAAAGAGCAAAGAGGCCTGTGCTGAAGGAGAGATGTGAGTGAATGGGCTTCAGTGGAGATGTTGGAAACCAGGGAAGGGGACGAGACTGACAGGGAAGGTCATGAAGACCATCCTGAGAATATTACTTTTTAGTCTGACACGAGCTGGAAAGCCAGTAGGGGTGCAATATGAGCAGGTTTACATTTTAGAAGAATCACTTTTTTCCCCCTACTTTATGGAAAGTAGACTGTGCCTTAAATTATAAAATAGAGTTCAAGCTATAACAGAGTCTACAGTAATAGTGATAACAATGATGCCATACATACAGAGAGCACCTGCTATATACCAGCTCATATGCTAGCATTTTACATAATTATTTCACTTAGTTTTCATTAATGCCCAGTGTCTTTTAAAACAAATGTAAAAATTGAGGCTTCAGGCGTTTTAGGTAACCAGCCATAGTCAGCCAGCAGAATAGTGTTAGTCTGGATTTTCAGCCTGGTAATAATCTGATCCCAGGGACAACCCTCTCTGGATGCATGGTAGAATATCCTAGGCAACTTTTAAAATATGTCCCCACCCACCCCCTTGCAGAGATTCATATTAAATTGTTTGGGGGTAGGGCCTGGATGTGCCATTATTTTAAGTTCTCCAGGGCACTCTGTGGTGCAGCCAGAATTGAGGGCCACTGTGAAATAATGGCTACACTGCAATACCTAAGATTACACAGCAGAACACTTTGTTTCAAATATATTATTTAGTGAGGTTAAAAAACTGATCTATCTTTCCGGGGGGAAAAAAGCCTTCAGTATAAACCCCTACTTTTTCTATGACAAATATTGGTACTGAGTAAGTAGTGACAGCTGTGTACACATTTCAAGAGAAAGTAATTTAAGCACATCATCTGTCCTCCATTCCCACCAGGGCCTTGGTCACCCTCAGAAGGGCAATGACCATTTTGACACTACCGCTCTCCACGGGCCTTTCACTGACCTTCGCTCATACTCTATATCTGACATCTGCTGCTGTGCTGCAAAAGCCAAAGTCTTTCTTGGCTCCGTTAGTCAGTGGCAATTTGAGCTCCACATTGAGATTTAAAGGAACTTGCATTCCAAATACAGAACTAGGTCTTCCTTACTAAACACCAGGGGAAGCAAAAACATTCACGACTGCCATGATCATTTATATCCTTGTCCTTGTTATCCAGGATGGACATGGGAGATATGCAACATGAAACTGCAGTTATAAACTTCACTGAAGAGGGTACAATAAATGGGTAACATATTTCTGTTTGCTCTAATTCAGTGATTGAAGAAGAATTAAAGAAGAGGCATTTTACTGATAATATCAAATATGTCTTCTGATCAAATGGTTCTCTCAAAGAAACATCAATACGCTCAAAAATGTTAGTGGCCATTATGCTTATGCATTAGAAGGCAAAGGAAATAGAAACAAATGTACAGAAACATAGCACGTCAGAGAAACTAACGAGTGTCAAATAAAAGCAAATCTGGACTTAGATAAGGAAAGACTTTATTCAAAAACAATATTGAAACTGGGAGAATGCTCTGACCTTAGGATTTGAACGTGTCTCAAAATCAAATTTAAAAACACTTTTCTACAGGCGCCTGGGTGGCTCAGTCAGCTGAGTCTGCCTTTGGCTCAGGTCATGATCCCAGGGTCCTGGGATGGAGCCCCATGTCAGGCTTCCAGCAGGGAGCCTGCTTCTCCCTCTCCTTCTGCTGCCCGCCCCCCTGCCCCACTTGTGATCTCTCACTCTAATAAATAAATAAAAATAAAATATTAAAAAAAATAAAAATGCTTTTCTTTTAAAGGAAGAGATAAGCAGGGCTAGCAGGAACTTCTGAAGGGAAATTGGGCAAATGAGAGGGAGTGAGCAGACGGCATGATCAGAACTGTTTCTCACTGTGGTCAGCTAATGGTCAGGATGACATGCTAAGGTAGGGGAGGATGTTCTGCATTTTAATATTTAATCAAACTCAAGGGTAAACCAAAATTAACGAGTCTGTAGGGCAGAGAAAATCCTGACTAAAGGCTGGTTAAGCTAAGGGACATGTATGTAATGGGCAGTAGTGAACACTTGGTCACAACTTTACCACTTAATACTTTAGTGGTTATTGATCAAGAAAATAAAACACAGAATTCCAGGCCATATTGTAATATATAGATTATGAAAGTATAGTGGTTTCCAAATCATTTGAGAAATGGGAAGTTTTGCTGAGTAAATATTTTGCATACCACATTTTGATATTAATCTCAAGATTGAAAATTAAACTTTTAAAGAGCACCATAATCAACATTTTTAGTTGGTAATATATTGCTCTATTACATACATGTTAATATAATAAAGTTAAAGGGGTGGTTTCCAAAATCCAATTGTTTACTGTAAAAGATTACTATGAGGATAGTTAGGTGACTATATAAAGAATAGCCCCATCCCTTAGCGTTATAAATGAAATACGATATATATATATACTCTAACTTATTCTCAAATACTGATTGGTTAAGTGGATTTAAAGAATTTATCAGAAGGAAGGTGGAAGGCAGGGGGATCACATTTGCATTTGTTCTTTGCACAACATATATTAATTCTGCAATATATAACGTAATGACAAAAAAATTTTTAAGTTCATAAAAATTGAGTTAAATCACAAAACAAAACTGTTTCCATATTAAAGACAGAACTAAATGGCAGCCAAGGATGACTAAGCATACTACAACATCCACACGTTGTGTGACATAGGCCCAAAACGGGTAGAAAAGGTAAGACATAACTATAGCCCTACCATAGTGTGGAAGAAATTTTGCATCAGCCAGAACATGGGGATAGACTGAGAAAGTCCCTGGATGGCACTGAGAACAGCTGATCCTTATAGCTACATATAATCTTTGAAAGAATGCCGTCTTAAAATTAATGAACAATCAAGAAAGCAAGCAAAACTAATTGTTTCTCCTCATTCAGTAACTTATTGTTGGAGGGTAATGACATCCTTTGGGGGTGTATCTGACTCCTCAAGGGGTCTAGAGTTTAAATTCTGGGCTTTCCCAATGGACACACGTGAAGATGAACAATCTTTTAGAATGAATAGGAAGGCAAGAAGTCAATGGGCTAAATGAGAGTGAAGAAATAAAATGGGACCAAGTAAGGGCAGTAACATGATACAGAGAACAATCAATGAAGTGGACTGGCCTGGTTTCATTTCTGGTACTGCCATTTACTAGCTACTCAGCCTCAAACAAATTTACTTAAGTACTGAGCTTCAGTTTCCTCCTTTGTAAAGTACGGTAACAATACATTCATTTACAGGAACCTACAGATTAAATGAGATTTAGGGAGAGTATTTAGTCTGGCACCCAATTCCAATATATGTATGTGGTGGGGGTTTAACCCCATGACACCATCCAATGCTCAGGACACTAGCTGGGTGCCCTACAATTTAACTCAATTCTGACACTATCTACCTAGAGATAGCATCAGATCCCACAGGTCACCTGTACTGCTGACTGACCAGCTGTAGATCTGAGGTTCCAATAACCTGCCCCCTTTGGGTTTAATTTGTTAGACCAGCTCACAGAACTCAGAGAAACATCTTACTTACTAGATCACCAGTTTATTATACAAGGATATAACTCAGGAAAAGCCAGATGGAAGAGATGCACAAGGCAAAGTAGGGGGAAGGGGTGGAGAGCTTCCATGCCCTCTCAGGGTGCGTCACTCTCCACAAATCTCCATGTGTTCACCAATCCAGTTCTCAAAACCCCATTCTTCTGGGGTTTTTTGTTTTTTGTTTTTTATTTTTTTTGAGGTTACAGTGCATAGGTGAGATTTTTCAACAAACAGAATTATAGTAATGATGTGGTATGGACTATATGAGGCAACACATATCAAAACCTAACCCTCTGCCTGGCACTTACCGCGGTTCAGGACAGGCCTCCCTAGAATGTACCACTTTGGCATGTGGATTATTTTGAGCTGTAGGCAATCCATACCCTGTGAGCTCAAGAGAAGGTTTTGCCCCTCCCTTAACTACACAGAAGAATCTAAATTGGGGATCTTTCCCAGAATAAGTGTTATTAGTAGAGTTAAATTTTTCTGAGCAACAGGGTAAACATCTAATTAGCAAACATCTGCTCTTCCTGTCACCCTGTGAAGTGTATTTTTTTCCTCTGAAGTCTCAGACCCCTACACCTTTCTCCTTAGTTTAGGATAATATATATATCTCATTTTGCCTGACTGTCTTTGGAATTTCCATGTCTATGTGAATTTGAGGCCAGATGTTTGGTTCCTGGACCTGTGTTTTTTGTTTTTTAAGATTTTATTTATCTATTTGAGAGAGAGAGCACAAGCAGGGGGAGGAGGGGCAGGTGGGAGGGGCAGAGGGAGAAGCAGACTCCTAGTTGAGCAGGGAGCCCTACTCGGGTGGGGGTAGGGGGCTCGATCCTAGGACCCAGAGATCATGACTTGGGCAGAAGTCAGACCCTCAACTGAATGAGCCACTCAGGTACCCCCTGAACCTATTTTAAAAGCATAAGCAGAACTATAGTTGAATTAGTTACATTATTAACTTAATCCACGTTCTGTTTTGTTCCCTACTTAATTATGTCTCGCTTAACCTCATGCAAGATCAGTCATTAACTTTGTCTTTTACCTCTATTTCCGCTTACCCACTGATTATAGAAGCCTAATGGGGACTGGACGGTAACATTTGTCTTGAGGTATCTGATCATACCAGCTCCCGAACAACAGTGCCTCATTGTCTGGAAGAATGTTTACCTCCAGATTGTTTCAAGCACTACACACACACGCACACACACACACACACACACACACACACACAGACACCCCTCCACCCCCCGCCCTATCTCAAGTTTTCAAGAAATACTTTACCGTCCTCTCCTGTATACAAGCTGTCCCTAGGCTCAGCAGAACAAGACAGCTTTGGCAATGATCCCCTGCCTTCTTGTTGGGCTGCCTTTCTGATAATAAAGTTTTCTTTGTTTTAAAAGTGGTGTCTCAGGGCACCTGAGTGGTGCAGTCAGTTGAGCACCAGACTCTTCTTCTGGGCTCAGATCATGATCTCAGGGTCATGGGATTGAGTCCTACAACAGGCTCCATGTGCTCAGCGCTAAAGTCTTCTCTCCCTCTCCCTCTGCCCCTCCCCCCACCCCGTGCACGCTCGCACTCTCTCCTCCTCTCTAAAATAAATAAATAAATCTTTAAAAAAATAAATAAATAAAAGTGGTGTCTCATACATTGGCTTACTGTACATCAGGTGCATAGACAAGTTTAAGTTTGGTAACAGATTCTCTATAGGTATGCTATTAAATTTGATTTTCTCCTATTAATCTGTCTCATGTCAATATAATTCTTAGTCTTGCTAGAGGGACCTTTGAGGGTACAGAAATTCTTGCTTGTTGACGCCAGGCACTTACAAGATCCATCTAAACACAGTGGGACCATTCTTTGGGAGCAGGGCTTCTCATACTATCATGAGCATACACATCACCTGAGGATCTTGTGAGACTCAGCTTTTAACACAAAAGATCTAGAGAGATCAAGACGTGAGAGAACTAATGAAAACAAAGGCTGGGAAATTTGGGTTTGGGTCCACAGTGAAGAATCTTGCAACTGAATGGGCTTGTGACAGGCATGCAGATAACTACCAGAAAACCAAAAGGTATCAAATTCAGCTTTCAAGAAGAAAGGTTTAAGTGTCCCACAACCTTAAAACAATATTAACTGCATGCCTGAGAGATTATTAAGACAGATATCATTAAGCAGGCAACCAATTTTTAAATGGATCATGTGTAAAATATTCCAAAGAATATACATATTTTAGATAAGGAGTGAAATGGTAGAAATTGAAAATTAAATAGGAAAACAATGTAGAAATAAATAATTTGTTTGCAAGGTCATATTGTTCCTAGCTTCATTACCTTCTCAAATTGATATTTGTTTATAATATAATTCATTTGGTGGTCTGTTTCCATAGGATAAAGCTTCCTAGAATTTCATTAATTAAGATACACAATTATCTTCAGTTTAGTTACTCCAGGAAATAAATAATATTTTTATATAATTTGCATATAGTATATTTCCTAAGCTGTCATGCATTTTGAGGGAACAAAAAAACATTTTTTTTTTTAGTACAAATACAGCTGAGTGATCAATGCCAATGATGGAAAATTTTCAAAAATAATTAGAGGACAAAATGTATCAGCTCAACAAAGCAGAGGCTTGAGAAAATAAGAAATCATTTTTTAGTTGTATTCAAATTGTCTTGGCATCCTTATTTTAATTTAAAATTCCATTATTTTCATTCCCAAATATAGTATTCATAAGCAATTAGATTCAGTGATTATAACATTATCACAATTTTCAGTGTTTTTGTGTGTGGCTGAAGGAAAACCTATAACTTAATTCAAAACTGAAGTTTTGAGTATTAAGCAATGAGAGTCTATTTAAAAGGAGTAAACTATTTGCCAAAATATCTGTCTCTAATATAAATTACAAAAAGTACCCCCTCTATTGATTAGCCAATTTTTATTAAGATATCAGGAAATGAGTCTACATTCAATTCCATTTATTTCTACATCTTACACAGATGGTGTTGTAATGACCAAGGGAAGGCCACCCCAAGATGGGCTACTTTGGCATGAACATTATTTTGAGCTAAAAGCAATCCAAACCCAGCAGATTGAGAGAAAGCTTTTACCTCCCCCCTCAACTGTTTTCTTTTACCAGGAATTGAGCTATTAACAGAGATTCCTCTTTATCTAGAGAAACTTACCTGCATAAGGTAGGGCTGACTTCGTTTTCCAAACATCTCCTTTCACCTTCTTGCTACAGGTCTTTCTCCCCCGGGTATCCTCAGACTCTACCTCTCTCCTTAGCTCATATAAGCTTCATGTTGCCTCACTGTCTGGAATTTCCATGTCTGTGTGGAGTCCCGTCAGTATGTATGCTATTAACTTTGATTTTCTCTTGTTAATCTGTCTCATATCAATTTAATTCTTAGTCCAGCTAGAAGGACCTTGAAGGACAAAGGAAATTATTCCTCCCTGACAATGTATTACCATTTGCCTAAAAATTATTTTATTTAACTTGTTCACTTTGAATATGTTCTCTTATTTATTACATAACAATACCAAAAATAATTCTTGTTTTGCTTATGTCAGAGAATTTTTCAGGAGACTATAATCTGTAGTATAATATAGTCTAATGTAATTATTTTTCTCTACTTTTCTTGAAATAAAATCAGACCAATAAAAGAATGCAAATGCAATAAGGAATGTTGTAGGTTATAAAACGAATAAGTCCTGGAGAAGTAATATACAGCATCGTGACTATAGTTAATTCTGTGTTGTACATTTAAAAGTTGCTAAGACGGTAGATCTTAAAAGTTCTCTACACACACATACACACAATTGTAACTATGTAAGATGATAGAGGTGTTATCCTTATCGTGGTAATCATTTTTCAATATATACATGTATCAAATCATCACACTGTATACATTAAACCTACACAATATTATGCCAATATAGGTCAGTAAAGCTGGAAAAAAAAAAGAGAAATTCCTTAATTTTCAAGTCTAGAGGTTGTGGCCAGAGAAATGAAATTCTCTGAAAGATAGCAGACACTTGTCATTGTGAGGTGTTCTTACAGTCACCTGAACCAGTTCCTTCCTATTTTTAATTCCATGTTTTCAGAACACATGATTAATTGTAATTAAATTTCTGGGGAGAAACTAAGAACACTCACAAAAAATATTTTCTTCATTCTGTGTATCTGGATAATTGTATTCCTCAAATAGCATGATTGCATGCAACTTTGCAAAAAGACCAACTACTAATGACCCAGAAAGGAAGGACACAAAACTGAATTGGCAGGAAAGGTCTAATCCCAGCTCTGTAACTAATTAGCTGAGTAACCTTGGACATGTCGTGGATGCCCTCCAGTTACAAATAACCTCAATCGTTCAAAAAGATGTTGACCTAAATAGATAATATCCGTATTGTCTTTTAGATCCTAAATTCTACTTATTCTCTTATCTTGAGCCTAGATCCTGTCAGGTTTTGTAAATTATCTGTTTAAACTGTATAGGCAAATTATATGAGTTTGAAGGCTAGATAGGCCAAAAGGGAGCAAAACTTAAATTATAAAATGTTAAATTGTATAGTCTAGAAAGAGGTCATTAATCATTCAAGATGATTACTTGACTTTTAAAAATTACACAATAACCTGACCAGGGCAGAATAACTGCTGTTATTATGAAAAAAAAATTTTTAATTGAATAATTGATAATAATTAAGTCAGAGAGATATGTTAGAAGATTTAGTGAGGGTTAAAGACTCAGATTTGTATGCCTGCACTGAAAATTTCAGTCATTTTAACATAATCTTATGTGCGTGCCTGAGAGATTATTCCATAGACATTTTGAAAAGGTAATATATATTTAAATAGAATATAAATGGATTGGATTTTTAAAAAATTGTATTTATTTATTTTAGAGAGAACATGAGCGAGAGAGAACGCACGTGTGCACACACACTTGGGGGGGGAGTAGAGGGAGAAGCAGACACCCCGCTGAGCAGGGAGCTGGACACCTCGGGGCTCCATCCCAGGACTCCAGGATCACGATCTGAGCTGAAGGCAGACACTTAACCGACTGAGCCACCCAGGTGCCCCACAAATGGATTGCTTAATAAATATAATGTGGTATATGACATTATCTCAGGAAATACCAGGAAGCTGTGCCTGAACTCTAGAACTGTGGCAATGAAATTAACAGTTTTCCTCCCCACCATTACTATGCTTATTGGAAAAGTTTCTGTTCAAAAATTTGCCATCAATTTGCTCTGCAAGTAAACTGAAATTTGCTTTCAAGTGTGAATATCACCAAAACCATCAAGATTGATCTTTACATCCAGATTCATCCTAACTGTTCTCCCCTCCCCCTTTCCTACTTCCTATTCATTCCCTCAAATGCAACACTGTCACCTCTTTTTTCACTATGGCTTCTCACATCCTTCTTTCTGTTTCTACACTAGTAATCAATATTGGCCCTATGGAATCCCTTGCCAGAATCACATAAGGAAAACCAGAAAGCAGTAGTGATAAGTTACCAGAGATAATTAGCCAGTATGCCTGACTCTGGTTTCTATCTCCAACTCTTAATGTACTCTCCAGAGACTCTTTCTAAAACAAAGATGAAATCAGATTTTACCAATGATCAATACCTTCCTTTGAGTTCCTGCCTTCAATAAAATAAAACTTAAGTTATTCAACTGAAAAATTACTGGCTTCCTCAATATCATTTTATTTTATCCATACAACTTGGTTATTGTCACTTCTTACTAACCATTCTCAAAATTGGCTACTCAAGTATCCACGAAATTTCATGCATAGCTGCTGTTTTTGCAGTCTTCTCCCAAACATATCTGTCCCTTGCCATTTCATTATTTTACTGGCAAATTTGTACTCACCTTCCTTGATTGAGCTCTTTTGTTAACCAATTATTCCTGTCTCTATCATCATATAAAGATGTATTCTTTACTCTAGAAACTGTTAGTGTGTGTCTAACTGTATTACAGAAATTAGTGACCATGTACTAGGACGCCATGTATACTAGCAAAAATTATGCTTTGCAAGGGGTGTCTTGTTGAGGGCAAAGTTGTTCTAGCACAAGGCTGCACTCACTGAAGCAAGAGATGCATTCTCTAATTCTTACGAACGTGACATATGCTCAGCAAGCTTTTCTCATTCACTCCCTCAGGCTTGAAAGCGGCAAACTTTAAAATTTGTTATAGTCTTTCTTCATATCCTACAGTTTACTTCAAGAGTAAGTGGGTTCGAAAAAAAAAAAAAGTAAGTGGGTCCATACAATTAACATTGTTAAAGAACAAAATTCAACTGAGTTAATTTTACAGATCTAATTGGTTGTATTAATTAATTCACAAATTGGGCATCATCTCACCTAGCAAGTAGAGAGATGCTCCAAAAGGTTACAAAAGGGAAAGGTTTCTAAAGGCAGGGCAAGGAAGTCATAAAGAGAAAAAAAGGATTATTTAGGGTGAGGTCACCTTCTTTTGGGGACAAAAGGGTCTTATTAGGTGGATTACCTCATCTTTCTTTAGAGGATGGAGAGGGTCCACGTGATAGATTACCTAATTGGTGCTGATCAGAAAATTCCTGACCGATTGGATAAAGCTGCATTTCTGGGAGAGGTCAAAACTACAATTAGGTTAGGGGCACTTGGGTGGCTCAGTCAGTTAAGCATCTGACTCTTGATCTCAGATCAGGTCTTGATCTGGGTTGTGAGTTCAAGCCCAGTGCTGGGAAAGGAGCCTACTTAAAAAACAGTAAAACAACAACAACAACAAAAAAAACCCTGCAATTAGGTTTGATAGTAAGCCCATGACTTGGTGACATGGCCTAGCATAAGTGACTTCATTTTGGGCCTGTGGTTTTGTTTTGTTTTTTATTTTTTTTAAAGAGTTTTATTTATTTGTCAGAGAGAGAGCACAAGCAGGGGGAATGGCAGGCAGAGGGAGAAGCAGGCTCCCCGCTGAGCAAGGAGCCCAATGTGGGACTCGATCCCAGAACCCTGGGATCATGACCTGAGCCAAAGACAGATGCTTAACCAACTAAGCCACCCAGGTACCCCCTGTTTTGTTTTTTAACATCATCAACATTGGATAACAGGACTTACTCTTTCTTCATCTGATAAAAGGCATCCGAGGAGATGTCCCTTTGTGCTATACTATTAGCACACTCAAAGCATGTGGCATTTTACAGACTAAATAATAGGGCCAATGATAGGACCTTAGACACAATCTCCAATAATAATTAAATACCAACTAAGTACAAGTTTCTCATTTCCAGATTTTTCTCTTCACATTGTTCTTCAAAAAGCATGCAGTTGCTTACTGTGGGATGACAAGTTATGGTAAAAGGGAAAGAAGGATGGCTGAAGTGGGAGAGGCTACCCCATGGAGAGGGGATTTATATTATGTGTAATTTTATGAATATTTACTGCTTTGATTAACACTTTAGCTTTCGTGTATCCTCCTCCCAAATTCCAGAAGATACGATGAAATCAGTAATTGTTTTCAGGTGTTTAATAGCTGCATGAGATTTCATCTTTATTTTACCCAGGTAATTCACTGGTTTGGACATGTGGAGAGGAGTGTAGCTACAAAAAAAGGGAGCAGTAATCATAAGTTGAATCAACATCAAAGAGGATATAGATTGGAACTTATCATTAAAATTATGGAAAAAAGAGAAACCACCCTCCAATAATACGCAGTTCCTTTAGATATAAAAATGACTTTTATAGGGGCACCTGGGTGGCAGTCAGTTAAGCGTCCAACTCTTAATTTGGGCTCAGGTCATGATTTCAGGGTGGTGGGATTAAGCCCCACATCCGGCTCCACACTCAGTGGGTACTCTGCTCAAGATTCTCTCTCCCTCTGTCCCTTCCCCTGCTCTCTCTCTCTCTAAAAAGTAAATAAATAAATCTTTAAAAAATAAACAAAATAAACAATAAAAATAAAAATAACTTTTATAAATAATCAAAAAAGGCAGAGCAGAAAACTTCAAAATTTTGTTCCCACACAAAAGTAATGGATAGGCTGATTTAAATGCTCAAAATCAAGTTTTTTAAAAAATTCTGGAATCTAATTTAAAAAAAAACGTAAAAAAAGAACAGGGAAACTCAATGGAAAATAAGCTGCTGAGTTTGGGTAAGAAAATGCTCTGGTGGGGCGCCTGGGTGGCACAGCGGTTGAGCGTCTGCCTTTGGCTCAGGGCGTGATCCCGGCGTTCCGGGATCGAGCCCCACATCAGGCTCCTCCGCTATGAGCCTGCTTCTTCCTCTCCCACTCCCCCTGCTTGTGTTCCCTCTCTCGCTGGCTGTCTCTATCTCTGTCAAATAAATAAATAAAATCTTTAAAAAAAAAAAAGAAAAAAAAAATGCTCTGGTGTTTCAACTTAACTGTTTACTATAACCTACTCCCCACCTTGGCAGCAGCCATGAAAACAAAAGCCCACATTTCTGGTTTAAGTTTCTGGTACCACAGAGAGCAATATAAACCTCATTCTCAAAGAAAAGTGATCGTGTGTTTTCAACTGTGGTGGATCCCTGAAAGTTCAGCTGAAGTGCTTGCCATTTGTTTCACTGCATACAGTATTCCCAGGGCTGAACTTGCTTTCTGAGCACTTGCTGAAAGCCAATCTTAAATGCAGATGTAATAAAAGAAGCCACTTAGGGTAAAGGACAAAAACCTACACAAACAATAGACAGAAGAAAAGCCTAGTAAGGAAGAAGCTAGTGAAGAAGATATCTGGAGCAATTAAAACTTTGAAAAGTTCCCACATGTGCTGGGAAATCTAGAAGGCTATGTACATGTCCAGGGCCAGAGGCATACTCAGAAAATACCTAAGATCATGACCTTCCACTACTGGCTGATATTTTAGCTCTATGCAAGAAGGAATTGAATGCTATAGTAGAGTTGTAAAAAACATGGTTAAGCCCTGAATGAGTGTTCCAACACAGACCCAACCTGCAAAGAATGGAAGGTATAGATAGAGGATGGATGGATAGACAGATTTTTTTTTTTTTTTTTGGCTACTGCTGTTTCAGAAAAATAGCTGACCTCTAACCTACGGGAATAAATAATCAGTAGCCACACATGACAAAGAATATAAATTTTACAAAATTTAGATCAACCTCTCCTAAAAACAGGAAAGGAGGGATGCCTGAGTGGCTCAGTTGGTTAAGCAACGACTCTTGATTTCAGCTTAGGTCAAGATCTCAGGGTCCTGGGATTGAGCCCTGCATCAGGCTCACTGCTCAGCAGGGAGTCTGCTTCTCTCTCCCTCTGCCCCTCCCCACACTCACACTCTCTCTCTCCACTTCTAAAATAAATAAATAAATCTTTAAAAAAGTAAAAGATTAAAAAAATAATAGAAAGGAGGGAACACTCTTCCTAACTCTTTCTATGAGACCAGTATTACTCTGATACCAAAGGCAAACAAAAACATCATACGAAAATAAAACTACAAATGGATGCACGACTCCTAAACAAAATACTAGCAAACCAAATCCAGCGGCAAATTAGAGGAATTATGTACCATGACCAACTGGTATTTATCCCAGGAACTCCAGGGTTGTTCAACCTAAGAAAATCAAAGTAATATACCACATTAACAGGATGAGGGAAAAACTACATGATCATCTCAATTAAAGAAAAAAAAATGCGTAAGAGAAAATCCAACAGCCTCTCATGAAAAACTAGAAATGGAATGAAACTTCCTGAACCTAATAAAGGGCATTTAAGAAAAAGCTGTATCTAACACTACAGTCAATAATGAAAGATTGAAAGCTTTCCCCGTAAGATCAGGGACTTCTGCCACTTCTGCTTAACATTGGATTTAGAGCATTAGAGCAAGTAGGCAAGAAAAATAAATAAAAGACATCCAAATTTATAAGGAAGAAGTAAAACTAATTCTAAGCCTAGATAATATTATCTAATGTACAGTAAATCCTAAAGAATTCATAAGGAAATATTAGAGCTAATGATGAATTCAGCAAAGTTGCAGGAGACATGATCAACTCAAATATCAGTTGTATTCTATCTACTAATAATGAACAATTGAGAAGGAAATTAAGAAAACAATTCCATTTACAATAATATGAAAAAGAATAAAATATCTAGGAATAAATTTAACAAAAATGGTACACTGAAAACTGCAAACATTGCTGAAAGAAATTAAATGAGGTCTAAATAAAAGAAAGACATTCTGTGTTCATTAATTGGAACAGTTAATATTCTTAAGATGACAATACTACTCAAAACAATCCATACATTCAAAGCAATCTCTATCAAAATCCCAATATACAGAATCCCTATTATGCAAAAATGGAAAAGCCGATCCTAAAATTCATATAAAATTTCAAGAGAGCTTGAATAGGCAAAACAAAGACTTATCATGTGATCTACCTATTCTACTCCCAGTTATATTCTCAAAAAAACTAAAAACAAGTGTTAGAATCTTGTACACAAATGTTTATAGCAGCACTAATCACAAAAAGTTGGAAATAACCCATGTGACCATCAACTGATGAATGGATAGCAAAATGTGTTATATACATAAAATTGAATATTATTCAGCCATAAAAAGAAATGAAGTACTGATACATGCTATAACATGGATGAACATAAGAGAGAAGGCCAGGGAGACATTCAATATATTTAACAACTGGTATGGTATAGCCTAGACCAAATTGTTATAGCACATAAATCAACTAGAAGGCCTTGCAGGGTCTTCTACCTGAGAGTGGGCACACATGCCCTGTCAACTTTCTGTTTGCAGTGGTGAAGCTGAAAGTGTTTGGTATGTGGGGCACTGATGTGGGACTGAACTAATTTGCATAAATTGTCAGGAATGTGGACTCCCTTCCCAGCTTCCTTAACTCAGCAAAACCTAGACTTTGGTCTCTATTGTTTCTGACCAAGATGTGTAGACAGAAAAGGATTTTAAAAAGGGGCACTTGGGTGGCTCAGTCAGTTAGGCATCTGGCTCCTAATTTTGGCTCAGGTCATGATCTCAAAGTCAAGAGATTGAGCCCCAAGTCTCGAGTCTCGGCTCCATGCTCAGCAGGGAGTCTACTTGAGATTCTCTCTCTTCCTCTCCCTTTGCCCCTCCCCCCATGCACACACACACACACACACACACACACACACTCTCTCTCTTTCTCTCTCTCTCTCAAATAAATAAATAAATCATAAAAAAAAAAATAGTACAAAAAAGGCATGGAATGTAAATCTATCCAGGGGAAGGAGGAGTCCAGATTTGCCTCAAAAAATGGCAGAAGGTTTGGTAAAAGAGGGATGATTATGACACAGCAAGTGGCTGAAATTAGAACCTTCTCTTAACACAACCCCAAGCTCAAGGATTCCCTGTCTTCCCCACCACATACAGATAATAATTGATGCCCACACTTGATCCTCTTTCCTCTCCCATCCAGATAAGCCCAGCAATGCTAGGTGGTTTCCTACTTGGGAATCCAGGACTATGCAGAGCAGATGTTCACATGCTGGGCACCACAGTGAAGACACAGCCCCAGGGTTATGTCAAGACTTTGCTTTGTACTTTGCATTGTTTGTGTGCTTTGTGTAGGGGTCTGTCAACTCCTCTTCCCTGAAGATACATTTTCTGATGTACTGGGTTATGACTTAATCTGCCCCTGTCTACACAAAAGCAGAAATTTCTTTGGATTTCTAGTATTTGACAGCATGATTTTTCAGGGCTTTTGTAGGATTTGCCCTAATCTTAGAATCTTTACAAATCTCAGTGGGAGTTTTGTAGAACTGTTTCTACTTTCATAGAGCTTTTACATAAATCATTTCATTTTTATTTGAAAGTTCAAATTGAATAACTAAAATGAAACAAATCGCCTTTCCTTGAGCAGTATTAGTAGAAATGTTTTTATTGTACACATGTAAAGCCATCAAACAGAGGCCTAATTACTTCACAGGTTTCAACACGTGGTTCTTAATGGCAAAGACGTTAATGCACATTTAATTAGAACAAGAGCCAACTAGTTGGGCTTAGAGATTGATTTGATTACATATTTAAGTGTATAAACTTCCATTTTTCAATATACTTACCAATATAATTGAATGCATGAATTAATAGATCCATTTCTACATAAGTGTTTGTAATTCAATATAATCTATTAGATTGAGAGCGATATTTATTTGACAGCAATATAATTTCATGATTGTAGTTTTTTTCTAATATTTTCTCTAAGAAGACAAAGTACATACAATCAAAAGTGATGATTTAGTAAGCTGAGATGGCAAATTAAGTGCAATTTATTTTGATTAACTAATAAAAAATTATGGACTAAAATATTAATACTCCCATTGTCTAATTCAAAGAATAAAATTGACTTTGTTACTATGCTATTATAAATTAACATTAGCATTTTTCTACATCTCACCTTAATAGAATTGGGTTCAATAT
This sequence comes from Ursus maritimus, assembly GCF_017311325.1. NCBI lineage: Eukaryota > Metazoa > Chordata > Mammalia > Carnivora > Ursidae > Ursus > Ursus maritimus. The sequence goes on from NW_024423319.1 coordinate 94,215,224, forward strand.
TATTTAGGTTCACACAGTGATGACAGCAAGCAGGGATGGTATATTTTGAAGACACACTACACTCACTGTTAACTGACTGATTTGCTATTACTCTTCTAAGAGAAGAGTGTACTGTGTAAAGGGCTTAAAAAGCTAGTAAACTGTTTTCAAATCAAAAGGCATCTTTGTTTTCAGTACATAGAAAATCAGTGTTGGGTACACAGTGAGAATCTCAATTGTTACTAAAAGCCATGGATGTTGATTGCACATTAAAAGAAACATACTTAGTTTGTAGATATTAGGCCAAGAAGAAATAAGGATGTTAAAATCCATCTCCTTGGTGGACTTGCATTTTAGATAAAAAAATATTAATAGGTTTCTAGCAGGAAAAATATTTTAAAAATACAGAAACTGCTGAGTTTTTATATTAGCTACAAACTTCTAGTGATATTTTGATAGACTGATTTTGCAATGACATGTTATGAATATATTCAAGGGTGTGGCACCTCAGATGAAAAAGTACCAGGCACTATTTCTGTGAAGCATCTGAGACATTTGTGGTTCCAGAGAAATCTAAGTCTTTAAATTTCATGTGTATAACAATCCTAGTTTGTGAAGTGAATACACATGTAAGGGCTCTGATCACCCAATTTCCAATGTGTGGGGGATGTCTCCTCACACCAACAGTTCTGGCACCAGCTGGGTGTCCTATAATTCAACTCAATTTGACACTACCTACCTGAAGATAGTGTCAGATCCCATGGGCTCTGTCCCACAAGACTGCCCTCCACTTCAGATAACAGGCAAGCCCAGGCTGTTACCTGTGCTTCTGACCCACTGGCTACAAATTGGAATTTCCCACAATCCCCTACTCAGGTTTGATTAATTTGCTAGAGGGGTTCAGAGAACTCAGAGAAACCCATTTACCCATTAGATTATCAATTTGTTACAAAGGTTAGTAAAGGATATGAATCAACAGCCAGATAAAGAGCTGGGTGAGGTCCTGGATGAAGGAGTTCTGTTCTTGTGGAGTTGGGGACCAGGCACAGTCACACATGGAAGCATTCTGGTTCCCCAGCCTGGAAGTTCTCTAAACCCTGTCCTTTTGGGTTTTAATGGAGGCTTCATTACATTGGTGTGATTGATTAAATCATTGGCCATTCATGGTGATTGATTCAACCTCCAGCCCATCTCCCCTCCCCTGAGGTCAGGGAGGTGGAACTGAGTGTTCCCACCCTCTATTCATGGTTGGTTCCCCTAGCTACCAGCCCCCATTCTTAGGTGCTTTCTAAAAGTCACCTCATTAACATAAACCCAGTTGTGGGGGAAAGGGGCTTCTTTTTTTTTTTTTTTTTTAAGATTTTATTTATTTATTGGACACAGAGAGAGCAGCAGAGGGAGAGGGGAGAAGCAGACTCCCCGCTGAGCAGATAGCCCAAGGTGGGGCTCCATCCCAGGACCCCGGGATCATGACCTGAGCCGAAGGCAGACACTCAACGGACTGAGCCACCCATGTGCCCCGGAAAGGGGCTTCTTATGAATAATAAGACTCCCATTTCATCTTCATGGCTCTGAAGCATTTTCAGAAACCAAAGACAAGAGGTCAAATACTATAACAAAACTGCCCCTGTTGCTCTTATTGCTCAGGAAATTCCAAGCTGTGAGTCAGGAACCTAACTGTGGACAAAGACCAAATAAATATATATATATTTTAGATTTTATTTATGTATTTGATAGAGACAGAGATAGTGAGAGAAGGAACACAAGCAGGCAGAGTGGCAGAGGGAGAAGCAGGCTTCCCTCTGAGCAGGGAGCCTGATGTGGGGCTTAATCACAGGATCCTAGGACCATGACCTGAGTTGAAGGCAGATCGCCAACGACTGAGCCACCCAGGTGCCCCTATATTTCCTATTATAAATCAAAATATCACAACATGGAATGGGTATATTCAGTCATTGTTTTCCCTCAAAACAAATGGGATTCACAGGATTTGTGTAGATTTATGAAGATCACCTATTTGTCTCCACCACATTCATAGAAGAAATCATCTCATCCCATTGAGAATCTAAGCTAATTTGGAAACTCTGATTACTGAGATGCTTCCATTCAAACTCAGCAGTAATTTCCACTATTTAAATCACCTCCACTTCCCCCAAAATAAGATAATCTTTCAGATATTTATTTAGTATTCAGGTGGTTTTACTTTTTGTTCCAATCTATGTAGTGATACTTTCTGTAATTGAGAATTCCTTTGATTATTCCTTCACCTTGCCTTGTCTTTTATAAGTCAAATAATTCTGTCTTCCTTAAGCCATAAAATTTTTCTTATTTAGGGGCACCTGAGTGGCTCAGTCGGTTAAGTGACTGTCTCTTGATTTTGGCTCAGGTCATGATCTCAGTGTCCTGGGATCAGCCCCATATTGAGTCTGGTGTCTGGTTCNAGAGAGTCTGCTTCAGGATTCTCTCTCTCCCTCTGCCCTCTCCCCACAACTCCACACTTGCTCGCGTGCATGCTCTCTCTCTCTCTCAAATAAATAAATAAATATTTTTAAAAAATCATCTTACTTATTCCAAGCCTTCCATATACAGGCTCTACATGTGTGAACATTTGCTCAACAGAGGGAAATCAACACTGAAACTTTAAATTTACAAGTAATCTGTCCTTTCTGAGAGTTCTTACTCATTTTGATGATTATTGATGAAACATTTGTACTCTATGGTACTCACCAGAAAGTAATTTTGAAATATTGGATTTCCCTTCCACTGCCGTATGATAGTCTTGTTTAAAGTGGTTCAGATAAAAATAAAGTTTATTGCTTGGAGTTACTTATAAAATCTTACATATATCTTTCATAATATTAAGCTTCTGTGATTTTACAGTTGCAGAAATTACACTGCATTTGTTCTACTCTCAATTTATTATTTTCATATATGTACATGCATATGTGTATGTAATTTCTTAATAGGATGCAAATTTTCTCTGTAATTATTTTTTAAATTTCTGAAAGATTGATGTTTAGAAAATAAAACTGATTCTTGTTTTATCTCACTTCTTTTTGGAATACATGTATTCTCTATGAGATGTGGATAATAAATTTTGTCGAAGTCCTTTTTAATGGCCTAGTTTTTGTAGCACAGTTCACATGTTTGGTAAGAGCCATTTTTATACAGAATTGTTATCGCAAATCACTTTATTATTGAAATTTGAAATAATATTTCTATAAACTGATTCTTTTCAATTTATTAATTTTAATCAAATGTGAGAATTTGATTTGCTAACAATGCTTTATTTATGTTGCATTTTGCACTTAATATACTAACATGGCCTAAGTGTTAACATTTAAATACTTTTTTGTTAAACTACAGATAAAGCTAGTGGAGCAACAATTTCTTTCTATTACTGAAAGGATGCAATATTGTGTTTCCCAGACTTTCATTTTATAGATATATGCACAAGCTTGCATTGTCCTAAACAGTATCTGTGCAATTGCCTGATTGCTGTGAATGCCCAGCATGAAATTTACTTTGACATATACATATATAGGTGTATGTGTTTATATCATGCAGTCTATACACTTTTTATGAGTATCCTGTTACTTTATTTCCTTGCAGTAATACATTGCACATAAATTGTAAAAGTCTGAATTGAAACAGACTTCAAAGGATGTTGCTACAGTGTAGATATTAAAATATGATTCCATAGAAACCTACTACATTATATATATACATATGTAACCCAACTGTAAATAATAAGGAAGCCTTCTATTGAAAGGTCCAAGGGTCATAAAACACATGAATGAAGTTTGAGTGCTTTATTAACATCACCAGAACTACTGAAACTACTTTTTCCTGAGGCCTTGCAAACTGAATGTGAATGATGTGATGTAAACTTCAGGGAAATCACCACAAAAGCTTATATATAGACAATCCCTGAGCCTGTTGCTCTGTGGGTCACTCAAAAAGATCACCAGAGATTCCAAATGCAAACCAGAAAATCTCTCCAATCGCCACTGCTTGCCTTCACTCCATCTAAAGATGCTTCAACTCTGAGTTTAGAAATCTTTACTGGTTACCTTCGCAATTCAAAAACTGGTTTATCATTTTCTCTACTCATTAACCATGGCTTTTCTTTTAGTTCCATAGAATGCCTTTTGTTTAATACCTGATAACTTGAACGGACCATAGGCCTACCTTTGAAAGCACACCTGCATCACCACCTCCTGAAATTAGTTGAACAAAACTGACCCATTGTCAGGTCTAAGATCCCTTCTAGGAGATAAAACAAATTACCACCTCAGCTCTTAGTATGTGAAGCTTCCAGCCAGGGAAGTTTCAGAGGAGGGGACTCTAGGGGCTAGGGCTGTCCACCACAAAATGTTCCACAGTGGCATACTGATTGTTTTGAATTAAAGTTACTTAAGAAATGGCCTGTGCAAGAAGAACACTAAGACTTTCCTAGGTCTCCAGAAAGGAGGAAATAAATTCCGCATGTGAAGTTCGGCTACCTCCTCACATACCATAAGGTAGAGAGACCACCTCATTTTCAGTGATAGGGAATTCAGCACCAAGAATTCTGTATAAACAAATCTTGTTACTTTCACTAACTTACTACCCAGTCCAAATCCTGTTTAGAATCCCTTACTAATTATAGCTCCTGAACAAAAGGACATAATTGTCCTGCACATTCTTCACACGTTGTGCTTCTTTGCCCGAAACCTACAAAAGCTTCCTGCCTTGGTCATTCCTTGCATTTCGATTTCATCATTAGTCCTCAGGGCCCATGTAATAAAACGATGGTTTTTCCTCTTGTTAAAAAAAACGACAACAACAACAACACATCACCAGAACTCTATGAATGAATTAAAGGAGCAGAATCATTTTTTAAATAAAAAAATAAAAATTTTATAAATTAAAATACATATAAATTTTATAAATTAAAATATCATTTTTCTCACTTTTATTTTTAAGTAAGTTAAATGTGTGAAGATCTCTATAGTAATATAATATTTCATTTTATTTGGACCTCTGAGTTATAATTCCATTTGGGCTTTTACATCCAGTCCACGATTGCAACCATCTAAAATATTTTGTATACTTACTATATTTTAAACCTTTTTAAAGTTTGGTTTAATGCAGTGATATAATAAGCTGTCCCTTGGAGGAATATAAAACTCATTGCAAGTATCATATAATGTGATTCACTCTTTTGCTTTTTTATAAAATTTCCACAGATATGTTGACTCAAGATATGCTTATTTTATTGTGCAGCCAAAAATTTAAATTTGAAAGGTTGAGCATATTTTCAGCAAAAACATACAGATGTCTAAGATTTGCTGAATGGAGAAATAGTTAACTTAGTGGATAATAATCAAGCTTCTACCAGTCAGTCCCAATACCGTAATTTTTT
>NW_024423319.1:94220619-94230585 GCF_017311325.1 Ursus maritimus
TTTTTTATCAGTCAAATTTATTGACCACATTTCATGGTAAAGGGAGTTAAATTTTAAACTGTCAACATTAAATCGGTATCTCCACTGGTAATTATTGCCAAAGTTTAGCACTGTACCACAGCAATATACTATACAATACAGCATTGTGCTTATTAATATTTAATTTTTTTCTTATGGCAAATGGAAGGGCAGCTGGATGAGTTGCTATGCCAGTGATATGTCCTGTTGTAGAATACTGCCAACAGGAATATATAGTTATTAAATATCTTCCCTTTTGTATCATTTTCCCTAGTAAAATATACTTTATTTCTTTTTTTAAAAAATGATTTTATTTATTTATTTGAGAGAGAGCACGAACAGGGGCAAGGAGCAGAGGGAGTGGGAGAACCAGGCTCCCTGCCGAACAGGCAGCCCGACATGAAGCTCCATCCCAGGCCTCTGGAATCATTACCTGAGGCGAAGGCAGATGTTTAACCATCTGAGCCACCCAGGAACCCCACATTTATAAATTTTAAAATTTTGTTAGGTTTATTTATAAGTAAATAAATAAATATTTTTTAAAAATAAGATTTTAATTAATTTATTTATTTTAGAGAGAGACAGAGAGCATGAGCAGAGGGAGGGACAGAGGAGGAGAAGGAGAGAGAGAATCTCTCAAGCAGACTCCACACTGAGCCCCAAGCCCACATGGGGCTCGACCTCACAACCCTGAGATCATGACCTGAGCCAAACCAAGAGTCATATGCTTAACCAACTAAGCCACCCAGGTGGTCCCCCCAAAATAAATTAATTAAATTAAATTAAATGAATAAACATTTATGTAGCTTTTACCATGCAGAATATACTGAGCACTAAAGGGACTTAAAGGTGAAAAGATACTCTAACTTTGCTCTTAAATTTTTTTTTTTAAGATTTTGTTTATTTAATTGACAGAGAGAGAGAGAGACAGCCAGCGAGAGAGGGAACACAAGCAGAGGGAGTGGGAGAGGAGGAAGCAGTCTCCCAGTGGAGGAGCCCGATGTGGGGCTCAATCCCAGGACTCTGGGATCATGACCTAAGCCAAAGGCAGATGCTTAATGACTGAGCCACCCAGGCACCCCTTAAATATTTTTTTATTTTTGTTTTTGTCATTTAGGATTTTTCAGCCACAAATAACAGAACACATGAGTACAAGTGGTTTAATGGTAAGAAAATCCACGGGTGCCTGGGTGGCTCCATTGGTGAAGCACCCAACTCTTGATTTCAGCTCAGGTCATGATCTCAGGGTTGTGAGATTTAGCCCCCCATCAGGCTCTGTGTTAAGCAGGGAGTCTGTTGGAGATTCTCTCTCTCCTTCTCCCTCTGCCCCTCCCCCCGTTTGCTCTCTCAGTCTCTCTCTCTCTCTTAAATAAATAAAACTTTTTTAAAAATAAGAAAATTCAATATTTTATATTACATGAAATCAGGTGATAGAAGATTATATGGGTAATTGTTCATTTCATCATCAAAATGATAAAAGATTCATTTTTGTTCAGCTATTCTCAGCCTGCTGGCTTCATTTTTTGTATGTACACTAATAAACTCAAAAAAGCTACTGAAGATCTTACATAACACCTTCAATCAGCTATTCCTGGTGGAAGACAAACGCCATCTCTCCTTGTGCTTCTATTTTTCCAGGAGGCAAAACTTTCCCAGTCCCCACACCAGAGTTCCTCTTGCATCTCATTTTGACAATTGTATACCATGCTTGTGGATAAACCACTCCTTGGTAAAGGGAATGGTACATTCACAAAAAGTGGGATAAGTAGTGAAGAAGAAAGGAAAAATGACTGTTAGGAAGGCAATCAACAGAGTACTCCCTAGGGTTACAGTATATCGGTGGTACTGCTAGTCTAGTGTGAAAGCTGGGGAAATCTTGAAATCATAGCATATTACATCCACCATTAAGCTCATGATCATTTCCCCTCTTCTAGTTACTAACCAGGAAAATGAGACCCAGGTAATTCAATTCAGTACCATCCAATCCGAGGTCATAGTACTGTGTAGCAACAGGACTTGCATCTAGTTTACCTGATTTCTGCTCCAGCATCCTTTCTATTAAGAGGTTTTCCCCATTTGTTGGTTTAATTCTCTGTCTTTTGCTAGTCCAGTAGCGCAACACCATCCTCAAAAGAAAGAAATCAAAGACCTAAACAACTGAAGTTCTTTTTGGTTAAACAGATATAGAGGAATCGTTATGCTTTCAAATATATTTCACATACGAATCTTGTTTTAAATAAATTTGATTCATTTGAACACTTTTTAAATCTAAGAGTGGCAAAGTGTAGTTTCTTTTGCTTTTTTCATTGATATGTATCATAAGGAAAGTTATGAAGATTCTTTCATTTAGAGTTTTATCTGGTTTCCCACAGTATTGTCTTAATTATCAAGTATATTTTTCCTTTGAGATAAACATTTTTTTCATTTACCAAATAAATTATTACATGCTTATACTATTGTACATTTTTTCAAAGACTAGCTTGTGAAATAACTTTTATACTGTTACCTATCTTAAGTCATGTATACTAAGAAAGGGTTCAAAAAATTGTATTAACCCCAGACTTGAGCCTAGAGCGTTCTGCTACTAGTTTTCCCCATTCTCCCAAAAACGCCACATTTCCCATCATGCTAGACAGCACTCTTTGGATCACACCCATAAGCTCAACCATCACACGTAGGGCCAAGTAGGGACATATTTTTCATTTTGAAATTTACCTCCTTAGGCTACTAAAGTGAACCTGAGAATTAAATTCTTTAATTTTCTTTTTATTCTGTTTACCTCTGAAATCATTTCCCTGTGTCTATTGTCTAATGTTTTCACTATTGAAGAAATGTGAGATCAGAGAATATTGATGAGAAACTTTGGGGTCCTGATATATTTCTTAATTTTCCTCAAATAATAATAATAGGCAACTTTCCTGCAGAGGTAAACCAGCTATCCTATTTTTTTACTAACAATCCTCTTCCAAGGTACTTTTTATTTGTAAACTTTACTGCTTATTGACACAAAAACCAAAACAACCACAGCAACAAAAAAAAAAACCCTTTCCTTCTTCCCCAAGAACGAGAGGAGTTTTTAAGGAAGAATGGACTTTAGTTATCGGAGAGGATAGTGTTATTCTCCAATAACTGCTACCAAATATCATCACCTACTTCCACAGGACAGTCTCTTCTAACATTTTACCACTTGTATTTCTAGGCCAGGCCCAGGTCATTTTCAGTTGCTAACTTGAGTATGTGCCATTAAGACACAGCAAATTTTCATTTCATGGAAGTGCAGAAAGATGGCTCACTCAGTGTCAGTATGTCTTTTAACTTCTGCCTCACACCAACCTCAACACTCCTTTGCTATGAATACTTCTCCCGCAATACCTCCATCCTTTTCTAGATCTTGGGCACTATATAAACTGACAGAAAGAACGCTTCCTTTTTCTGATCCTTGTCCTCCAATAGGTTGGAGCCTATTTTTGACTCCAACTTACATTTTGGCGATATTTATTGGCCCTGCTGTTTGTTATTTCTCTATGGTTTTGGATTTTATCTCAAATTTATTCCTACCCCCATCTTTAAGTTGTCTTCTTAATCAATATAATTATAATTCCTACCTTATTATAATATGTCTTTCCCGAGAAAAGTACTTTTCCCAACCACTTCTGTTTGATCTACCTGACTGTTGTGTCATTTCTTGTTCACACACCAAGTCCTTTATTCTGATATCCAATATCTCTACAATGTGCCCTGACATGACTCAGTCTTTTCACCCACTACTTGTCCCCTCTTATCTTATGCACGATCCAAGTTGTACTTCTTTCTTGAACATTATTATGTTACTTATCTCCTTCCATAAAGTGCTTTATATAGCTTCTACAGTTTCATACATCTTTACATAGTGTCTTATACAGCTTTTCCTTTCTGATAGAATACACCATTTTCCTTACCCCAAACACAATCTATTCATATCATAGCACTCTTTAAGGCCCATCTCAAATGCAATCTCGCCCAATGGGTTTTTCATTCAAACCCTCTTGCCATCCTTTTTTCTTTTGTCTACTTGCCATTTGAATTTTCCTGCATTATATGATTCTGTAAGAGAGGAATAATGTCTTATTCACTTAAGTCATTTCTAGACTCTAGTATTCTTCTGGGATCTGACTGGTTATTATAGAGTTTTGAAGCTGTTAGGCCAACGTTTTACTTAAAGCACAACTCATATATCTTTTAGTAATTCTAATTAATCTTTTAACACATAGGGCAAGCTCTCCTGATTTGCTTTCATTTTCCTGTTTGCTCCCTCTCCATGTCAGTGCTATTGACAACCAGTAACTTCTTAAAAAATAATGTAATGATTGTTGTACTGTTTTAACTTGTTTTATGTATTTTAATAATCTGTATATCTTCTAATTTATATTTTTCTTCCTTGAAAGTGGGTCACTGACAATCTGTGACCCAAATCCAATCCCAATGCTCATGCTTTCTGACTACATGTATGAATTATTCCTAATGTATATCTCCAAGAAGGTGATGTCTTTTCACTGTACTGTATATGACACTGTGCTGAGACAGCCATGAATACCTTTGGGACCAAAATAAATGTGAGTTAAGCACCTATCTTAAGTTTTTGATATTTCCTTTAAAAGCTCCAAATAACAGCAATTATCTCTATAATTTTATTAAAATTGAATGACTTAGCAAATGTGCCCCTTTTAGGCTCAGGATTTATGCACAAAAGAAACATTTTATACTTAATAATAATAATAACCACTTTCAATGAGTCATAGTCCTTTCTTATTTATGAAATTAATTGAGTTTGAGGAGGTGGAAAATGAGAGTTAAGTACTTTTGAAAATCCTACCCCTTCAGGCTACTTGAGACTCATTTCATGCATGAAAGGACTGACACTTTAAGGGGAATCTAGTGATCTGAATGCGTTCAGCTTTTCTTTCGTCATTACACAATTAGATTTTTTTTTCAAATGAGAGCACAGAAATAGGAGTAAAATTGAAAATTCTCCTGACCGGGATCACCTAATTCCCAGTAAGCGTTTTTATATACACTGGAATTGCTAAAAGTGTAATTGCATATTTATCAATTTGCAGAAGAAATTGAAAATGAAATTTGAGTCTGGTGCTGATAATATTTATATAGAATTACATCAATGTTTGCAACTACCACCTTTGGTAGGGAAATACTGTCTCTGTTCTTATCTATATCTTATCTGTATCTATATTAAACTCATTTTTCTGCAAATTATTTGTTCTTTATTAGCACTCAGGAAATATTTTCTAGCATACAATTTAAAATTGTTTATATTTATCTAAGATTATCCTTTCTACTAGTTTTCATAAAATCATTAACCAGCTTTATCTGTCTCCCATGCTTTTTTTCTCAGCACACTATGGGCTGATATAACCTTATTTTGTATAAATATTTTACAACTTTGATCTGATTCATGTTCATTCCTTTTCTTCAAACTGTTCTATGTATTCTTATTCATACTTTTATTAGGATAAAAAATTTTATTCTTATGTTGAAAACTTGTCCATATTGATCTTAAAAATTGTGTTCTGGTGATCTTTAATTTATAACTGTAATCTCCTTGAAAAAATTACTGTGCAACCTGCAGAAGAGTGTGAATGATGCTTGATAAAGATTCAGTTATAAATTGGGAAAAAAAAAAAACAAATTCTTGTCTCACCTAAATGTGAGACCTGGAACCATAAAAAACCTAGAAGAGAATAGAGACAGTGACTTCTCTGACATCAGCTGCAGCAACTTTTTTCTAGATAGGTCTCCTGAGCCAAGGAAAACAAAAGCAAAGATAAACTTTTGGGACTACATCAAAATAAAAAGCTTTTGCACAGCAAAGGAAACAATCAACAAAACTAAAAGGTAACTTATGGAATGGAGAAGATATTTGCAAATGACATATCTGATAAAATGTTAATATCCAAAATACATAAAGAATTTATACAACTCAACACCCAAAAAACAAATAATCCAATTATAAAATGGACAGAAGAAAAAAAATAAAAGTAAACAATGCACAGAACACATGAACAGACATTTCTCCAAAGAAGACATCAGATGGCCAAGAGACACATGAAAAGATGCTCACCATCCAGGGAAATGCAAATTAAAACCACAATGAGATATCACCTCACACCTGTCAGAATGGCTAAAATCAACAACACAAGAAACAATACTTGTTGGTGAGGATGTGGAGGAAGGGGAACCCTCTTGCACTACTGGTGGGAATGCAAACTGGTGCAGCCACTGTGGAAATCAGTACGGAGGTTCCTCAAAAAGTTTAAAAGAGAACCACCCTGGGATTCAGCAATTGTGAATTTACTAGGTATTTACCCAAAGAATACAAAAACACTAATTCAAAGGGATACATGCACCCCTCTGTTTAAAGCAGCATTATTTACAATAGCCAAGATATGGAAGTGGCCCAAATGTCCATAGATTGATGAACAGATAAAGAAGAAGTGAATAAGTATACAATGGAATATTATTCAGCCATAAAAAAGAATGAAATCTTGTCATTTACAATGACATGGATGGAGCTAGAGAGTATAATACTAAGCAAAATAAGTCAGAGAAAGACAAATACCATTTCATTCATATGTGGAATTTAAGAAACAAAACAAATTAGCAAAGGGGGAAAGAGAGAGAGAGGGAAGCCAAGAAATAGACTTAACTTTAGAGAACAAACTAATGGTTTGTGGGTCGGGTGTGGGTGGGATGGGTGATATAGGTGATGAGGACTAAGGAGTTCACTTGTTGTTACGAGCACAGGGTGATTAAAATAAAAACTGAAGGGATGTCTGGGTGAGTTGGTTAAGCCTCTGAGTCTTGACTTCAGCTCAGATCATGATCTCAGGGTTGTGAGATCAAGCCCCAGGTTGGGCTCCGAACTGGGCATGGAGCCTGCTTAAGATTCTCTCTCTCCCATAGCGAGGGAGTTAAGATGGCGGAGGAGTAGGGGACCCCTTTTTCAGCCGGTCCCCTGAGTCGAGCTGGATAGGTACCAGACCAGCCTAAATAACCATGGAATCAGCCTGAGACGCAGGATGATGCATCTGGAACTCTACAAATGAACATCTCCAGCGCTCAGTATTGAGGTACAAGAGAGGAGTTAAGATGGCGGAGGAGTAGGGGACCCCTTTTTCAGCCGGTCCCCTGAGTCGAGCTGGATAGGTACCAGACCAGCCTAAATAACCATGGAATCAGCCTGAGACGCAGGATGATGCATCTGGAACTCTACAAATGAACATCTCCAGCGCTGAGTATTGAGGTACGAAGAGGGGAGCTGTAAACCGTGCACAGATATCAAAAGACATTGAGGAAGGATAAAAGATGGAAAGATATTCCATGCTCATGGATCGAAGAATTAACATAGTTAAAATGTCCATGCTACCGAGATACCTACACTCTCAATGCTATCCCGACTGGAAATACCGAGAACGCTTTCAAAGAACTGGAACAATAGTCCTTAAATTTGTATGGAACCAGAAAAGACCCCGCTAATCGCCAAGCAGAACTGTGGAAAAGGAAAAACAAAGCTGGGGGCATTTCAATGCCGGATTTGTAGCTGTACTACAAAAGCTGTGATCACAAAGACAGCATGGTACTGGCACAAAACAGACACATAGACCAATGGAACAGAATAGAGAGCCCAGAAATGGACCTCAGCTCTTTGGGAAACTAATATTTGATAAAGAGGAAAACATCCGATGGGGAAAGACAGTCTCTTCAATAAATGGTGCTGGAAAATTGGACAGCTACAGGCAAAAGAATGAAACTTGACCACTTATCTCACACCATACACAAAAATAAAACTCCAAATGGATGAAAGACTACGGTAAGACAGGAATCCATCAAATTTAGAGGAGAACATAGGCAGCAACCTCTACTTACATCGTGCCAAAGCAACCTTTTTCATGAACATCCCCAAAGGCAAGAGAAACAAAAGATAAAAATGAATTTATGGCCACTCATCAAGATTAAAAAGTTTCTTGCACAGCCAAGGAAACAGTCAGAAAACTAAGAGGCAGCTCCACAGAATGGGAGAAGATATTTGCAAATGACACTACAGATAAAGGACTGGCATTCCAAGATCTACAAAGAACTTTCAAACTCAATACACGAGAAACAAATAAACAAATCAAAAAATGGGCAGAAGATATGAACAGACACTTTTCCAATGAAGACATACAAATGGCTCAACAGACACATGAAAAATATCACCAAAATCATTAGCCATCACATGGAAATTCAAATCAAAACCACACTGAGATACTCACCTATTTGCCAGTTAGAATGGCAAAATAGACAAGGCAAGAAACAACAATGTTGGAGAGGATGTGGAGAAAGTGGATCCCTCCTACATTGTTGGTGGGAATGCAAGTTGGTACAGCCACTCTGGAAAACATGGAGGTCCCTTAAAAAGTTAAAAATTGAGCTACCCTATGATCCAGCCATTGCGCACTGGTGTTTACCCCAAAGATACAGACGTAGGGTGAAGAGAAGGGCCATATGCACCCCAATGTTCATAGCAGCAATGTCCACAATAGCTAAACGTGGAAGGAGCTGAGATGCCCTGCAACAGATGACTGGATTAAGACAGTTGTGGTCCATATATATACAATGGAATATTACTCAGCAATCAGAAAAGAACGAAGTTCTCAACATTTGCTACAACATGGACGGCACTGGAGGAGATAATGCTTAGTGAAATAAGTCAAGCAGAGAAAGACAATACTATATGATTTCTCCATCTATGGAACATAAGAACTAGAATGATGGTAGGGAAGAAAGGATAAAGAAAGGGGGGTAATAGTAAGGGGGAATGAAACATGAGAGACTATGGACTATGAGAAACAAACTGAGGGCTACAGAGGGAGGGGGTGGGGGAACGGGATAGACCGGTGATGGGTAGTAAGAGGCACATATTGCATGGTGCACTGGGTGTTATACACAACTAATGAATCATTGAGCCTTACATCGAAAAACCGGGATGTACTGTATGGTGACTAACATAATATAATAAAAATCATTATTAAAAAAAAAAAAAAAAAAGAAAAAAAAAGAAATGGGTAGAAGACATGAACAGACACTTCTCCAAAGAAGACATACAAATGGCCAACAGACACATGAAAATGTTCCACATCTCTTGCCATCAAGGAAATACAAAACAAAAACCACAATGAGATACCACCTTTACACCAGTCTAGAATGGCTAAAATTAATAAGACAGGGAACAACCAATGTTGGCAAGGATGTGGGAGAAAGGAAACCCTCTCTACACGGTTGGTGAGAATGCAAGCTGGTCCAGCCACCTGGAAAATAGTACAGAGTTTCTCAAGCAGTTAAAGATAGAGCTACCTATGACCCAGCAATTGCACTACTGGGTATTTGCCCCAAAGATACAGATGTGGTGAAAGAAGGGGCACCCTACACCCCAATGTTCATTGCAGCAATGTCCATGCTAGCTGAAACTGTGGAAGAAGCTGAGCTGTCCTTCAACAGACGACTGGATAAAGAAGTTGTGGTTCATATATAACAATGGAATATTTTTCAGCCATCAGAAAGGATGAATATCTACCATTTGCATCGACATGTGATGGAATTGGAGGAGATTATGATAAGTGAAGTAAGTCAATCAGAGAAAGACAATTATCATATGGTTTCACTCACATGTGGAATATAAGGAATAGTGAGAGGACCACAGGAAGAGGGGTGGGAACAGAATGGAAGAAATCAGAGAGAGGGAGCCTAACCATGAGAGAGTCTTGACTCTGGGAAACAAACTCGAGGGTTGTAGATAGGGAGGTGGGGGGTGGGGGGTAACTGGGTTAAGGGCATTAAGAGTGACACGGGATATGATGAGCACTGGGTGTCATATGCACCAATCGAATCATTAAACACTATATCAAAAACTAAAAC
>NW_024423319.1:94234705-94238716 GCF_017311325.1 Ursus maritimus
AAAAAAAAAAGATTCTCTCTCTCCCTCTCCTTCTGCCCCTCCCCACCATTCTGCCTCTCTAAAAATAAATAAATAAATAAATAAATAAATAAATAAATAAAAACTGTTAAAAAGAGGAGAGAATCTGATGTTAGTTTTCAAGTGTCAAAATATTACAGGTGTGTGAATGTGGATGTGTGTGAGTAGGTGTGCACCTATTTGTGCAAAAAGCGTAATAAAAACCTTTAATTGGGACGCCTGGGTGGCTCAGTCAGTTAAATCTCTGCCTTCAGCTCAGGTCATCATCCCAGCTTCCTGGGATAGAGTCCCACAATGGGGTGGGGGGGGGTCCTTGCTCAGCAGGGAGCCTTCTCCCTCTGCCTACTCTGCCTGCCACTCCCCCTGCTTGTGCTCTCTCTCTCTCTCTGACAAATAAATAAATAAAATCTTTTTTAAAAAAGTTAAAAAAAACTCTCATTAATCTTATTACTGACCTGTTTTTTGATTAAATTTTTCTACATTCAGAAGTTGTCCTATATTGCTTATTCTAAATTTTTGCTAGTACAGCTATTAAAGAAGAATACCCAATCAAAATGTTGATATAAGGAATAAAGTATTTAAATTAAGCTTTGGCATAAAAATGATAAAAGAGGAGATATATATAACACAGCATCATGTATATACATGTTATGGTTTCCCCCTCCTCCTCTTTTTTTTTCTTTTTCTTTGAATATTCGTTTGAGAAACACTAAAATGATTATGAAAAAGTTGCCTGGAAGAAGCAATCTCTCCACTTACCCTAAGATTCTTTTGCTGGTAGGAGTGGGCAAGGCAATATGAGGAGTGATTGATAGAGGCACAAAAGTGGCCTTTGGTAGATTATGGGCTTTCCCAAATCTCTTCCTTAGGCTAGCTCAACTTCTTATTCTCAACTTCTCTGATAAGGCTATTTTGGGATATTTATTTTAATACATAGATTTCTGGACCCCATTTCATATCAACTGAATCAGACTCTCCACAGGGAGGGGTCTGGGAATCTGTGCTTTTTCTTCAAACATATATGTTTTGAATGGCAGAATAAAAAGACTTAGACTTTTTAAATTGTACAATTCTGATTACAATGCTTTTTCATGAATGGTGGGAAAAGGGAAAGAGTTTTTTGTGGTCATGTGGATTTGGGGGCAGTAGAATTCTAAATAATTCTTGTTTCATTTATTTCAGTGTCATTTTGGTGGAATCCCGAACATTTGTATCTTTACCATAACAATGAACTGAATCTGGACAATTGGTTAACCACATGAACCACTGGTAAATACTTTTATTTTATAAACTGTTAATTATCAGAGGGAATTCAGTATAATTTGCACCAAATAAATTTAATCTAAATTTACAAATTTAATTTATTTAAATAATTTACATTATTCACACTTTTATTCAAATATATCTGTTTATGGGTTACTAGGTTCATGTGCATGGTAACTGAATAAATATGCACCTGATAACATTAATATCTAAACTTCTTCTATCTGATTTGTGAAGTCAGTGTTTATAGTTTAGAAAGAGTCATTGAATTCTGAATATGGAAGTAGAGTTTTTAAAACTTAAACTGCTTTATAATTCTAATATTTTTTATTTATTTATTTTTTTAAAGATTTTATTTATTTGAAAGAGAGGGAAGGTGAATGAGCACGAGCAGGGGTGAAGGGGGGGCAGTGGGAGAAGCAGATCCCCGCTGAGTAGGGAGCCTGATGTGGGGCTCGATCCCACCCTGGGATCATGACCTGAGCCAAAGGAAGATGCTTAAACGACTGAGCCACCCAGGCACTCCATAATTCTAATATCTTTTAAACTACAGAAAACTATCAAGGGTGAAACAGATTAGGAAGTATTGATATGACAATTATGGAATGGCAAGGCAAAAGAAAATAATGTAGATTTATATTAATGAAATGGACTGATATATTAGCCTTTATTGCTATGCCATTAGTATATTTTACATCCTTTGTTTCTGTCTGTGTGATCCTTTTAGATGTAAAAATGGCTCAACAGGTAAAAGTTGGGGTAATTTTGATTACATGGGACTTCCCAATGTTAAAGTCATCTGAAATCATTACAATGCTTGGGCCAATCTTGCTAAGATTAAAATTAATGTGTTTTAATTTCCAAAAGGGAACTGTACTTAAGCCAATATTTTAAAGAAATTCTAAAGATTGTAATAATATGTTTGATTTCTCTATTGGTTGTTCCGTGAGAAAAGTTGTTAAAGAAGATACCACTTGCTCTCAGTGCATTTGCTTTATTGAATGCTCATGCTATGCTTAACTAGGGCATTCAAACAAAGCCTTGCCTTCTTACTTGGCTTTAGTAAACAATACAACATGAATTAATAAGTTGAGCTTTAATACATACCATACCATTCCACACTACATATCATACTATAACATATCACACCAGAAGATTTTAGATAACTTATGTTAACTTATTTGTAGATATCAAATATTATTATTGCCACACACTCTAGTAAACAGTTCGTCCACAAATCTAACTTTTCAGTCCCTTGCATCTTCTTGACTAAGTGGTTGCTTTGTGATGTAGATTTCACCTGAGTTGTCTCAAAAGATTTCCTTTACTTGTAATTTTGAATAATTTACAGCATCACATATTAAACCGGAGTCAAACTTCAAAGCAGTGCATAAGTATCTTTGAGCATTAGTAAAAAAATATTGATTCAGTTTAATGAAGAGCAAAATTAAGTCTACTTTCACAATTTGGGAGGCAATGTAAGAATTCTGTCTCACAGACCTTACCATGTTTGTTTCTTTATATAATGTTCTGGAATGTGTTTGACTAGATCCAAAGTTCCAAAGTTACTGAAGCCATAGACACTAAAGTTACAGGTAAAGGCATTTTTCTTCTTATGGTATATTTGCCAAGCCAAAAATAAAACGGAATTCACGAGTTTAAAAATATTTATAATTTAATTTTGGCAGGAAAGGAAACCTTAGAAGTACTCATCTAAAATAATTACCAAGTCAGCATGAAGTAAAGCTTAAGAAGTGTGTCTACCATGGTATCAAGATTTATTATTTTTTCTCATATAGTCTCTTCATTTACATTTATATTACTTAACTTTCTCAGTTCTCTCAACCCCCCCGTGATAAAAGAAACATTAAGTTGGTGAAACACTGAGTGAGGGAGTCATGATCTAGTATAAGTCAGGAGGAACATGATCCAACATAGCGGAGTCAATTTCTAGCAGATTGACCCCCAAAGAATAACTCAGAGCCATTAGTTTAAAGGATTAAGGATTTACTCCATACACCTCTGCGAAGACAATCACCCAGATCAAAGGCAAAGCGGGGACTTACAAAGGCAAAGCCACAAAATTTCTGGAGGAAAAGGGACTGACCAGTTTATGCAAGTCATTAGTTTGTCATTTTATGACTGGCATGGATGACTGAACCCCAAATCCTATGATGAATTAAGATAGAATAATCACAAGTTCACTAAAATCTTGATTTCTCTGAAATGCTAGAGTTTCTTTATTTTCTGGGATTCTGACTATTTGCTTTTTGACACCTCCAGGCTCTGGGTCATGCAGCAGGAAAATCCCTACACACTTACTGAAAATTTCCGCAACTCCAACCATCATATCCACGTTCTACACAGCAGCAGAAAAAGAGGAAGGACGGTGGAAAGAGTGTGCCCTCTCCATTTTGAAAAGCTTCCCAAAAATTGAACACAGCACTTCTGCTTATGGTCCAGGGGCCAAATCTTAATCAGATGATTGAACCTAGCTAGAAGGAAGTGAGAAACCTCTCTCTCCTCACATGACAAAATAAAATCAAGGTTTTGTCAGTGAGGAGAAAAGGACAAATGGTTATTGGAGTAAGCAATCAACAGTCTCCTTCACAAGGGCACACAAAAGAAGTTTTCATCACAAACAGCACAAAGTTATCTAATATTTCATCAATCTGCTTTCATTGGCATAATGAGGCCTTTCAATCTTTAAATATTTCTTTTTTTTTTTTT
>NW_024423319.1:94238726-94306011 GCF_017311325.1 Ursus maritimus
TTTTTTTTTTTTTAAGATTTTATTTATTTATTTGACAGAGATAGAGACAGCCAGCGAGAGAGGGAACACAAGCAGGGAGAGTGGGAGAGGAAGAAGCAGGCTCATAGCGGAGGAGCCTGATGTGGGGCTCGATCCTATAATGCCGGGATCACGCCCTGAGTGTGAAGGCAGACGCTTAACCACTGTGCCACCCAGGCACCCCATCTTTAAATATTTCTTAAGAAAATAATACTTAGTAATTTTACAAGATCACAGTTTTCTTAAAGCTCTTATTATTATTTGCCTTTGAAGAAAACTCCAGGCACAAATGAGATATAAGAATGCACATTTAAAATCATAACTAGAATGGAAGTCCTATAATCCCTATGGTTAACTTTTTTATGTAATCTAAAATGTAGTAACATTACTTCGTCTCAACAAAAACCCCTGGTCTGGTCTCTGGGTTTAACTGACAAGGTAACACTGGGAAATAAGAAAAGGTTAAAAAAAAAAAAAATCCCCATAAACTGACTGGATTAATATTAGAACTTTTTAAAAAAATTCACGTTCTTCTCTTCTGAGGCACATGGTAATATCGCACTTCCTTACCAATGTTGAGGTTATATATGAACATCTAACTTCTTTGGCCAAAAATGTGTGAGGAAAGAGTGCCGTAGATTATTTCCAAATTAAGTATCATTGGGTGATTTTTCAGATTCTCCTTCCCTGCCACATGTAAAAACTGATCCTCGCTCAGCATGGGTGTCCCTTCTGAGTGTACCTCTGAATGTACTTTCTCCATCTCTGATGAACATGTACTATGAGCAAGAATTAAACTATTATGTGAACCCACTGATTTTGTATATTGTTTGTTGATGAAACATGATGTGTCCCAAAGGATATATTTTCTCTTCTCAAATGAGCTTTATGGTACTGAAATTATCTTTCAGGTGTTGTTAAACATATTATAGAAAATGTTATTAAAAAATTAAAACATCTCTATAAACTGTTCTTTATAAGTGATAGATAAATATTTTAAAAATTTAGGGCACCTGGCTGGCTCAATTGGAAGATCATGCAACTCTTAGTCTCAGGTTGTGAGTTTGAGCCCCACGTTGGGTGTAGAGACTACTAAAAAATAAATAAATTTTTAAAAATTTAAATAGTATAGGAGGTAGACTTTATATTCATCACATATTTTACTTTATGAGAATATGAAGCATTCACATAAACAAGAACAGTTAACAAATGCTTATTCTAATTAATCCCAAAAGAATTGTCTGGCGAGGACCAGTTTTAGACACAATTTAAAATTGATCGATGGATCAGCTATGCTCAGAAATGACCCCTTTGAAAATAATTTTCTACATTAATATGATCTGCTCTTCTTTCCAGCAATATTGACTTATGTGCTCATTCAACAAATACATACGAGGTGGTATCTCAAGCACTCTTTAGTGCTGAAGAATACAGTGATGAATCAGTTATAAATTGTCCTCAAGGAGCCCACCATCAAGTAGAAAAAAATAAACAAATGTTTGCAGTTGCACAAGGCAGGATGCTTTCAGTATTATACGTTATTTGAAAAAAATGATTTATGAGTTGACAAAAAAAGAATATCACTAAATATTATAAGAACTTCATGGAAGAGTAAAAGATATTTAAGAATTATGAGGTACTAAACCCTTTTTTTATGTATATACTGTACTCTGTTGCTTTTATTTATCATATACAAATGGGGCTTTGAAAAATGAATAAGATCTTGATGGCCAGAGTCTAGAGAAGAAGGGAAAGATGTTCCCTTCAAGGAAAAGGAGCACAGAAAGAATAACAGAAGCAATGGGGACACAACAAAGGGGGAGCACCAGCCATATGTTTGTGCACATGGACCACATGGTTGGCACAGGAGAGCATGAATGAAGGCTGAAAAGGTGTTGAAGTGTTTATTGTTCTGCATTGTAATTATTGCTTGCAGGCCTGCATTTTGTGGAAGAAATGGTACATGAGTTTAGGGGCTTCATCATTCATCCTAAGTCCCAGAGTAGTTTGACCCAGAATAGTCAGCCAAGTGAAAGAATGCTACAGTGGAGATTTTTATGAGGGTTCTGACCCTTACTAAAAGCTCACTAAAAGCTGGATTCTGGAGAGCCATGATTTTAAAATATTTCATTCTACTGCACTGAATTAGCAATTAGAATTAGGCAAGTCTCTAAGGAAACTAGAGTAGATCATAGGCCAAGTGCACATACTAAGTACAGGAGTCTCCTCTTACCCGCCAGGGATAAGTTCCAAGACCCCAGTCGATGCCTGGAACCACAGATAGTACCGAAACCTATATACACTGTTTTTTGTTTTTTTTTTTTCTTTTAATTGAAGAATGGTTGACATATAATATTATATTAGTTTCAGGTGTAACACATAGTGGTTTGACAATTATGTACACTACAAAATGCTCACCATAGTAGTGTAGTAAACATCTGTCACTTTACAAGGTTATTACAATATTATTGACTATATTCCCTATGCTTTTCATTCCTGTGACTTAATTATTTTATAGCTAGAAGTTTGTACCTCTTCCAATACCCTTCATCTATTTCACCTTATCCCTCCACCCCCTTACTATGTTTTTTCCTATACACACATGCCCATGATAAAGTTTAATTTATAAATTAGGCACAGTAAGAGATTAACAACCATAACCAATAATAAAATCAAACCATCTTAACAAAATGCTATAATAAAAGTAACGTGAATGTGGTCTTTCTCAAAATATTTTTTTTCTTTTTTAATTTATTTATTTGACAGAGTTAGAGACAGCCAGTGAGAGAGGGAACACAAGCAGGGGGAGTGGGAGAGGAAGAAGCAGGCTCCCAGCGGAGCCGGAGCCCGATGGAGGGCTCGATCCCACAACGCCGGGATCACACCCTAAGCCGAAGGCAGACGCTTAATGACTGCACCACCCAGGTGCCCCTCAAAATATCTTATTATAGGTACTCACCCTTGTAATGATGTGAGATGATAAGACGCCTATGTGATGAGCTGAAGTGAGGTGAGGTGAATGACGCAGGCAATATGACGTCGCAGTAGGCTACGATTCACTTCTGATGATTCGTCAGAAAGAGGATCATCTGCTTCCTGGTTGACTGCAGGTAACTGAAACCGCGGAAGCGAAACTGCGTGAAGCGAAACTGCAGATAAGAGGTGATTGTAGCGGCGCCTGGGTGGCTCATTCCGTTTCTTGGTTTGGGCTGCGGTGGTGATCTCAGAGTCCTGATCTCAGAGTTGTGGGGTCGCCCCCCCCCCAGCGCAAAGTCTCGTTGTCCTTCTTCCCCTGCTCTGCCCCACCCCCACTTGTTTGCGTGCTCTTCCTCTCAAATGAATAAATAAAATCTTTATTTTTAAAAAAGAGGAGATTGTAATAATTTGCTTTGATCCTCTTGCTCTAGTTCAGAGTTTAACTTTTTTAATGCCATCAGCCTCTTTGGCAGTTTGGTGAAGCCTATGCCTCTTCACAGAATAAGGTGTTCATATATAAATAGTTAAAATAAGATGTAAGTATTATAGGAGTGCCTGGGTGGCTCAGTCAGTTAAGTGTGAGACTCGATCTCAGCTCAGGTCTTTGAACCCAGGGTCATGAGCTCAAGCCCCATGTTGGGCTCCACGCTGGGAGTGGAGCCTACTTAAAAAAAGAAAGGAAAAAAAAAAAAGATTCAAGGATTACAGAAAAAACTAGTAATATTCCAATAGGTTATCAAAAAGTAAAAAATAATATAATACATTAAAATGTGTACTTCCTCATTAACACAATGCATAATAAGATCTTATGGTGGGGCTAATATAACTGTCATACTTTAAAAGTAGTGATAAATATAGACAAAATTTCAAGATATCTTTAACAACTGAAATGTTGTATAAGCATATATGTAGTTCTCTAGTGACTAAGTTATAGGCACAACCAATATCATTGTGGTTTGGGAATGCTATATTGCAGTTAAAAGTCAGTGAAAATAAAGACAGGATTTTGCATATCCACTCTGTTCTTGGACCCTAGGTTAGAGCCCCTTGCTTAAGATAATTCAATGTCCCAGAGGCAAAGTGGTACAAAATGTAGCAAACATCCCATTTTTACTATCCTCTAGATAGCCACTTGGGTATGTATATGGAAATATCTCTATTCTTTTTTTTTTTGTTCTGTTCACTTTGTGTATGATCTTTCTTATAAATGCTAAAATATCCTATTATGTCTGTGACAGCCTGAAAGTACATCAAACCCTCAAAATACATATAAACATGGGTGGGGGGAAATACATATAAATATCAAAGGTTGTTCTTTACTTTAAAAAAAAATAGGTATTATTTAAACTGCCAACCAAAATATCTGCAAGTAAAAGTAAGACACAGAATAATAGATGAGTTGGGATATAAAATCTCATTAAGAAGGTTGTGCAAAAAGACAATGTTATTCATAAAACTCAAATGGAGAACACGAGAAGATGTTATGGAAAGAACTTTTCTTGGAAATAGCCAATATATGTATACAACACCAAATTCAGGCAAAAGCAGATGTCTGGGTAAGCAAATCTTTTCTCTTTATTTTTCTTTTTAAGGGAAATAAATCAGGTAAACAGTGCCTGAGCAGCCAAATATTAATTGACAGCTTGTGGAGCAAAGCGATCAGAAATACTAAAAGAAGAGTAATTTGACTAGAGTTGATGGGTTCTAAAACCAAAGAATCTTTTAAGGGAGATAGGTGTTATCTGCTAATTAATTTTCAGAAATGCAACAAGAGTTTACAACTGCAGAATACTCTTTATAGCTTTATGAAGAAAAAAACCCAAAAAACAAATGTGGCAAACATAAGCTGATAGAAGAGAATTTTTTAAGAAAGCATCATTTTTGGAGAAAGTACCTATTTAGTCCTAACTTTTGACCACCTATTTTTGAGTCTTTTGATTAGGTTTATTATTATTACTGCCATCATTACCATATTATCAAATTTATTCTTCTCTTCATTGTTTGAAAGTGAAAATGTATCATTTTACAGAAAAAGTGAGTGGTAGAAATATGAATGATTGTTAATTTCCTTTTTGGATTTTTCTCATGTTTTAAATCTAAAACAATATAAAAGATCAAATCATATATATAATACACTTATTTTATTTTATTTTATTTTATTTTATTTTATTTTATTTTATTTTATTTTATTTTATTTTATTTTATTTTATTTTATTTTATTTTATTTTATTTTATTTTATTTTATTTTATTTTATTTTATTTTATTTTATTTTATTTTATTTTATTTTATTTTATTTTATTTTATTTTATTTTATTTTATTTTATTTTATTTTATTTTATTTTATTTTATTTTATTTTATTTTATTTTATTTTATTTTATTTTATTTTATTTTATTTTATTTTATTTTATTTTATTTTATTTTATTTTATTTTATTTTATTTTATTTTATTTTATTTTATTTTATTTATTGAGAGAGACAGTGGGGGAAGGGGCAGAGGGAGCCTGACACAGGGCTCAATCTCACAACCCAGAGATCATGACCTGAGCCAAAATCAAGAGTCAGGTGCTTACCTGACTGAGCCACCCAGGCGCCCCTTCATGTCTGACTTCTAAGTGCATAGCATAGCAGTAAATGAAATACTCAACAAAGGATGATTACGACAACAGACTGAATAGGAAGCCCTGGGGATCGCTGGCGGAGTGGGAGGCCCAAGGGCAGGTCCTCAGCCTTTCCTGTTCATGACCCTTTGGAGGACTCTGCCTACATCTTTCTTTTCACTGCAAGTCCTAGTTTCCTTACCTGTACAATGACTGTATTTAAATAAATGACTTTTATGTTTGTTTTGGCTTATTCTGAACTGTTTAAAACTATTTAGGTGACAGGTATCACCATATTTTAAAATCATAAGGAGAACACAGATTTATTTTGTTTTACGAAATAACTGAAGATTTGGAAAAGATGGATAAAATGATGGATAGGACAATGGATATAGGAATGTTCTGGTTATCTCTAGCTACAGAACAAACCACCCCAAATGTAGTGGCTTAAACAAAGAAAATCAATTATGACTATTATTTCTCACCAGGCTCAGCTTGGTGCCTCTTGCTCACAGCCTCTCCTGTAGTTCTGGTCAGATAGAGGCTGGGGCTTGAATCATCGCAAAGGTTTTCTCATTCACATGCCTGGTGGTCAATGCTGCCTTTTGGTGGAGACTTCAGCAGGGATTGTTGGCCTGGACACTTACAGGTGGCCT
The DNA here is from genome assembly GCF_017311325.1 of Ursus maritimus. Lineage (NCBI taxonomy): Eukaryota > Metazoa > Chordata > Mammalia > Carnivora > Ursidae > Ursus > Ursus maritimus. Next base: position 94,244,976 of record NW_024423319.1, read on the forward strand.
CCGCATGTGGCCCAGCCTATTTCACAGGATGGCAGTTTGGTCCTAAAGGAAAGTAAGTCAAAAAGACAGAGAAACAGGCAAGAAGTTTTGTACAATTTCCTGATCTAGTGTCAGAAATTACATCACTTCCCTTCTGCTGCCTGTTAGCGTACTATGCTAAGATGAGGTCACTAAACCCGGCCCATTGCATCACCACATTCCAGGCAGTGTCAAAAGATTTGTGGCCATGTTTTCAAACCACCAGAAAGAGGAGTTTATGAGTACATAAAACAGTCCTTTATTTCCCAGTTCGAATTTTCCATTACACCTTGTATTGTGAACTGTTACATAGTCCATAAAAAAAAATTGAAGATTCATGGGTGAGTCCTTTGCTATGTATATGCAGGTTAATTTTTAACAGTAGTGAAGTTCCCTTTGTAATGAAATTCTTTAATAGAAGGTAGCATTTATGCATTTTTTAATATGAAGGTTGAGCTGGGGTCACCCATACTTTCATTAACAAATGTATCATCTTCTAATCTTGTGTGCTAATGCTTTGAGCAGTTTTATTGATCCCAAAATGTTCATCACTAATTGAAACAGCAGCTTTATTTAAACGGCACTTCTGAAATGATATGCAAACAAGCTCTGCTTTGTGTTTTGGCAGAAGTTAAGTCCAATTTGATCAGAGAGCTCATCTGTTCCATATATACTCTTTACCTGGGAGTGGAAGGGACCTCAAGCCCGGATCACTACTTTCCTGCCTTCGACATCACGTGTGCTCTTGTGGTAAGAGGAGCAAAGAGGTGAGAACAGAACTGTGGTCTCTACTTTCAGCATGGACTGCAAACTTAATTAGAGTAACCAGTACAGGTGACTGAAAGGCAGAGGGAGGTCGGGAGAAGTGAGGGATTATACCCTGTGACCAGGAGCATCCCTTTCTAGAAGCCGCTCTAGAAGCCCACAGATGAAAGCGGAATTCAGACAATACGTAGGCATTTCCATTTCCAGGAGTCACAAGAGTCAAAAAGTTAGTAGTCTAGCCTTGACTGTCCCTACCTGGCTCGGTTATATTTAAAAGAGCTAAGAACTGCCATGAGGGTAACACTGAGATGCCACTGACTGAAAACCTCAGTCTTCCCCATGCCTCATCCCAGCTTCTATTTCTTACTGACACCCTCCCTTTCATGTTTTTATGTTTTTCCAGCTTTATTGAGATGTTATTGACATAGTATATCTAAGTTTAAGGTGTATAGTGTGATGATTAGATACCTGTATATATTGCAAAATGATTACCACAAGAAGTTTGGCTGACACTTCCATCCCCTCATGTAATTACCGATTTGTGTGTGTGTGTGTGTGTGTGTGTGTGTGTGTGTGTGTCTGTGTGGTCATAACATTTAAGATCTACTCTCTTGGGGCCTCTTGGGGCACCTGGGTGGCTCAGTCAGTACAGCATCTGCCTTCAGCTCAGGTCATGATCCCAGGATGTGATCGAGCCCCACATCCCACAGTGGGCTCCCTGCTCAGTAGGGAGCCTGTTTCTCCCCCTCCCTCTGCCTGCCTCTCCCCCTGCTTGTGCTCTCTCTCTCTGTCAAATAAATAAATAAAATCTCTAAAAAACACAATAAGATCTACTCTCCTAACAATGTTCAAGTATATACTACTATCACCATGCTATACATTAGATCCCCAGATCTTATTTGTCTTACAGTTGGGATTCGAACCCTTTGGTCAACAGCTCTCCATTCCCCACCCTCACCCCCACCCCGCCCGCCCAGCCCCTGGCAATCATTATTCTACTCTCTATTTCTTTAAGTTCAGCTTTTTTAGATTTCACATGTAAGTGAGAAATACACGATTTGTCTTTCTCCTTCTGACTTGTGGCTGCAAGCTCTAACCTTGGGCACATGCGCAGCAGTGGAGGCTGGTGATGGGAGTCGGACTGGTGAGGTGCAGGGGCACAGTTGGAGGAGCTAGGTGCAGGTAAGCCCACTGGGGTCCTTTGTGCAGCGCTGGGAAGACCGGGGAAGCTGGTCATTCACCCAGCTCTCCCTTTCTAGCTAGGAAGTCCCTTCCAGGCACAGAGCAGTGCTGGGCTGGAGGATGGGGTTAGGCAGGCAAAATGAAGCTCTTCCCTTTCTCCTTTTTTGTGCAGTTATTCTTAGGGTTTTTGTTCTACTGTGTTGCTGAGGATTCTTAGGTCGACTCCTGAGCTCTCCCCAAGCTGTTTTTGTTTGTGGCTAGCTGCCTAATCGTTGGTCTTTGTTGGGGGACAGGGGCTGGGGTGTCTTACTTCACCATCTTGGTGACATTACTCTTTTTCTAGCTTTTCGAGTGGAATACTTCTTATCTGTTTTCAGCCTTAGGTATATAAAAGTCTGTAGATTTTCCTAAAAATACTGCTTTTTTTTTTTTTACAAGTTTTAAAGTCCATATGAAAGCAAGTCAGAGAATAATCACACACACACACACACACACACGCACACACACATACGCACACAAGGAAAGCATAATGAAGGAGTGGATAGATGCCACACCAGATTTTAAAATATTGTCATTAGAACCCAAGAACTGACTTTACTGCCCACCTGCTTGTACTCACCAAACTTTGTCCCACATTTTTCCTTAAGCTCTTCTTTCCAGCTTATCTCTTAACTCAGGCAAAAGACCTCATGCGCATAGCATCCCTTGATGGAAACTGAAACTACCCCTCAAGCAGTGACTGCCCAGAGGAAGAGCTCCAATGGGCCCAGACCACCCACACCAGTTTGAACTTAACCCTCAACTCATGCTTGGGTAGACAGACCATGGAGTGACCTCTGCAATGACCTACTGTTGCCTTTACCTCATTCTAATACTAAAATCTCCACCCAAGGAGGAGCCTCAGCCTCATTTACATAACATACAATGTATGTCTAGGCATGTTTCCTTAAGGCACATGAGTGACCTTATGCCATCTCTACATACAATCTCGAGTCTCCCCTTTCTAAATGTTCATCCTAATCTTAAATAAAAGGAATCTATTCACCCTTGTTTGGGGAGTCATGGCTTTGGAAGTTATTCCGCATGATCTCCTTATTTGCTGCAAAAAAAGTTTTCTTTGTACGATAACTCCACCTGGTGTACTTTCTGTCTGTAAATCATGAAGGAACGAACTCATGTTAGTGCGGTTACAATATTACGAGGTTAATAGAAACCTTCCTCACATCACCTTTAACAATAAATCCTAATGTGCTTTATTGATCTGAAAATGGAAACAAAATATATGTAGGCCTTATATTCCCTATCTATAAAATGGAGAAAATAATTAGGTTAATTATATTACAGGCTGTTATGAGGAAAGTAATGCTTGAAAGTGGCCCACAATAATGATAACAGTTGCTAACATTCTTAGAATATTCAAGGCACTGTTTGTAGCACTCGATAAATATAACATGTATTGCTATAATGATAATGCATTATTCACATGAAATAATTAAAATTGTCATTGTGGATATTTGATTGGATTGGAAACAAAATTTATACAATAGAGATTACAGAAACAAGAGAAGCATGCGAAAGGCAGGGCAGAGATTCAGGAAAAGGTGCTGTTTGTTTTGACAGTCAGACAGCTTACATCATGACCAGAGAGAACGTGAGATAAGGTCTTGGGTTTCATGTGAAAATGAAAGTTGTAACTGAAAACTCCACATAAAATTGGAACTTTAAAATCGGTGTACCTTTGTTGAAATAGGTGATTAGATAAAATCCAACAATAGTTTACAAACACTCTGTTTTGGGTGTCTTTATCTAACCGCTAGATGAGAAAAAGCATTTCCCAAGAGGTAACATGGGCATCTGTTCATCCAGGGCACTCTCGGTTTGCATTATTCCACTTGAATGGATCAGGGACCCCAAACTAAGGACTTTACATAGAAATTAGCCTAGGGACTGTTATATCCCCTAGGATTACTGGTAAAAACAAACATGAAATCATTCAAGAGAAGCACTCATACAATCCAGGCTGCACAGAGGGGGGAAAAAGTGAACACAAAAGCACATAAAGAAACAGTCTATCAAAAGAAAGAATCATGGATCCAATGGTTAGAAAGAGTAGAGCCCAAATCACATGAGCAAATAGTACACAAATGTGAGATAAAATATAAGCATTTTTAACAGGGTGAAGAGATTTTTAAAAATGAATTTGAAATGATAATTAAAAAAAAAGAGATAGTAATGAAAATGACCGTATTAAAAATAACAGGAAGCGGGCACCTGGGTGGTTCAGTTGGTTCAGCATCTGACTCTTTGTTTCAGCTAAGGTCATGATCTCAGGGTCATGGGATGGAGCCCTGTGAAGGGCTCCGTGCGCCAGGTTCTCTCTCCCTCTCCCTTCCCCTCTGCCCCTTTGCTTGCTCACACACATGTGTGCTCTCTCTCTCAAAATAAAATAAGTAAATAAAATCTTTAGAACAATCAGACTTTTAAAAAAATAACAGAAAGAATTGGAAGTTTCTGAGTGCAAAATATAGGCATTGATTTTTTTTAAGTATTCAAATGATGTAATAGGTTGCAAATATTTGCAGATGATGACAGAAATGGAGAATTTTAACAAAGTTTTGGGTAAACTATCCAGAATTCAGCATGGGAAGACATAAGTGAAAACTACAAAAGAGGCATTCAGAGACATGAGGGATACTACGGAGTCTAACCCATATTGTGGGGGGCCTTGTGTTGAATTATATGGCTACCTTAGCCAGCATGCTTTAACTCAGTTCACACATTCCCTCTAACAGCATCCCTTCATTTGCTCTTGGGCCTAAGAGTCTACCATAAGGAGGACTGATTCAGAGAGAAGTCCTGTGCAAGTGCTGGAAGCAGGGTCATGCCATTTTGTAAGGAATCTTTGTATTACAGGTGCGTGGAATGTGGGTGGGGATGGACGTGTCCCATTGGATCCTTGGACCCCTTGCCCTGTGTGGAGTGACAAAGACAGAAGGGTGGAGTGAGGCCCTGGCAAGCACGAGGCCTAGGACAGGGACCTCACTTGATTGGTTTGAAAGGATGTCCTAGGTTGTATAACCCCAGAAGCAGATATTGAGACTACGCATGGAGAACAAATAGTTTATTTATTTATTTAGCAAGATTTTTTAAATTTATTTGAGAGAGAATATTTATTTGAGAGAGAGAGAGAGCATAAGAGAGGGAGGGGGGCAGAGGGTGAGGGAGAAGGACAAGCAGACTCCCCGTTGAGCAGTGAGCCTGACACAGGGCTCGATCCCAGGACCCTGAGATCGTGGCTTGAGCTGAAGTCAGATGCTTAAGTGACTGAGCCACCCAACGGCCCCCACAAATAGTTTATTTAGTAGGTGATCTCAAGAAGCATAGATAGGGGAGTGGGAGACAGTGAAGAGAAGAGACCAGTTCAGGGGATTTCAATGAAGGGGATCAAGAAGTGCAAACTTCCAGTTATGAAATAAATGTGTCACCAGGTTTAAAAAGTACAGCATAAGGAATACAGTCAAAAATACTGTAATAGCCGATAACGTGGTAAGCATATTGTAGTGTTTATTATCGTTGAATCACTATACTATACACCTGAAACTGCTATTATATGTCAACTATACTTCAATTAAAAATTTAAAATTTTTAAAGAAACATTTTTTTAAATGAGCAGGGTACCACTGTGGGCAATTGGAGCTTAATCCTGCTAAGGACCTCTGGAAGAATTCAGCTCAGAGTTACTCTAACCAAAGGGCAAGGAAGCTGGATTATTTCTCTACTAATTCCTATCCACCATCAGTTGAGAACTGCTCGGCAGGCTTTAACTGCCCCTTCTGGCCTGATCTGTGCAAGGGCTGAGCACTCTCCTACGACCAGAGAAAGCCCGCAAGGAGAAAGAAGTTTTCCATTAAAGCCGTTGACCTACAGGGAGGATTTAAATGCCCAGGGGACCTGGCAGGCCATGGATGGCATCTGCTCCTGTGCAGAATTGGAAAGGACTTTGAGAAAACATGTCCCTAAAAGAGAATGATGGTATGATGGCATAATGTGGCCAGTGAAATGTGCAAGTTTCTAAAGATCAAAATGGTTTCTACCTCTGCTATTTTACATCTAAAGGGATGCGGATACGGATGGATGAATCTCTTAATCCAGAACTGGCTTCTTATTTATAATATATGATAGTACTCCTATTTGTGTTTATTACTCAAATCAAATTATTTTGGATATTTAAGAAAAGATACTATATTATTTTATCAGTACATCTTCAAAAATAGAACTATCTTACCATGAACTCCACTGTTAGGATAGATTCCTTTTTGGTCTGGTAAGGGAGAGAGGCTGGCACCGTGCATTCCTTAGGGTCTTTACTCATGAACGTTTCATGAGTTGGAAAATGTACACTTAAGAATGTCCTTGGCTTTCACTTTCAGACTCAGTATCATTAGGAAGTAAATATTTTTAGGGAAAAGGGAATGGTGTATAGCATTGACACAAGCTTTATACTTTATAGCATTTCCATTTTTGTAAACTATAAAATAGCTAGTGATTCTTTATCTTTGATAACATTAATAATTACTATTGAGATGTTTATATTTCCTATTCTAAGCATTTCATTTCACTTAAATTTTCTATTCTAAAGGTTTTCATTTCAATCTATTTATGTGCGAGCAAAATCAGGCATATTTTTTCTGAATTTCTGTTAATTAAACAACACACTTTGATCAAACAATTCTTTCTCCTGATTTGCTCCAATGAGATTGCCACAACCCAAATACTTCTCTCAGAATGAAAGTAATCAATGAACAAAGATGATAAAATGTGTCTGAAGCCCTTTTTTGCCAAGAGAAAATTATATTCTAAAATTATATTTGTACGTGAGTAGGATGGAATAAAAATAGCAATATTTTGACAGTCTTTAAGAGTAACTGTTTCTCCCAAAGACCAGCTGAGTATGGATTTCAACAGTGGTTCATTGCCTGTCTGTGTTAACACGTAATATTAAATTATAATATGGTATATGCACATAGCAGCATATAATGCAATATATGCTATATATCCTTAATATATATAATATAACTAATTTGGGATTTAAAATATAGTACATGTGCATAACGTAAAAACATACAAAAGTTTGATTTGTTTTACAAAGGATTTGAAGCTGTTAATACTCTTGCAGGAGGAACTGATTTTCAGTGCATTTGAAAACGAAGTTGCCATCTTTAACATTTGATGTGTTAAATGTTTCTCAAAGTGAATTAAAATTCTAGCCAATCAGTCTCATTGTCATGGATACTTGTCTGATTGATGTGGTTGACTTTTTTTGTAGTTTTCCAGAGAATTTCCTTATATGGAGTTGCGTCTCAGGACATTTTTTTATCATTTGCTTTTTATGGATTACTTACCTATATTGGCAATAAATGGAAAGAAAAGTAAAATGGTTAAATTTGTATTATTATTTTTTAAAATTTATTATTTATTGAAGTATAGTTGACATCCAATGTTTCAGGTGTACAACATAGCGATTCGACAATTCCAGACATTTGTATTGTTTTTTATATGGTATACTATCTTAGGGTTGAAAAGGTTTTTATAACAATGCTCTGATCTCTTTATGATTATGAAAATGGTAACCTTGGAGAAAAAGTGACATTGCGTAAAAGGAAGACCAGCATAGATCAGTAAAACAAAGGATAGCCTGCCCAGCCAGTGTGAGGCCTTGAAGAAATAGCAAAGCTTTCCCTGGCTAAACAGTGAGGTAACAAGAGTCTTCAATAAAGCATGGGTTATTTTTTTATGGTTAGGTTGTCCAGATTTGTGCCTTCTACCTGTTTTTTTTTTTTTTTTTTGAGAGAGAGAGAGAGAGAGAGAGTGTGTGCCCACGTGAGCTGGGGGAGGGGCAGAGAGAGAGAATTCCAAGCAGGCTCCTTGCCCAGTGTGAGCCAGATGACGGGCTTGATCTCACGACTCTGAGTTCCTGACCTGAAGTGAAATCTAGAGTAGGACATTTAACAGACTGAGCCACCCAGGTGCCCAGTGCCTTCTACCCTATTGAGCTACATGCCCTGCTCCCTGTAGTAACTCCCATGTTTAAAAAATGGGGTTGTTATTCAATAATCTCTGACAGGCAGATAGTCCACAATAGAGATTCTAGACTTGAAGAAAACTGCAAAGTGAACGAGACACTTTTTATGACAAAATTTATATGCTTCATTCTCTTTTGCCCAACATTTTACATATTTCAGCTCAGGAGCTTAGCTGAGTTTAACAAATAGGCATGTTTCTGAGTGCTTCAGGATGGTAAATAACAGTTACTTGAATGGAGGAAGCTAATTGGCTTCTTGCCATAAATTTTGGGAAAGTTTCCTTGCTTATTGTGGAGTTAGAGAATATAAAATGCGAAAAACTACTGAGGAAGAAATAACTTTATATGAGTATCTCTGGATATATGCTAGATATAAATTATGCATTAGTTTAGATATATTTGCAGTAAAGAATACATACACTTATTTCTGCAAAATTGGATATCCTGTGAGTGGTCTAGAAATGAGATTTAAAGATATAGTTTCTCCTTAAAAATATTAATAGCATACTTTATATTTTTATTTATTTTAGAGCTAGAGAGCTGGGGGAGGGGCAGAAGGAGAGGGAGAAAGAGAATCTTAAGCAGGCTTCATGCCCAGCATGGAGCCCGGCATGGGGCTCGACCTCACGACCCTCAGATCATGACCTGAGCTGAAATCAAGAGGTGGTTGCTTAGCCAGCTGAGTCACCCAGACCCCCAATTAATAGCACATTTTAATAATTAAAAAAAAAAGATCACTAAATTGTTCTTGTCTCCTCCTCTCAGTTGGATAAACCGGCATCTTAAATTATTTATGTGCTATCCTCAAAAATACAATTTGCACAGATTTAAGAGGGAGAAAAAGAGTCTGGAGTGAAGGGAAAGTAAAATCTCCTAAGATATTATGGTGAAGATAAAACAGGACAGTAAAGGAGGAAATCAATGCTGAAGTCACTAGGAAATTATAGGAAGGTTTTATCTTATAGGGGCTGAAGGATCCTCTGGGGTCAAATTCCAAATTAGAAAATTGTATAATGAAAAAAAAAAAAAGAAAATTGTATAATGAAGATCAGACCAGAGGGTAGAAATCTCTGAATGTCATGCTAAAATACTAAAAATCAATTATTTATTCATTCATTCAATTAATGTTGGAGAGCCCTTATACGTGTCAGAGTCTGTGTTTGGCAGTAGATGTGACAAAATGAACAATGAAGACAAATAATGGGAGTCAGAAATTGTGTTAGGGAAAAAAATAATTTTCAGTAGATGGGAGATAAAAAAATAGACATGGGGCATCTGGGTGGTTCAGTCAATTAAGTTAAGTTGATTTAGGCTCAGGTCATGATTTCAGTGTTGTGAGATGCAGCTCCGTGCTCAGCAGGGACCCTACTGGAGATTCTCCCTCCCCCTTTCCCTTTGCCCCTCCCCCACCCCCAACTATCTCTCTCTCTCTCTCTCTCTTAAATAAAATAAATAAATAAATAAATAAATAAATAAATAAATAAATCTTGTAAAAAAAATTAGACGTATTGAAATTCAGGCTTTTTCAAGAAACTAAATTATGTAATTTTGAGCTTAATCTGAGAGCAGTAAAGGATAGGAAGTCATTCTCGATAGTATGAGAAAAGATACTCCCTTGAGGGAAAGGAGGAACTGAAGACTGAGGATGGCCAGGTGAGAGATGTGCATCCTGCATTTACGTAGAAGAATACCAAGAGCAGTGCCTGGGTGGCTCAGCCATTAAGCTTCTGCCTTTGGCTCAGGTCATGATCCCAGGGTGCTGGGATTGAGCCCACATTGAGCCCGCATTGAGCCCGTATTGACCCTGCATCGGGCTTCCAGCTCAGCGGGAAGCCTGCTTCTCCCTCTCACACTCCCCTTGCTTATGTTCCCTCTCTCGCTGTCTCTCTGTCAAATAAATAAATAAAATCTTAAAAAAAAAAAAAGAATACCAAGAAACTCAAGAGTGTGACTATGAAAAGGAAAGATCATATTTGGAGAGGAAGGAAATGTCATCTGGAGTTTCAAAAACCCTTTTTATTGTACCTACTTAGTAATATTTTCTATTTTTCCTCTTCTACAGAAACATGTTTTCTTTATCTTATTTGACTACATTTAACTTTATGCTTATTTTTAAACACAGGGCAATATCATAGCATAGTGAATTTCACGATGTCATAAATTTATTCTTTAAAATAAAATGCACATATTAAAGCAGAATTTGAGTATAATGCTCATGTTCAGTGTTTCCTGTATTTCTCTAGTTGGATGAAATTGAATACAGGCAAGTATACTGAAAATAAACTCATGAGTTTTAGTTAAAGGTGAATTGTTTAATTAAGATTAATTATATGCAAAAAAAAGACATACTTACAATAATATTCCCCAGTAGGTATAACATTTTGCTCGACAAAGAAACAGAGAAAATAATAATTCTCAAATTAACAGGTCATTAATCTTGACCTTATGAAAGAACAAAGTAATTTATTTCAAAGGTAATTGAACCTAATATGTGAAACCTAGTACAGTTGCAATATTAGTAATGTAATTGTTCTCATTTTAAATTTGGGTCAAGCTTATAATGTAATGAGAGAGCAAACAAGGAGAATATTAACTTCATAAAAACAAACAGCAGGAAGTGTCCTTTTGCTTGACAGACAGTAAAGTACAGCATAACTAGGCAAAGTTTCAAATCCTAGCACCAGCTCTTACTATCCCCAGCACAAGTCACTGAACTGCTCTATAACACGGTGTTCTCATTTTGGGACAGAGACTATTCAATGAAGAATGTATGATGATATATTTAATGTACATAAGCCAGTGTCTGGAACATGATAGATGCTAATTAAATGTTATTATTGTTTTTGCTCTTATTATTAATTCATCAGAGTGAAAAGAAATGACCTAGGGGCACCTGGCTGGCTCAGTTGGTGGAGCATGCAACTTGTGATCTCTGGGTTGTGAGTTCGAGTCCCACATTGAGTGTAGAGATTACTTAAAAATAAAAATAAAAATAAGAATTTTTAAAGGATTTTATTTATTTAGAGAGAGAGAGTGAGGGGCAGGAGCAGAGGCAGAGGGAGAGAGAAACTCAAGCTGACTCCGCGCTGAGCATGGAGCCTGATGCAGAACTGGATCTCAGGAACCACGAGATCATGATCTGAGCAGAAAACAAGAGTTGGACGCTTAACCGACTGGGCCACCCAGGCACCTCAAAATAAAAAATCTTGAAAGAAAAGGAAGAAAGAAAGAAAGAAAGAAAGAAAGAAAGAAAGAAAGAAAGAACGAACTTAAGCATACTATGCTGTATTTGATTCATCACAATAATTGCAAGCACTGACTTTGGAGTTGAGTACTAATTATATACTTTGAAACAATCTACTTAACCTCTCTCAGCCTCAGTTTCACAGGTTGCTTTTTCCCCAGGCTTCAGTGATTGAGCTTACTCAGAATATTGCAATAGTAGGTGCAAATTTTTATCTTCTGTTAAATGAAGAAATATAACAAGTCTCTCAGGAATGCTAATGATCCAGTAAATACATATCACTAAATTTCTAAACAGAAAGTTCAAGTGCCAAACTTTACTGACTTTTTTCCTGCCCGTGAACCTCAGTACGGCCCGCTTTAAGTAGGTATCTGCTTTTATGGTGTGACATCAGTGGTGCCAAAATGTCTTTGTACAAATCTACTTTTCCACCAGGCTTATATAGATTTTGAAAGGTCCATATTTCCTTTGGATTTCTACCATTAATTGCTTCAGAGGAAAGCAAGTTGGTTAGCTGATCTGAGTATGCAATAAACAAACATATAATCTAGAAAGAGCCTTAGGGATCAAAGGCTGGTAAATTTAATAGAGTCAAACTTGCCATGTGAGAAGCACAAAACTAGCAGAAATTCTGGGATCCCGATGAGTGCTGTCTCTTTATCCTCACTTGTGTGAACATCTGTTTAAGTCCAAATATTGTTTTTATGCATCAGAATAAATGGCCAGCAGTCCTTTGGAACATTGTTCCCTCCAAGCTCAGGAAGTTGCTCCCTAGAGGGAGGCAAGTACCATAGGACTGATAAATGTTAAGAATCCATAAAATGATGGATCCCTTTAAGCTAGGGTATTAAGGAAAGGCAATCCATAGGAGCTAGCATTGTAACTGAGGCTTGGAGAATGACTAGTACATTTATATATAAACTTGGAGGTGGTTATAAATCCAAGGAAAGTGGATGAAAAGAGCAAATTCTCAGAATAGGGAATTTTCCAAATTGACTCGAACACTGAGCCTTTGGGAAATTTGGGGACTTGAGGCTGTAAAGGTATATTCATGTCAGTGATTTTTTGCATCATTCACTGAGTAGTGGGGAGTCATGGGAAATTTTTATGTGGAAGTATAACATAAAAATAGTTCTTTGGAAAATAACTATGGCAGTCTAAGATGAGAAAATATTTTAGGTTTATGAAATCAATTTGGTAGGTATTTGCAGTAGTCTAGCCATTAAGTGACAAAGTTATGAACTAGAGTGGTGAGAATGGATATGGACAAATAGGGACAGAGGCAAAAGAAAAATCGAAGTGTATTTGGTAGAACTTGTATACCAGGCCAGCCTACAAACATTACTACTCCAATTAAGAAGACTCTCAAAATGATTACTCAGACCCAGTTCATTTTGCTTTCACATAGGTTAAATAGTTCAAATGACATCAAATGGATTGAGGATATAAATATGAAGACAAAAATTTCCTCAGGATTTCCATAGTTTCTCAGGGTTCCATCAGCTTAGAGGTCAATGCAACCAATTCTGAGTGAGAGCGGGTGTAGCCTGTGGAAATGTGTATGTTCGGCTCTTTAAATTAATGGTCCAGAGCTGGGGCCAGGTAAACATTCACATACAAAATCTTGCATATCTGTGATTACCACAGAGAATAGGAAATGAGATCATCTACTTAGCTTAAGGAGAAGAAATGAGGCTTGGGAATTAAAGTGCTCAGGGAAAGATCTGAAGAGTCCTTTGGAAACTGCCATGCTAAGAAAACATGAAATTGATGAAAGTATGGCAACGCAGGGGTGAAAAAGACAGTGAGAGCACACAAAATTTTAGGGCTAACCCATATTTGTGCTTTCCTTACCATTTTGCAGGAATTATGAAAAATAGTTAGTAGGGGTATGATTACCCTGGGATAGATAACTTCTGAAAGTTGGGAAGTCAAGTAAGTAAGAGATTCAAGGGCACTTTTGAATAACTGGCCATGAGCTCTGTGCTAATTACCAAGATGACTGTCAGACATTTTTAAGACATCACCTTAAATTTCCAAGGATAATGGCAAGAGACAAGTAAGGAAAAACCTTGATTCTGGGATTGGATGTTGTATTAAAAAAATGATAATAGAGAAGTAAATAGATGATACAGAGAGACAAGTTCAGGTTATGAAGTTATGATGAATGACAGTAGACTACTGGTCTGAAATTATCTCTGATGTTGTATCTGTGTCCTGTTTGCCTTCTTTTGAGCCTGGAGGAATAGACAACAGATCATTTTTTGGAGATGACTGAGGAAATGTTAAAGGAAATAGCAGTTCAAGTTAGGTAGGAAGATATGGGTGAATTTGAAACCAGTGAGGGGTAGAGTGGGTAGGATGGGCAGGAAGACATCAGAGAATTAAGGAACTGAACTGGGTAAGAATGGTAGAACCAAAGATTGTTTGATGGGAGTGTCCATACCTAACACAGAAGGTGTAGAGAACTAGAGCAAAGAAGGAAGTGCAAAGGTAGTAGACTGAATTCATATACTATCAGTGAGCAAGAGGGAAATTCTAAAAAGGCATAAACATGGCATAAAGTTGGAGTTCTGCTTCACTCCATCATCCTTTGCCACTGTAACAGAACATACTGTAATGTCCACTGGCTCACTCCTCAGCTTCTGATGTGCTTCCCATCAAATGTCACCACCACAGTAGTCATTAACATCTTCTGAAATCTTCCCAGAATCTGAAAATTCTGTTAAGAATTTTGTTTTACACAGTCCATTAAGAATTTATGAAAAAAGGGCGCCTCGGTGGCACGATCAGTGAAGTGTCTGACTCTTGATTTCAGCTCAGGTCATGATCTCAGGGTTAGGGATCGAGCCCCGTAGTGGGCTCTGCTCTTGGCAGGGAGTCTGCTTGGATTCTCTCTCCCGCTCCCTCTGCCCCTCCTGCTTGTGTTCTCTCTCTCTCAAATAAATTTAAAAAATCTTAAAAAAAAAAAATCATGAAAAATAAAACCACAATCCCCGCTCCTCCCAGCCCCAAACCCAGTTATAAAAGAGTATTTGTCTTAGAAAAACTGAGTTAAGGTTTCATTCCCATTCTGGGGACAAAATCCTTAAAATTTTTCATCTCCAGTTTCCATATTCTAAAAGAGAATAGGAATATTCATCTCAAAAATTCGTATAGGGCTTCTATGAGATGAAGTAACAACAGCGGCTGACAGGAGTGTTTTATGAACACTACCCAAGTCTCACTTTAATGTGTCTGCATCTGGAATTCTGGCTTACTTGTTCTACTTCCAATCTATTACTTTACTTTTCTTTTACTTTATAGCATTAGGGGGAAAAATTCACAAGAGAGTATAGTAAATCTATTGTAAAACTTTCAGTCAAGCGGTACCTTCCACCATTTTTGCATGTAATCCGGGGATGTAAATTGATTAAATGAATTTCAATTTTAATCATCAAATGACAGCTCTACAATTGAACTGTTCTTTTTGTGAAGAGCAACAAGTCCCTCAGAATTGGCATGATTATTTTTAAACAAAACATAATGAACCTCCGTGTCCTGCTGTATATAAGGCAGCAAAGTCTGTTACTTATGAGAAGGAACATGAGAGGCACCGTGAACTGTGCATTGTTGAATTAGGAATGTTTATGACAACCTTGAAAAAAGCTCCTGGGCCAGTAGTTATTGAAATGAACAGAATAATTAAATAATTACACTTGATATGCTTTTCCTTTGTATAACCTTTTTTGTATTGGTCTCATTAGCATTTGTAAGGCCGTACATTTCAAGACATGCTTATAATAAGCAAATATAAGCTTTTGACAGATTTGTATAGAAAATTTCAGAAGGAATTTAGGGAAGTAAAGGCAAGTCACGGTGTAATGCGGAGTGAGGGTGGGTTACCATAATGTTGCTGGTTTCATAAGAGGGTTTGCAGGTCTCATTATTTTGAAAAATATTTGCAAAACATGATTATGATAGCTCTGCCCAGGGTTTTCCCTCACAGTTGAATTAATGTTGTCGTTATGCTCTGGAAAAATTAAGCTAGTCAAGGAAAGGCTAATTCCACGTTTACTGATATTACTATTGGAAGACTTGTACACGTTTTTAAACACTAAGTATAATTTTTTTGAACAGCTGTTAACTAATGTGAAATAATATAAGAAAACTGGATTATAAATTTTTCACACGTATATGAAAATCTCCCTATCTGTTCTGGTCAAAGATGTGCATCAACGAGTGTGTGTATGTATGTGCATGTACAAAGAGTCTTTAAAAAAAAACGTTGTGCTCATTTTCAATTGTTCTTAAGTATAAAATAATTATTTACTGATGTTCTGTAATTAAGAAAACCTTGATAAGCACAGTAGTTCTGAACAAGGCTGACATTCAGCCAGTTGTGCTCTGCTTGTTAAATTATTGTAGTAGTTGCTTTTACTATAGCATAACCCTTGCCACTCTAACCACCACAGGCCCTCCCTCAGAACCCTCTGGATCTCCCAGCAATCTGATAACAACTAAGGAGTTATACACAGTGTATTAGGGGGCCTCAGAACCTTCCTCAGGCATTCTTTCAGATTGATAAGAACTCTAATCTATGGGCACCTGGGTGGCTCAGTTGGTTAAGTGTCTGCCTTTGGCTCAGGTCATGATCTTGGGGTCTGGGGATGAGGCCCCGCATCAGGCTCCCTGCTGGGCAGGAAGTCTGCTTCTCCCTCTACCCCTCCCCCTACTTGTGCCCTCTGTCTCCCTCTCATGCTCCCTCTCACGCTTGCTCTCTCTCTCTCAAATAAATAAAAAAAAAATCTTTTTTTTTTTTTAAAAAGAACTGTAATCTATGCTTCTTAAGTATATTTAATATTATTCTTGGATAGAAAGACAGATATGATATGGCTCCTGCCTCCCAGGAATTCATACCTGGTGGTAGAAATAGATATCCATAAATCATCTCAGTACAAGGTACACTCTGATAAACCGAAAATTTAAACAAAGTGCTGGGGAGCATGGTGGAAAGAGATTAATCACAACAGTGTGGATCTGAAAGGTCTTCTTAGGAGATACAGGGTTTTATCTGAACCCTGAAGGATGAGCTGGGATTTATCAGCCAATATGAGTGCAGGAGGGCATTCCAGCAGGTGAAACAACCTTAATTTAAACACAGAGGAGACAATTTCTGTAAATAATGAATAAAGAGGTATGTTTGGAGGGTGTGTGTGGTAGGAATGCAGAGTAACATACAGGAAGAATTTGTGGGGCAGAGTTTTTGTTTTGCTTCTTATTGCAGTGGGAGCCATTGAAGATTCAGGAGAAGTTAAGAGTCGTGAGTCTAAAAATTTAGAAATCTGGAGGTAATGTGTAAAACAAATGGTCAGGGAGAGATAGAGCAGCTGAATCTGGGAGATCATCTAGAGGCTTTGGGTAATAATTTAGATCATGTAACAAATCTTTCCTGTAAAGGTTCAGAGAGTAAATGTTTTATGCCCGCAGGTCATCTGGTCTCTTATAGATACTGAACCACATTGTTATAGCATGAAAGCAGCCATAGACAATACCTAAATGAATGTGAGTGACTGTGTTCCAATAAAACTTTATTTACACAAACAGATGGCAAGCCAGATTTGGCTCACAGGCCTGTTGACTCCTGTTCTAGATCATCAGTTATTAACGTAAGTACCTTATTTTGAGTTTCCAATAAAGCAAACTCTGAAACAGGGATTTGAATGCACATAATTTATTTGGAAGCTGGTCCTAGGAAACACTCTGAAGTGGGCAAGTAGGACCCTGAGGAGTGAAAGCCAATAAAAGGTAGAATTAGAAACAGATTACTACTAAAATCTGGAGTACCTCACTGGGGACCTTATTAGAGACTATGTAGAATACCCCTCAGAACTGTGACACTATGGAGTCAGGAAGCTGGATATGTATTCATTGTATCTCATACATCATTATCTGAGGGACACTCTTGAGATATTATCCCCTAGATATTTCTGACATAAACAGGCTATGTACGCTCCCATGACAAAGAATGCCTTCGGACAGAGAGATGCAGGAAAACATTAGTGCGTATGGGAACCACTGTGGAGAGCAGGTGGGCTAGGAACAGTATGTGCTTCAGTGGGTATCATGGCGTATAGGTGAGTAGGGAAAATTTTTAAGAGAAGGTGAAGTTGAAATATGTCCCTTCACTGACCTCCAATCAAGATCCACATGTCTATGGGAGGAACATTTATCTTAAAGCCAACTTGGTGTAGAATAAAAGTAGAATGGCCACTTGAAATGAAAGTTAATGGTAGGTGGAACCAGGTCTGTGAGGAACCGGAAGACAGTTTTAAGAGAAATAAAAGGTAAAATGGTCTGTCACAGGTTGGGTTCCAGAGGAAGCAGTTTTGAAGATGGAGTTTATCATGCAAGATGTTTATGAGGAACTGCTGTTGGTATCATCAAGTGTGTGTGGAGGGGAGGGGCAAAGAGGGTATGAAATAGCAGTGGGGAAAGTTACATGTTGAGCTGTGATGCAGTCCCAACAAAGGCCTCAGTCAGCCTTATGGGGAACGCTACAACTGAGTTCACCCTCCAGAATTGCCCCCAGTCGAGACAAATGGGTCAGGTCTTTATAGCCCTGTGTTGGTCAGTCACTGGAAGTTGGTTTGCTTTGGAAAGAGGCATGATCTAGGAAGAAGCCGTTTTCTTCAGCTGAGGAAAACCTGAGAGAAGGCTGATAGCCAAAAAGACCCCACAGGACTCCCAACAGTCAGGGGAATAATTCCTGGTTATTGCTTGACAGTTTCCACCACAGGCACATTTGATGATGATTGGATAGGGAAAGATGAGGGAGAGAAAAGAGGCAAATACCGTAATGGCACTGAGAGACCCTAAGGAAGGTGACACCATTAACTTAAAGAGGGAAAAAAAAAAATTCAGAAGATAAAATCCCAGTTAAATTTTGAAGTCAAAATCACCTCTTCTTTGCCAACACATTTCAGGAAATGAAAATATGTTAAATAAGTTGACCTCGACATGAAAATATGAAAGCTAATTTCACAAATACCGCATTATCTCAATAAGAGAAAAAGCAGCAAAACAAAGCAAGCAAGCAAACACACCATGTGTGAAGTTCATTTTTCTTAAGGCCATGGCAGAAATGATGTTAATGATATCACACTTCAAGACATGATGAACGTTAAGATTCTTTTTTGAATAATAATAAAATGACCTCACTGATGTGGATACAAATTCTAATTTGAAAAGCTAATTTTATTGTCCATTATTACAGAATTGATACAGAACAAATTGTAGAAATGTAGTACTATGGCCTTTTACTTGAAGTAGTGAAATGTGCAAGTAGATTTCCGTTTTTGTCAGGAAGAAGTTTGTTTTGCACAAGACAGAAATTTAAGTGAATATGATTGGGCCTAAGTGGTTAACTTGTGCTTTAGTAACAGCAATCCTTAAATTTATTTTGATTGCAATGATATAATATGATTCATAAACGTAATTTAAAGATGGTTATAAAAGATGCATGTTCATAAGATAGAGAGAGCTCACTCCTAGTGCAGTATTATGAAAATCAACTTGTACCAATTAGAGGTTGTATAATGTGGTATAACCTGCACATCGTTTTTCTGATAATTTTCTCCAGTTGCTCTTTAATAATCTGCATAGAACTCATACGTCTGAGTTGTGTGTCTCCGGCATGACAGTTCTGCATTTCTTATGAGGATGTTACCCTTATCAGCTCGATGCCCTCCAGCTTATGAATATCAAGGTAATAATATACGTTGAAAAGGAGACCTTTCATAACAATAAGCAGGTAAGTGCTTCAACTTCCAGGGCCACCTTCAGGACCACATTTCTGTGTTATCAGTTCCCAGCTTCCAGTGTTGGGAACAGTGTACAGTGTAGGTGTTTTCAGCCTATTTTTGGACACAGACCCCTTTGGCGGTCTAAAAAATATATACCCAGAATTCTGTTTGTATATAAATAAAAATATATAAATAGCAAAGGAAAGCAATAATTTGGAAATAGTGCTGTCAAAATGAAAACGAAATGCATTTGTGATGTAGTATATGTTCTCCTTAATACAGTGAACAACACGATACAGAGAGTAGTCCCATCATTTTTATAATTTCAAGAAGTGTGACACAACCATTACATGATTTCAGAATACCTGGGGTGTTTACCGGCGACTGGTACTTCTTCCTCATTGGGTTGTTCCCATTCATACTTGAAGGAAATGATACATTTCAGTAACATAAATGTTATCTTTCCCTCTGATTCTTCAGCCCTTGCCAATCCCCTGAGTCCTATACATGGGTATGGGGGGGGGGGCAGACCATGGATGCTAGGTTGGAAACCCATGACAGGACCTGCTCTATTGCCCTCTGCCAGGGCCACATCTTATGGGGAATTAGTGCTGACAAGTCAGTCCAGTGGTCCCTCTGCACAGTCTACTTCAATGAAATCCTACCCCTGATGGCATTCCTTTTATGTAAATGAGGTCAGATGGTGAAGGAATGTAAATTCCAGAATGAGAAGCTTCAACTTTAATCCATAGACATTTTTTCAGCCTTTGATACTCTTCTGATAGTATGCCAGTGTGATCCAAGCAGGGGTTTAACCTTATAACTCCATTAGTGGTGAATAAGACGGCTTGCAACGGAGGCTGGGGTTGAGTAAAGCACAAGGAAGAAATATGAGTTATCACTGGCTCTGTCCTGGTCTTAAGAATGAAAAATGAATTAAGAGGCAGTATGATGAATTACCAGGACTTGATGAATGTGGGATTTGGATAGTGTCAAAGCTCTCACTGATAATATTTCCTGGCGAGGTAAATCGGAAAGTTACTGCAATGCAAACAAAAGCAGAGAAATGAGAAGTTAAAATATGCCTGGGGAGGACATGTCATTTCTTTGATTTACTGGTTGAGGCAATGTCTAATGGACCCTTATTCATCTTGAACTGAAGTTCTGGGTGGGAGAGTGAGCTGGAGATCTAGGTTGGGAGTGATATGCAACAAGATGCTATATGAAGTTGTGAGTATGGTAAGATGTCTGAGGAACGATGTACAGAATGAGAGAAGAGCAGAAAGGTAAAACAGACCTTTGGGGAATGCTACATGGAGAAGGAGAGAGAATTTGTGAAAGAAGACCCCTGAACACAGAAGACAAAGTAATAGTATAATGTTGCATAAAGTAAGAGTTATAAGATGAAAAAGTTCTGGGGCCGAATGTACAGCATGGAGACTATAGGTAACAACACTCTGTTATAAATGTGAAAGTTTACTAGAGAGTAAATCTCAAAGATTCTGGGTTTTTTAAAAGATTTTATTTACTTATTTATTTGAGAGAGAGAGAGCACAAGCAGGGGGCAAGGGCAGGGGGAGAGAGAGAAGCAGTCTTCATGCTGAGCAGGGAGCCCAATGCGGGACTCAATCCCAGGACCTGGGATCATGACCTGAGCCCAAGGCAGCCGCTTAACCGACTGAGTGAGCCACCCAGGTGCCCAATCTCAAAGATTCTTACCACAAAAATAAGCAATAATAACTATGGGAGGTGATTAATGTGTTAACTCACCTTGTTGTGTTGATCGTTTTGCAATATACACATATAGCAACTCATCACCTTGTGCACCTCAAACTTACACAATGTTATATGTCAGTGATATCTCAATGAAGCTGGGAAAAAGAGGAAGGATTTGCCAAACTGTCTTCCAAAGTGACTGTAACATTTTGCTGTCCCACCGGCTGTGACTGAGAGCTCCCGTTGCTGCACATCCTTGCCAGTATTTTGGTGTTGTGAGTGTTCTGAATTTGGGCCATTCTAACATGTGCGTAGTGATATTTCACTGTGGTTTTAATATGCATTTCCCTGATGGCATTCGATGTGGAGCATCTTTTGATAGGCTTATTTGCCGTCTGCATATCTTCTTTAGTCAGGGTCTATTATGGTCTTTGGTCCATTATTAACGTAGTTGTTTGTTTTGTTATTGTTGAGTTTTAACAGTTACTAAATAACAGTTCTTCATCTGATGTGACTTTTGAAAATATTTTCTCCCGGTCTTTGGCTTGTCTTCTCATGTTCTTGACAATGTCTTTCCTAGACCAGAGTTTTTCATTTTAATGAAGTCCAGTTTATCAATTATTTCTCTCATGGATCATGCCCTTGGCGTTATGTCAAAAAAGTCACTGCTGTACCCAAGATCATTTAGAGTTTCTTCTGTGTTATTTTCTAGGAGATTTATAGTTTTGGGTTTTACGTTTTGGTCTGTGATCCATTTTGAGTTTATTTTTGTGAAGAGTGTTAAGTTCTGTGTCTAGATTCACTTTCCCCATGTGGATGTCCAGTTGTTCCCACACTGTTTTTTGAAAAGACTATCTTTGCTGCATTATGTTTCCTTTGCTTCTTTGTCAGAGATCACTTGATACTCATGTGGGTCTATTTCTGAGTTCTACATTCTGCTCCATCCACCTATTTGTCTTTTCTTTCACCAAAACCACACTGTCTTAATTACTATAGCTTGATAGTAAGTCCTGAAGTTGGGTAGTATTGGTCTTTCAAATTTATTCTTCTCCTTCAATAGTGTGTTGGCTATCTGTATCTTTCTTTTTCTTTTTAAAGGAAGCCCTAGGCCCAATTTGAACTTGAACTCATGACCCCGAGATCAAGAGTTGCATGCTCTACCTACTGAGCCAGCCAGGCATCCCTCTTTTGCTTTTCTGCATAAATAAGAATCAGTTCATTGATATCCACAAAATAACTTGAATGGGTTTGATTGCGATTGTACTGAATCTGTAGATACAGATTATTTGGAAAGATTATGCTGTAAAAGTTTAATATGTTGATCTTGGCTGATGGACCACATTATTTCCAAACGTTAAACAACAAGACTATTTTCATAGAGCATTTACTTATAGTGGCAAGTCTTTAACTGTTCTAGCACACTACATGGACGTAGTTCAATGCTGTCCACAAGCTGCTTTAACTCTATTTACTCCACGTTACAAAGCTAGATCCTGAGAAGTCACAATTAAGGTGAATTCCAGTTATACTAGTAAATTTAATCTCTACCCTGAACATTCTTCTTCTTTTTTTTTTTTCTAAGATTTTATCTATTTATTTGAGAGAGAGAGCATGAGTGGAGGGGAGGGGAGGGAAGTGGAAGGGAGGCGAACACTTAAGTTACGTTAAGGCAGACACTTAACTGACTGAGCCACCCAAGCGCCCCTACCCTGAACATTCTTAATACAGTAGTCTGAAATTCAATCCTATTACTCGTGACCTTTGATAGTAACAGTCAGTTAAGCTTGTAGCTCCAGAAGATAAGAATGATCAATTTTAACATAATCAACAAACACCTTATATTTTTGTTCAATAGGAGCTGTAAGTGGTTTTTCACTTGCTGAAAAGTGATTGTATTCATTTAGTTCTCGCAAGTGTGAATTATAGCTAAAACACATTTCAAAAAATTTGCAATTCAGAAGTTAGCACACTGGAAAGAGATCTATTATGACATTGGCACAAGAAAGCTTCATCCAAACAATTGCAAACAAGCTTTTATTCAGCTTTGGTAAAGACTTGACATCAGAAAACTTCTGTTTAATGTCTAAATAAAATGTTTAATGTGAGCACAATAAAGTTGTTCTTATGTTAGGCCTACATTAAAGCAAGATAGAAATAGTTTTTATAGTCAACATTCTGCCACTCTCTGAAATGATACACTTTTCAGAAAGATATTTATTACCAGTTGCCATCTTTAAAATGACAAATTCAATTCAAAATTTGATTTCTAATATTAAGTGTAATGAGAAACACTACTCGCCCCATACATTTTTAAAAAGTGATGCCGAACAAAAGAATTATCATTTAATTTTGTATGTTCATTTAACTTTGGGAAGGATATTTATGTTACCCACCACATCATAATGGCAAAATGGTATGTCTCATACTTTGCAATTTCCTATTTAACTATTATTGCAAAACGAATATATTCAGAAGCCAAACAATTTGGTTTTCAATGCTCTCTTAAAATACCCCTTTGAAAACATTTCAAGGTAAAGCAAAGGTTATATATTTCAATTGATTTTTAGCATTATCCTTGTTCTTAAGACAATATCCCATAATCACAACAGTTCACCTAAGAAAAATCTTTTTTTAAAAGATTTCATTTATTTGTTTTAGAGAGAGAGAGAGCACTTGAGAGGGAGGAGAAGTGGAGGGAGAGGGACAAGTGGACTCCCCGCTGAGTGGGGAGCCTGAGGTGGGCTCAGTCCCACCACTCTGAGATCATGACCTGAGCCAAAATCACGAGTCAGAAGAAACTCAACTGACTGAGCCACACAGGTGCCCCCTGAGGAAAAATTTTTTTAAATACAAAGCATTTATAACCAGCTTATTCCATTTTTACTTTTATAAAATATATTTTAAATATTATTTTCTGAAGTATCAATAAATGAAGAAATTCTTTCCTTTCTTTTTAAAGATTTATTTATTTATTTTAGAGAGAAAGAGAGAGAGAGAGCGCTTGGGGTAGGGAGGGAGGGGCAGAGAGAGAGAGAATCCTGAAGCAGACACCCAGCTGAGCGTACAGCCAGATGAGGGGCTTGATTCCAGGACCCTGAGATCATGACCTGAGCCAAAATCAGGAGTTGGCAGCTTACTGAGCCCCCAGGCATCCCCTTTTCTTTCTTTTTAATGAGAGATCTTTGAGATTTCTCTTCCTTCTTGAAAATACACCAAACTATATCTTACATCCTGAGCAAGCCATCCTTTAATTTTTGTCATTTAAATGATGTGCGGGTATTTCAGGACTTCCAACAGTATTGTAATAACTAAGAAGCACTTTACACAAATTCTAGTTTTAGTTTTTTTATGTATCATAAGAATATGTAATATTTTCTTAAAAATGATTTTTTAAAAATCAAAGTTCATCATCAAAATATGATTGCTTCTTATAATCCCATGTTATGTAAGAAACAGACTCTGAATCTCCTACCCTGGGCCAAGTTATTCAACCCCTCCAATCCTCAATTTCCTCATCCATGGAATGATAATATAAATAGTGCCTACATAATCGGCTGTTAGGCCACCAATGGGTGATAGTGCTATGAAGCCCCTAACACAGAATATGCAGAAGGCACTAAATAAATGTTAGGTCTCCCGATTATGTTATGCAGTTGGATAAACATGACTTCGACTCCCAATTATATTATTCTCTGGTTATGTGACCTTGAATTATTTACTTAACCTCACTGAATATCAGGTTTCTTATTTGTAAAAGATAATATTTAACCTTTCGGGATGGGTATGGGCAGTAAATGAGAATAAATGAAATGTGCTAATCTCGTAGAGGCTCAATTAATGTTTATCACTCTTATTTAATATGCTAACTCCCATCTCCACCCCATCTCTGACCACATTTTGGGAAAACAGAGTTTTCAACATTGAAAAAATCATGTAGGGGACATTGTTTACATGTTAGTGCTGTGTTAATTGAATTTTACTTTTTTTTTAAGATTTTTAAAAATTTATTTATTTGAGAGAGAGAGAGAGTGTGTGTGCATAAGCCAGGGGAGGGGCAGAGGGTGAAGGAGAGGGAGAAGCAGACTCCCTGCTGAGCATGGAGCCGGACACTGGACCCTGGGATCATGACTTGAGCTGAAGTCAGAGGCTTAATGACTGAGCCACCCAGGTGCCCTTGATATTTACTTTTTAATCTTCAAATAAAGCATGCCCTACAGAAAGTCTGTTTGAGAGCTGGCCTAGAAGATGCACAGTACAAATGTAAAATCTACCACTTGTATCTCTGGAAAAACTTTGTGTAGTATTCTGCTCGTGGGGATCAGTTTCATTTTTCCATATCTTCTAATAACTACGGAACAATACATGGCTCCTTTTTTAAGAGTAAGTACTAACACCAGGATGCTTGGGTGGCTGTCAGTTAAGTGTCTGACTTCTGCTCAGGTCGTGATCTCAGGGTCCTGGGATGGAGTCCATCATCGGGCTCCCGCCTCAGTGGGGAGTCTGCTTCTCCCTCTCCCTCTGCCCCTCCCCCCACTCATGCTCTCTCTGTCTCTGTCTCTCTCTCAAATAAAAAAATAAAATCTTTTAAAAAAAAGAACTAATACCATATGTATGTATATGTATATATGCATGTATTTATGTATATATGTATATTTATTATGTATATATATGTATACATCTGTATACATACATATATATTCTTTTCTAATCCTCAAGAACATTTGATATAGGTATAATTATTTCTACTGTTTTATAGAAGAAGAAACAGGGGCACAAAAGAGCTTAAGTGAGTTGTTGACATTCACATAATTTGTCAGTGGCAGAACTGAGATTTGAATTATGGCAGTTTGTTTTTAGAATCTTCGCTTTGTATTTCTGTGCTGTACTGTCTCTCTTTAATGCTGAAAGAAGCCTAGTGACACTCTTTTCTGGTTATTGTGGCACGGCACTCTGAGCAGCAGAGTCTCCTCCCATACCCCATACTAGGCTGTGTGGGAAGTCCTACATGGGAACCAGTGCAAGCGCTGGAAGTTTTAAGAGATGGTGGAGCTGCAGATCGGCTTGAAGAACTATGACTTTCAGAAGGACAAACGCTTCTCTGGCACCATCAGGTTTAAGTCCAGTCCGGGCCCCAAGTTCTCCATATGTGTTCTGGGGGACTAGCAGCTCTGTGATGAGGCCAAGGCTGTGGATATTCCCCACATGGCATGCAAGTGCTGAAGAAACTCACCAAGGATAAAAAATTAGTCAAGAAGCTGGCCAAGAAGTATGCCTTTTTGGCTTTAGAATCTCTGATCAAGCAGATCCCATGAATCCTCGGCCCAGGCCTGAATAAGGCGGGCAATTTCCCTTCCTTGCTGACCCACAATGAGAACATGGTGGCCAAAGTGGATGAAGTGAAGTCCATAATCAAATTCCAGATGAAGAAGGTGCTGCATCTGCCACTGGCCATTGGCCACATAAAGATGACTGATGAGGAGCTTGTGTACAACATCCACTTAGCTGTCAATTTCCTGGTGTCACTGCTCAAGAAGAATTAGAAAAACAGCTGGGCTTTATATATCAAGAGCTTCCGGGGCAAGCCCCAGTGCCTGTACTAAGACACAACTTAATAAATCCTAGTGCTGGGGCACCTGGGGGCTCAGATGGTTGGGCGTCTGCCTTCAGCTCAGGTCATGATCTCCAGGTTCTGGGATCGAGCCCCATGCTGGGCTCTCTGCTCAGTGGGGAGAATGCTTCTCCCTCTCCCTCTGCTGTGCGCTCTGTGCGCGCTCTCTCTCTCAAATGAATAAAATCTTTAAAAAAATAAAATTAAAATTAAAAAAATAAATCCTAGTGCTACCATTAAAAAAGAAATGAAGGAAGGAAGGAAGGAAAGAAAGAAAGAGAAAGAAACCTACTGACCATAGCACCACAGAAAATGCTAAGGTATTATCTAATGTAAGATTTTTCTTTTTCTGTCTTCTCTTTCTTCTCACTATTCTCTTCTTAGTTTGGCAGGCAAATGCCTAAAAGCTATGGCCAGATGGTTATACATCCCTTTTTTGAAAACTCTCTAACATGATACATGTATATGGTGGATTTTGGACTCCATCTGTCTTCCACCTTCTCCTAGTTTGTCTCACTGAGAAAGCCAGGAAGCATAACATCAAAGTTGGTCTGAGATCGCATTTGTATTTTGCTGTCCTGTTCCCATCACCAGTGTGGTCTGTCACATAGATGTAGAAGCATAAAAACCAATCAGGTACTCCTGTTTTTTCTTTTTCTTTTCTTTTCTTTTCTTCTTTTTCTTTTCTTTTCTTTTCTTTTCTTTTCTTTTCTTTTCTTTTCTTTTTTCTTCTCTTCTCTTCTTTCTCTTCTTCTTTTCTTTCTTTCTTCTTCTTCTTCTTCTTCTTCTTCTTCTTCTTCTTCTTCTTCTTCTTAAAGATTTTATTTCTTTATCTGACAGAAAGAGAGCATGAGAGCACGAGCAGGGGGAGCGGCAGAGGGAGAGGGAAAAGCAGCCTCCCCCTG
This sequence comes from Ursus maritimus, assembly GCF_017311325.1. NCBI lineage: Eukaryota > Metazoa > Chordata > Mammalia > Carnivora > Ursidae > Ursus > Ursus maritimus. The sequence continues at coordinate 94,272,280 of NW_024423319.1, forward strand.
AGCAGGGAGCCCCATGTGGGGCTCAATCCCAGGACCCTGGGATCATGACCTGAGCTGAAGGCAGACACTTAACCAGACTAAGCCACCCAGGCGCCCCTGCCCCAGCCCTAGGTGTTTCAGCTGTTGGTCGCTACAAACCATTTCATTGCTCTTTTAGAGGACAGGAATGAATTGCAAAATCAAGGCTTTGAGATACTTCAGAGAAAGGAGAGTAGATTTGCTTGGATCCTGTCATGGTCCTTTGGACTCTTCTCTTTGCTTTTGCTTTTTCCATCTCTGCTCCCCCAGGTGGCTCTGATGTTTCATGGTAACTCCAGCCACCTTCATGGTGTTACCCTCCAGGGCTGGTGAGTGCTTGACCTCTTCTTCCTGCTCTCATCCTTCCAATCAAGATAAGTTCTTTTTTTTTTTTTTTAAGATTTTATTTATTCATTTGAGAGAGAGAGAGCCAGAGAGAGCACAAGAAGGGGGAGATGCAGAGGTAAAGGGAGAAGCAGATTATCTACTGAGCTGGGGGCCCAAAGCAGGGCTCGATCCCAGGATCCTGAGATCATGACCTGAGCCAAAAGCAGATGCTTAACCATCTAAGACACCCAGGCGCCCCAAGATATGTTCTAATTGTAGCCCCAGATGATTGGCTAGACATAAATTCATTCATGCTAATGAATCAATGAATGATGACGTATTCTGTGTTTTCTGTTTTTACATAAGATGATCTGTCCTTTACCTACCAGGGCAGCACTGGCCTCCAGACCAATACCTGGCATACAGCAGCAGGAATCCTGTCAATAGTGAGTGGAGGAAGAGATACAGTTCCAAAATAAAATTGTTTCTAAATATTAAAAGATGTATTCAGTAGTGCAATAATAGGAGTGCAATTAAATACAAGAACACTATCAAGGAAGATATACAAACTGAAGGAAAGCATAAATTTGACAACTGTATCTACCCTGTCAGGCCGAAGGAAAGACACTCTTGCAACTCCACTGTTTACCATGAAGCCCACATTTAATTGGCACAACAGTAATTTGCATTCTTGATTATGTGTTAGAGACATAGTTCTTCCTGAGAGTGCGAGACAGGCTGTAGATGCTCTATTGAATATAAATTCAAGTTGCTTTAGGAAGAAGTCTCTAGTGGCTGATGAATCCACTCTTGACATTTTGTTTAAACTCTTTATATCTGAATGTTGAACAACCAGGATATATTTTGCATTTAGATTGAGAAGATAAAACTCTTTGTGTGTATGAATGCTGTGTGCATGTGCATGCGTTTGTGTGTCTCTGATACGTGTGTGTCCCCTATTTGGCCAATCAAAACGAATGTGTGTATGTTGTGAGTGGTTATTTATAGTCAAATGAAAAGGTGATTTGACAAGCTTTTTTCATGTAAGGCATTTATGTAAGAATCTCAGATATAGGGGTTTATTATAAACTATTTTATTTATACATCATGCATTTTTTTAGAAACTCTTTCAAATTCAAAGCACCCTTCAAAAATGCTTTTCTAATATGTGAGTAATTAAAGATAGCCTATTAGAATTAGTAGGATGAGAAGATTTTTGAGCAATTCTGAAACTTTAAAACTGAAGGCTTTACATGGAAACGTAGAAAGTCACTACCTCAGTGCAGTGGATCCAAACAGATGAGCACAATTGCATTTGACACTTATGAAACGTACTTGATGTATTAGTCAGGGTTCTCTAGAGAAACAGAATCCATAGGATATATGTAGATTTATAGAAAGAAATTTATTTTTATTTTTTAAAGGTTTTATTTATTTATTTGACAGAGAGCGAAAGAGCACAAGCAGGGGGAGCTGCAGGCAGAGGGAGAGGGAGAAGCAGACCCCCTGCAGAGCAGGGAGCCAGATGTGGAGCTCTATCCCAGGACCCCGGGATCACGACCTGAGCCAAAGGCAGATGCTTAATCGACTGAGCCACCCAGGCACCCCTAGAAAGAAATTTATTATGAAGAATTGGTTCATGCACTTATGGAGGCTGAGAAATCCCATGGCCTGCCATTTGCAGGATGGAGGCTTGGAAAAGCCGGTGATGAGTTTCAGTCCAAACCCAAATGCCTGAGAATCAGAGGAGCCAAAGGTGTAAGCCCCAGTTGGAGGAAGGCCAGAGAACCAGGCACACTGATATTGGAGAGCAGGAAAGAAAAACATCCCAGCTCAACCACAGAGCAAATCCATTCTTCCCCACTTTCTGTTTTTTTTTTTGGGGGGGGGGCGTTGTTTTGTTTTGTTTTTTTGAGGGAGAGAGAAAAGAGAGAGAGCGTAGAGGGCACACGGAGAGAGAGGGAGAGAGAATTTTTTTTTGGGGGGGTTGGGGGGGGAGAGAGAATCTTAAGCAGGCTTCATGCTCAGCACAGAGCCTGACGCCAAGCTCAAACTCACAACCCTGAAATCAAAAGTCACATGCCCCACTGATTGAGCCAGCCAGCACCCCCCCATAAATAGTCCTTTTCAAACCTAATTTTAAAAATTTTATTATTTATTTGTTTATTTACTTATTTTTAAAGATTTATTCATTTATTTTAGGGAGAGAGAGAGAGCGTGCATGCTCACAAGCAAAGGGAGGGGCAGAGGGAGAGGGAGACAAGTAGACTCCCCAATCAGCAGCAAACCTGATGCAGGGCTCGATCCCAGGACCGTGAGATCATGACCTGAGCCGAAATCAAGAGTCCAATGCTCAACTGATTGAGCCACCCAGGCGCCCCTTTAATTTGTTAATTTTAATTTAATATTCTCTTCTCTTAAAGAGGCTATATAAATCAGGCAACCTTCAAGACCCCCATACTCCAGAGCAAGTACCTCGTATTGCAAGTGGAAGAACAGTCTTGCCTTTGGTGTAACATCTGCTGCATACTTAAGCCTCTTAAACAGAACTGACAATTTATCCAGATACGTACTGTGCTTTTTCATCTGGTAGCTATTTTGTCAACACTGCTGGTACAGAGATGGACCTAGGCTGAAAGCAATGAGGGACAGTGTAGTTAAGTCTCCAATTCTAGTAAGTGACTTGTGAAGAATGTAAATATACTGTAATAAAGCTTATAAAATATTGACCTTGCTCTTTTCATCCATTTTGTAATATGTTTATAGTAGCATTGAATAACAATGTATATACATTTTAAGCTGTGTATATTGTTTATAACTGACAAGGAGAATCTATTATGCTGTCATCACTACAGTGACAAACATGGTGTAGTTCAATATAGAGGATAGAATATTAGCATTGGATCAGACAGATCTGGTTCAAACTCTGGTTCTTCCTCTTCCTTATTTGACTCTGAGCAAATTGTTTTACCCCTGAGCCTTTGTTTCCTTCTCTATAAAATGAGGATGAAAAATAGCTATCTTGAAGAATGGTTGAGAATTTTAAAAGAGATTTTATAGGTGATTCCAATATTTGGCTCCCAGCCATGATGGGCAGTGAAGTGGTGCATTCTGGGTATTATTATTACCAGAGATCCTTTCCATTGAGGAGGATTACTGAGTTATTTTAGGATTACTCTCTCTGTAGAACGGGGATGTCTCTACTTCCAGGTAGAAGCAAGATTTTCTTTCTGTAAGCTGTCAAATAATTCTTTTAACTCTGTCCTAGAAAATAGCTTTATGTCATACTACCACTGAAGACGTTTTGACAAGATCATCTAATTAGGATGGCTTGTACTGTGATAAGCAATTAAAATTGCTCCCTTGTTTTCATGTTTAGCTTCTGCGGTAAAAGATTTATAGCCCTACTGTCTTCTTTTTGGCAGGCCAGTGCATGGTGCTCTTCACAAGAGCTTAGCATCAATTCTCATAATTAAGATTCAATGAATTAGCCGTAACTGAGTAACACAGCACACATCGACATATAAAAATATAGTCGCCGTGTAAATATATTTATAAAATGTCTGTAGGTCAAATTTCTGCCATTGGCTCAACTTTCATTCTTTTTTATAAGAGATTCTGCTTTGGGCCTAGGTGGCCGTATTTGGAGTAGATGACTTTACTCCCTGTGGCCATGGCTGATTGGACCAAGAGTGGATACTTGACAACCAGAATACCTCTCTCGGGAATTTGGAATAAGGGCATGTTAGGCTGTATTTGCCGATAGCTGACCTGAAACCTAATGTATCAAAGCTACACTTGGCACTCCAGAGTTGAAAGCTCTATACAAGCCAAAGTTAGGGGTTAGTAACTCCTAAGTATCTTCAGAGGAAGATAGTGTTCAGAAAGGAGGCTGGGGTAGGTTTGGAGAGTAAAAACAAATGTAGGGCACCCTGTGAATGAGAGAAGGAAGGTGAGGAGAGCGCGAGGGCAAGAACAAGAGCCAGAAGAGTGAAAGATTGAGATCGAGAGACCATATGCCTGATGGTTTTCTAGTTTCTGTAAGATTCAGCTACACTTCCAAATACCGGGCCCTGTCAGATTCTCCCCCTACTAGAGAGTAAAATAAATTCTCTACTTACTTGAACTAGTTTCGGTGAGTCTCTGTTTCTTATAACCATGTGATTGCTACTTAGAATTATACCAATTATATATTTCATATCTGCACAGGGTCTGAATTAAGCTAAGCAAGACGTCGGTGGAAATATGCAAAAGTGCTACTATAACATGGGAGGTCTAATTTATCCACCTGTTTCATGTTGCTGCTGTAACAAACCATCACATATTTTGTTACTTAAAACAATAGAAATTTGTTATTTTACTCGGGAGGTGAGAAGTCAAAATGGGTCTCATGGGGCTAAGATTAGGGTGGCAGTAGGATTGCACTGCTTGTGAAGACCCTAGGGGAGAATCCCTCCCTTGCCTCTCCCAGCTTCAAGAGACTGCCTGCATTCCTGGGTCTTGGCAATATCATTTCAATCTCTCCTCCCGTCATCACATCCCCTTCTCCAACTCTTCGGCTTCCCTCTATTTTTTTTTTATTTTTTTAAGTAGGCTCCATGACCAACCTGGGGCTTGAACTCACAACTCTGAGGTCATCAAAAGAGTGGCATGTTCTACTGGCTGAGCCAGCCAGGCACCCTCTGCTTCCCTCTTTTAAGGACTCTTATGATCACATTGGGGCCAGTTAGATAATCCAAGATAGTTTTCCCATCTCAAGATCCTTTGCTTAATCATATCTGAAAAGTCTGTTTGCCGTGTAAAGAGGCATATTCATAGGTTTAGGGAGTTAGGCCGTAGACATCTTCGTGGAGACGTTATTCTACTTGTCTCACTATCCATGATAATAGTATTTTAATGGTTTTATAAACCATGTTTTCGCTCATGTTTATATGATTAAAATTATTGAAATTATCAGAGTTTATGGTAAAATAAGAGTAATCTAAACTTTATAGTGTTTATAAACTTTGCATAACTGTTGGAGGGTAATATAGCTTAAAAAAAGTTAGATGCTCTACCTGTAGCTATTTTCTGATGATGAATTTTAAAAAATATTTTGATGATGAGTCTTTATAAAATATCTGATAATTTTTCAAAAGAAAAATTATTGACTGGGTACAGCTAACATTGTGATCTTCATCATTAACATATGTCCTGAAGATACTTTCAAAATATGACATTTGTTGTTTAAGAGAAATTGATATTTAATTTCCAGGAAAGTATTTACAATTTTGGTCCTAACGTATTTCACTTCTCTGTAATACTTCAAAATGTATAATACAAATATTGAAATTAGACGAAGAAGACATTGGTCATCCATACTTCTCCTTCAGTTCACTTTAATCACCATCCAGGAATCTCTTGTTTTTATGAATACATGAAATAGTACCCCTACCTTTACTTAGATGTCCATTAATAATTTCAACCAATAACTATATTTTATTTAGTAATTTTCCAAATTTTAATTCTATCCATACTTGTATCATGAGTTTTAAAACTTTTGAATATTTGTTTGAATGTTTTCTTTTACCATGCCTTTTAAATAAACTGTTGTACGGGGCAGCTGAGTGTCTCAGTTGGTTAAGCATCTGCCTTCAGCTCAGGTCATGATCTCAGGGTCCTGGGATTGAGCCCCGCATCAGACTCTCTGCTCAGTGGGCGGTCTGCTTTTCCCTCTGCCTCTGCCCCGCCACCCCCACAGCCCCATTTGTTCTCTACCTTTCTCTCCCTCTGTCTCAAATAAATAAACTCTTTAAAAAAAATTGTGCTATGAAAATATTAAAAGAAGGAACACATTCTACATCTTCCTGCTAAAGGTCCCACAGGTATTTATTTATTTATTTAAAGAAATAAAGTTGTGAGATGGGAGTTTAAGGCAATGTATAAGAGCTACCCTAATGCTCTATTTATTTTGAATGGGCTATTTGGAGGGGGGAGAAAGAATACAAAATCAAAGGATTGTCTCTTTTTTTCTTTTGATATAAGCAGAGTTACTTAGAGTCCCCTTGGGTTTTTTTTCATCAAATGAAACCAGAACCATGGAAGATTATAGGTCAGTGAGGAATTTATTAAATCTCATTGGAAATTAAAATAGACTGGATTTGTCACGTTCTCCAGAGAAACAGAACCAACTGTGTGTGTGGGGGGGGGGGGGGGGGTTTTTTTTTTTTGTATATTTTTTCTTTTTTATGGAATTGGCTAACTTGATTATGGAGGCTGAGAAGTCCGACCCCTGGAGAGCTGATGGTGTAAGTTCCAATCTGAGTCCAAGTCTGAGTCCCAAGGCAGGAGAAGATCCATGTCCCAGCTCAAAAACATTCAAAGAGAAGGACTTCTTTTTTACTCAGCTTTTTATTCTATTCAGGCCTTCGGTGGATTGGATAAGGCTCATCCACATTTGGGAAGGCACTGCGCTTTGCTCAGTCTACTGATTCAAATGTTAATCCCATCCAGAACAACCTCCCACCCCCCACTGCCACAGAAATAATGTTTAATTCAATATCTGGGCACTGGACAGTTGACAGTTAAAATTAACCACCACACAGACTTTTAAAATATTCTGAAGTTTGGAGAAAATTAAATCATTTGCATTTAAAATTAATTGATATTATTTTCTTGTAGTTCACAGTGTGATATAAATCATGGTAGGGAGAGAAAAGGTAGAAATTCAAATAGCTCTACAGCAGAATATGATAAATATGAAAACAGAGGAAAGCTAGAGACATGCATAATACAGAACGCCGATTTTAATAATGGTGGCCAGGGCAAGGCAGATGGTGGCGGACGCAGACTTGTTAAATTCTGTCTCCCACGGTGAAGGTGGAAGAAACTGTGTTTGGAAAATAGGAGAATGAAAGGATTACAGAGAGCTCACGAGAGAAACCTGGCCTTGCTCTGAAGAATAGAGTGAGTAAGCCCTCTGTTGTAGTACAACCCAGCCAACAAAAAGGCACCGATGGACCAGAGTGAATTATTACTCCCTATGCCATACCTCAAATTTAATTCTACTCACAAGGACAGAGGAAAAGACACTGTAGCAGAGAGGGTTCCTGTCTACGTCACTCCTCCTCTGCTCACCTCTGACCTCACCTATAGCTAAAGTGGACAGTACCTTGTACATTCCCATGGTGCCAATTTAAGGGCACTATAGCTTTTCTACCTCAAGGCTTTCTCCTGCCTGATGATAGGTCCAATCAGGGTTTTCATGTACTCTAAGAAAAACATCAATGGAGGACGGTACTCTGTAGTGAAATGCTCCAGCCTCCTGTCCTTTGGCGGGGGGAAGCCAATTCCATAGGGAATTCTATACAATGCCTCATAGGGTTCATAGAGACTGAGCCTATTTTTCCAGAGGGAAAACCATCTTCTTACTGGTTTTCCAGTTAGACACTCCCCCTCTCTCCTTTATCTTTCCATGCATAACCTGTCAAATACCCATTTCCAAACACTTGCCATGCGCTGTGCTGTCGGAGAAACCCAAACTAAGATACGCACTCAGCTTTATCCATATAGCTCCACTGAATACAAAACCGGTTTATATTCCCAGTTGCCCTAGAGGGAAGTGGGATGCGGAGGCGGGTGGGGGACAGGCTCTGGACTTGTTGTCAACTCCATTTTACTAATGAGGAAAAGTCTTAAGATAATCTGAGTGATTCTCCCAAAGTCACACAGCTAATAAGTGGCAAAGTCTTCTTTGATGTGCTAAATAGAACCTTGGCAACACACAAAAAAAGAATGAATCATTTCCCAAATGAGTTCTGTGTGCTTTAATTTCATGTATAATTTCAATTTAATGTGTCAGATCTTGGTGGCTTAAACCTTTCAGCTAAACCTCATTAATTTGGACTCAATTTATACTTTGTGACAACTTGTAAATGTTGGAGTGAAATTTATTTTCTCTGTAAAAATATTATCTAATCTAAAATATACATTTTTAATAAGACCAAATCATTTCCTCAATCCCCACCTCGGGTTTTCTACAGCCATCAACCTTTAATGTCCTATGGTATCCAATAAAAGGCAAAGAACATTAGGCACACTCAATTTTAGGATGTGTTATTGTTCTCACAATGCCCCATTTCAAGTTACATTAAAGAAGGAAATGTTCGTGTTTTTTTTCCATTTTTAAATTTTATTTAGTATGCACGTGTACAGTGTTAACTGTACGCCAAACTTTAGTCTAAATGTTTCGCCAATGGTATTTTATTTAATTATCACAATAATCCTCTGAGGTAATACTGTTATCCTCATTTTACAGATGAGGAAACTGAGGTACAGGGAGATGAGTGACTTGATCAGTGTCACACAGCTGGGAAATGGCTAAGCCTGGATGTGAACTTCGGAAACTTGGCTCTGAAGTCAGAAGTCAGTGTTCGTATCCGCTAATAGTGCCTTGAAAACCTTCAAATCCAATCTCACTCAGCCATACAACCCACATACCAGGCAAGTCATTAGGTATAAAGGCTGAAGGGACGCCTTTGTGGCTCAGTGAGTGAAGGGTCTGCCTTTGGCTCAGGACATGATCCCAGGGTCCTGGGATGGAGGCCTGCATTGGGCTCCCTGCTCAGTGGGGAAAGTGCTTCTCTCTCTCTCTCTCTCAAGTAAATCAATAAAATCTTAAAAAAAAGAAAAAAAGAAATACAGGCTGAAGATGAGGGTTGCAAAATATGCTCTTCAGGGTTGTCTTTCATTCCTAATTCTGCACGACTATTCAAGTACTTAGGTCCCAGTTGCCGCTAGATGCCTTCATGCGCCTTTTAAGTCTTCTTAAGTCCATGTCACAGTCCTTTCATGAGGAGACATTGTGACCAAGAAGGGCTTTTGTAAACACAAAGAGAACCGACAAGAACGAGAACTAAGAGGTTTTGGAGTACTGCTCTTCATCTGAAAGTTGAATCACAAAGAAAAGGAGAGCCCACAGATAATAATTGTAGAGGCCGCTTTGAGGCAGCCGGCTTGAGCAATGGAATGTGGAAAGGGCCCACAGCCATCCCCTGGACAGGCCCATTGGGTGACTCCCCCCAACATAGCCATAGGCACTAACTAACTCATGGGCTACTTACAACCAGGCACAGTTACTAAAAGGGGGGGAAGTGCCATATGTCCCCATACCTCCTCACCTTCCCTCTTTAAGAACAACCCCCTCCCCCTGCCTCGTGGCAGACAGCCTCTCCTCTGCGGCTTCCACCAGATGTCACCCCACATTTGGGGGCCCCATCCGATCAGAGACACACCACAATAATGACTACTAGTAGCCATTTGCCCATCCAAAGAATGTGTAAATATTAGGCCAATTCATAGTTTAGTCAAATTCTCCACCAGACTTAGGATTTGGTACAGCCAGTCAGAGAAGAATTTTGCATTTGTTTCTAGTGCTGAGCCAGCCTAATTGTCAAACTGTGAAAAGGAATCATTTTCCAGAGTAACTTTCCTTGCCACCAAATGATCTGAGGATTTTACAACGTGTGTTGAGGAGGAAAAATTTTCCCTTCGAAGCTTCGAATTTCTTTGGCTGGTCTAATAATTAAATTGCCATAAGACAGATTAACAGGAGAAAAAACAAACTTAATTCCAAACATAAGGAAACTTGCAAAGACAAGACTCCCAGGCAGTCAGACCGTTGCGGCTTATATACCATCCTGAGATAGAGAAGGGGCCTACATAGGCTTCTGGGCTTCAAACGGGAAGAAGACAATTTACAGGAGAATGAGAACAGCAGATGTTTGGTAAACCAGTGTTTGCTAGGCCACGGCAAGTCTTTCTGAGAGAAAAAGTTTTCTCTGGTAATAGCTCAGTTGCTGGTCAGGCTCCCCAGTCTAAATTCTTTCGGGCAGTTAGGGAGAAGTAAAAAGCTTTTCCGGAGCCTACTGCGTCTTAATTGCCTTCTGCTCAAAACAATCCATATGCCAAAGTGACACCTTACAGGGTGGTGTATCCTGCTCCCCTTCACGTGTCAGTGTTCTTATTTGCACAAAATTCTTACCAAAGCATTTAGATTTTCTAAAATAAACTATCCAGCTATCTTATTGTTCTGTCAGTAGCTCTTCTATATATTCTTTTAAGAAAAAAAAATTGCTTTCCGCCTTAGATATTCTTTCTCTAATTGTTTTCCTAAGCCTCAATGACACTTCTCCACATTTAGGCTAGATTAAAGAAATTTGATTGTACAAATTAAGGCCACTAGAATACCATTCATCCTTCTAGAACATTATTTTCCTTAATAAATGATTCTCTAGAGCTCTGAAAAAAGATTAACATACTGAACAGAACACTTAGCTTGTAAGGGAGTCATATTACTTACTTATTGGGATTTATTTCAGAGATACTACAAAGACTAAAATCCCCAAGATGGAACACCATTATTTAATGGTACAATAACACTTATTTTATTGATTTGACTTTGAATTTGATTTTCTAACCTTGTGTTTTGTGGTTGCCTCATTTTCTTATTAGGGTTATAACATCATAATGTTGGAAGCTGCGACAAAAATAATAAAGCCCAACTTTCTCACTTTACATCTAATGAAACAGAAACCCTGAGAGTTTAAGTTACTGTTTTTCCTTCCTTCCAATCCAGCACTCTGTCCAATAAACATCTTCTCTCATTGATCTTGACAGGTCGTTTCTATGCAAACATAAGTTCCTTGGTTAAAGGAAATGTTATGTTTTAAAAATATATGCTTAATAAAATATTCACAAATGTTAATTGATCATGATGCTGATGTAGTTTTGTTTTATTGGTGACGTTTGGTGGGGTGAGGTCCGGAGACGCGGCTTTGGTGCAAAACGGTGGTTTTATTAAAGACAGGACCCGTGGGCAGAAAGAGCTGCTGCCCCGGGGTTGTGAGCGGTGGCTGAGTGTATACTTGGGAGTTGAGGGAGGTAAGGAAAAGGGAGGTTTTCAAAAGAACTTTCATATGCCAAAGAGGACCTACAAGATACCGGAGGGCTTGTGGTTGTCAAGTGAAGGTTGTTTTTCTCGCTAGCAAGGCATTAACATTAAAACACTAGGGAGCTTCCTGGAAGAATGTCACACAAGTCCCACCCCGGAGTTGGGGGCAGAAGAGGGGGTTGCAACGTGTCAGCTTGTGCTTTGTCCTCAGCTAGCCTTCTGCTCCCTCATCAATGGTGATAGAGTAAACATCAGTAATGTAGTTTTATATTTGACTTATTAAGAAAGCACTCGTTCATTTTAGTTTAAATACCAGAGCTCAAGGAAATTTTTTGGAAGCGTCTATTTTATCATTTGATATTGATTCTATAAATACAACTCTCTTTTGAGCAGCATTTATACTTTTTATTATGATTTTCTTTGTAGAATTTATTTCGATGTATGTGTACGCAGAGCACAAGTGGGGTTTTACAAGCAACCGCACATTTGTCTATTCTGAGAGGTAGCGTCAACATATAATTAAAGCAAATTAGAGATAGAAATAAGTTCTGCAAAAGAAAGAAAAGGTGTTCCTGGTAAAAACCAAGGTAACAGAAAGTGCTCACATGCATACAGAAAAAGCTACGCCATTCAAACAGCAGAGAACTCTGACAAGGGTCAGCTGGTCCTAGTTCAAGTGTTGAGCAAAGCACAGGGAGATGGAGCCCTCAGCAGCGAGTGGATACAGGATCCCAAGCGGTCCGGCTGAAGATGTGTATATTAGTCTATGAGTCTGACGTCATTATACGTCTGTGTCAAGCCACTAGCTTCTCTTGCACTTGATCCCGTCCTGATCACAACTGCCTTCCACCTAATGGACGGGAATGTGCTGATTTGATCATTTAGTGCAAGTCAGTTTCACTAGATACATTTTTCTCTCTCATAACGTGTTATTCTCTTGTGAGTGTTCTTAGCAAATTCAATTTCGTTAAAAAACAAAATTCAACTGAGTAAACATAAAGATCTAACTGGCTTTCTGCAATGATTCATGAATTGGGCAGCATCCAATCTAACAAATATAAGGGGGCCCTGAGAAGCTGTATAAAATGGAAGGTTTTAGAGACAGAAAGGAGGGGCGCCTGGGTGGCTCAGTCGGTGAAGCGGCTGCCTTTGGCTCAGGTCATGATCCTGGAGTCCAGCAGCTGGCTCCCTGCTCAGCAGGGGGTCTGCTTCTCGTCTGACCCTCACCCAGCTCGTGTTCTCTCTCTCACTCTCTGTCTCTCTCTCTCTCTAATAAATAAAGTCTTTAAAATATATATAAAAATTTCCTTAAAAAAAAAAAATAAAGACAGAGAGGAGGTGGGACAAGGAAGTCATAAACTAAAGCAAGGATATTCCAGGCAAGGTAACCTTCCTTGGGGGACAGGCGGCCATCTGTCTGGCAGTTTACCTCCCTAGTGCTGACCGGGCTAGTCCTGATCAACTGGTTGAAGGTCACATTCCTGAGAGTGGCTGAAACTGCAGGTAAGTCTTAGTTTGCTGTTGTGGGGGTTAGTGACTATTTTGGGCCTGTTGTTCCTTTTTAAATAATCTTTATGATTTTAAATATTTTTATATTGTATCTAAACATTTATATGCTGTAAAAATAAGAGGCATAGATCATATTGTGGTTAATTCACCAAGCTAAAGACATTTCATGAGACATTTTGGAAACTGGCCATCTAGCTTTCTGCTTTGGTGACGGAATCTTTCCAACTATTTTACTTTCAGGCTTCTAGAATAAATATTCTATTTTTGCTGTTATTGTTCTCCAAATCCATGTAACTAATTCACAAGTACATCACTGGTATATTTATCATTATGGTTTTGATGTCGTTTTTGGAATGTAGGTGAGGTTGGTGGGGTCCAGAGCCGACAGCCAAGAAAGAATTCTTGAGACGTCTTTGGTGCAAAGTGGTGGTTTTATTAAGGCACGGGGATAGGACCCGGGGGCAGAAGGCAGAGAGAGCTGCTGCATGGGGGTTGTGAGGGGTGGCTGATTATATACTTGGGAGTTGGGGGTAAGGAAAAAGGGAAGTTTTCAAAAGAACTTTCTTACTCTTAAGAGGACCTAACAAGATAATTGGAACCCTTCGCCATTGTCAAGTTAAGGTTGTTTTTCTCTCTAGTAAGTCATTAACATTAAGACAGTTGGGAGTTTCCTTCTGGAAGTTAGGTTATTGATAAGAATGCTTTGTTCTTGTAAATCACTAAGACACTTGTAAACTGAGGGAGCCTCAGGTCTTGCAGGACTGTGATCTCTATCAGCTAACCATTAGGTTTCCCTTCCCTTAGCTTTAGGGCAACTGGGAGCACCTGAGGAACGTCACACGTATCGCCCCTGGGGGGGGGGCGGTTTGCAGGGAGTCAGCTTGTGCTTTGTCCTCAGCTTGCCTCCTGCTGCCTCACCAGCTTTATGGCTATAATTCTATAAAATCATCAAATTAATGTATGACACTAGGTTACTTTTAGCTGAAGCTTTGGACTACTGTGCCATGGTAAAGCTTTTGCAAAATCCCAGATTTGAGATTTACTAGTATCCTGAAGGTTCTGCCTACCTGAGATGTTGTCCTTGGTATGTAGATACAGTTCCTAAAAATGAATATAACTTTTTTGATAGATCACAAATAGTTTCCTAAACCTCTTACAGAGGTAAGATGGAATAAATATATGTGTAAGAATGAATATATTTTATCCAGATTCCCAGGGTATTTATAATAAAATTTGATGACTAATTAGGGACTTGTGTAAAACTTTACTTATAAAATTAAATTATACTTCCCAAGCAATGGAAATTTGTGTATTCTTTACTTCGCATTTGCGATACTGTGACTTCTAAGAAATATGTATTCGGTCTTTGTCCACAGTTTGGTTTCCGGCTTACAGCTCTCAAAACCCTAGAATTTCCTGAACAATCAAAGCAATGGGAGTATCTTTTGTCATTATATTTGGTCACTTGTCCTCAGTTCCTGAAACCAGTGCAGAGCCATAAAGGGGAAATATGTGTCTTGTTATTCATAATAACCTCCTTTCCACCACAACTGGGTTTATGTTAATGAGGTGGCTGTTGGAAAGCACCTAAGATGGGGGCTGGTTGCCAAGGGAACCGACCCAGAATCAAGGGTTAGAATTTTCAGTCCTACCCCCAGACCTCAGGTGAGAGGAGATGGGCTGGAGGTTGAATCAACCAACAATGGCCAATTATTTAATTGATTGTGTCAGTGTAATGGGGCCCCCATAAAGACCCAAAAGGGTGGGGTTTGGAGAGCTGCTGGGTTGGTGAACACGTGGAGAATTGTGGAGCGTGGCGCCACTCTAGCAAATGAATCAAACCCAAGGAGAGGGTTTTGGGTACCTCTGACTTAGAGGCAGTTTGTCAGAAGTACAAGTAACAATCTGAACTTGTAAGTTGCATCTGAACGGATCGGGGGGAATGGGTGTTGGAGAACTGAACCCTTAAGCTGTGGAATCTGATGCTATCTCCTGGTACTGATGAAGGATAGTTGGAAAGCAGGCAAACAGGAACAAGCCCCGCGCCCTAAGAGGAAACTACCCTTAAAAGGATTTTATTCCACCCTGGAAGGAGCCCTCCACCCTTTCCTACGTGGTAGATAGACGACAGAAACCTGACTAGATGACAGGTGCAGGGAGGGTTGAAAACAGCCCGCCAACAAGCCCGGTGGTGACCCTTTCCAGTTCGTTCCCTCTTCGGGAACTTTGTGCTATCGCTCAGTGAAACTTGCTTTGCTGCCCACCACTCTGGTCTACCTCTTCATTCTTTGAAGTGGCGTGGCCAAGAACCACGGGCACCGACGAAGGAAAAAAATCCTGAAAGAGTACCTTGTGTCAGAAGTAAATTTAAATAGTCCTATGTGACTAGGGGCTACTGTATTAGCACAGGTCTGTAGTAGTACAGAGAGCTTAGAGTTTTTTTCTTACAAATGCCCTGATTAATTTTAAGATAAAAATATGAGCAAATTAGAACTAACACATTTGTAAACAACCAAGTGAAATCCTTACATATGTCAAACCATATGCTTTTTTAATCTAATTCAAACTATCTTTAGAGTTGAATACTGTACATAATCTTACTTTTGTATTCTTTTATTTTGAAAAGAGCATTGAAGGAAAAATTCTTTTCTACCTTTCAAGGTCTCCCAGGTGGACTAAGAATTAAATTCACATGATACACATTAGCAGGAGAAAAAAAGTTTTACTATACGTGCACAGAGGCCCAATTATGAAATTGAGACCCAAAGAAATGACGGGAGGAAGTTTTTATACTTTTTAAACAAAGACACAGTCTGTGAGGGATGATCAGGACAAAGATACTTAACTTTGGGAGCTTCATTTAGTAAGGAATTCTAAACAATTTCGAATGAGTTAGTAGATTAGAAAAATAACAAGGTGTGTTACCACAGCTTTCTCAGCTTTCAAGTTCCTATCTCTGGTGACAAGGATGTCTTTACTTCTTAGTACAGGGAAGGTACCCTTCACATAGGAGATTTATTTCCTGCTTTCAGGGGGACAGGAGGATCTGAGTGTCCTTGTAAAGGATGTCTCTTAAATAACTTATTTAAAATAATCAATATGCCAAAGGGGCCCATCTTGGGGCAGCCTGCCCTTGGCCCCTACAATTATTACCAGCTTTATTAAGTGAAAGGGATTTATTTGTCCAACACACCTTAATAAGGAACAATCTCTCCTCTATTATACCATATATATGTTACAATTATGATGACTACTTATTTATCTTTTTAAGTAAGCTCTACGTCCAACGTGGTGCTTGAATTCATGACTCCAATATTAAGAGTCAACGTGCTCTACCAACTGAGCCAGCCAGGTGCCCCGATTCATTAAATCTTTGGCTTTCTTATTCAAATGTACTCATTGTATCATTTGTTGAGTTTTGAGTTATGAGCATTTAATAATTATATCCATTATATAATTATATGTTAGAATTATATATTATATCCATGTCATTAGATTAGAATGTTTTCCTAGCTAGTGGTTCAAAAAATTTTACATTCTATTATAGTGTTAAATGACCATTTGTTTAAATGGATTTACAGTAGAGGGTCCATCTCCTAGAACCTAATTCTATCTGGTTAACTGGAAAAAAGAAAATGGGCATGCTAGGCCGGGACTGAGCTGTTCTTTGGAGAGTCTTTTTATTTTCCCCGAGTTTTCCTTAGCTGAAATTACCTTAAAAGTATTTTTTTCTATTATCAGGAGATTAAAGCAAAGTCCCCCATTCGATGCGGGGTGGACTAGGTGGGACCTTGGCCTTGCACAGTGCTTTGTTAACTGGTTTTCTTCAAGTGGCAATTCCTTTTGTTTCTAGATGACAGATTTGTAGCAGAGTGGCATCCAGAAATCACTGTAATTGTGGCAGTATTTCATGCAATTGTTGAAGAGTAGTCCCTGTTCAAGGATTTCAAAACACTTTTCTAATGGTAAATTACCTTCATAATATGCCTTCCGCTAAACTGCAAAAAAAATTGAAGTGCAGGAAGCAATAGTTTACCAAGGTCTGGCGCTGATTTTCTTAGTCAACATATTTGTTGGAGATGTGCTAAATGCTGACCCCTCGGCTGGATGCACTGAAGAGTTTCGAGGGAAATAAAAGACAAGTTTGCCGAAGTCAGTTGTTTGATTTAATGAGAGACAAAAGAACTAAAGAAGATGATGCATATGTAGAAAACAGTTATAAAGCCAATTATAGATGTCCCCATTAAGTGCGGAAGTGTTTAGACTGGTAAAAAGCCTAGATAAAGAGGTTGCGTTGTGTAATTAGGATCATTGGCCTTGGGAAGGTTTTTTAATGAGTGAGGCAGAGGATTTGACATTGCAGAGTGGGGATGACATTCTGGGCAGATTACATGGCATATTTAATGATATAGAGGCCAGAGAGAGCACAATTTATGTGAGAGTTGCACTGTGGCTTGCCAAATGCAGCCAAGAGCTGGATAGTCCAAAATTAAGTAGGATAAAGGGCCCTTTGGTTAAGGGAAGGGTTTCTGGCAACAGGAATAGCTGGAATAGTTTTAAGGGAAATGACCAAAAGGACACCATGGTAAAGTCCTTACTACACCATGTGGCAAAAATTGGATGATAGAAGGGGATGGAGAAATACAGAGGAAGAGACCTCAGTGCAAATTCTTTGGTGACACTTTGTGCGTTGGGCAGCAGTGGGAACGGAGAATCAAATCTTTAGAGAAGAATCTTGGAATCGTAGTCATAAAAGACACCTTGTGATTGTTCAGTTCACTCTCACGCTTCATCAAATTGTAATTGTGGAAATGAAATACACACTTACGGGTTGTTGTGTTAATTAGGAGATATTTCTAAGAAAGTGTTTATACAGGTTCTACAGATTGTATTTTAATAGAACTATGTAGAGAGCTTTAAGAAATGTTACTGTGACATGATTTCCTTTACTTGCATTCAGTTCACCAAGTCTCTTGTCTCAGTCATGGAGCATTTGCCTGACTTGAGAGCACTGGTTGGAAGCACAAGTCCTTAGAATTCCAACAAAAACAGGAATTTCCATGACAAATTATTATTATTATTTTAAATATTTAATTTATTTATTTGACAGAGAGAGAACTCAAGCAGGGGGAGAGGCAGGCAGAGGGAGAAGGAGAAGCAGGCTCCCCACTGAGCAAGGAGCCAGATGCGGGCCTCAATCCCAGGACCCTGGGATCACGACCTGAGCCAAAGGCAGACGCTTAACCTACTAGGCCAGCCAGGCACCCTACCATGACAAATTATCTTTATGCTTAATCATTACTATGGTATGATCTTACTAACAAATTGTTCACACATTTAACTCAAGCAATTCTCGTAACATACCCAGTATTCTATAGTATTATTCCATTTGTATAAACATTAATTTATCTATTGTTACTTGGATTCTCTATAAAAATCAAAAGCACCTTCTAATCAAAAATATGTATCAGAAAGTGATAAAACAGAAAACCTACTTTTTTTCTTTCTTTCTTTCTTTCTTTCTTTCTTTCTTTCTTTCTTTCTTTCTTTCTTTCTTTCTTTCTTTTTTAAAGATTTTATTTATTTGAGAGAGGGAATGAGCAGTGGGGACGGGCAGAGGGAGAGAGAGAGAAGACTCCCTGGACCCTGAGATCATGACGTGAGCCAAAGGCAGACACTTAACTGACTGAGCCACCCAGGTGCCCCAAAACAGAAAACCTACTATAAGAAAAAGGAAAATCTAACGATACTGTGATAAATAATCCCTAAATGTAGTCCATAATAAATCACACCTCCTGGTCTTCGTGTGCTTTTGTTTTCCCCTTTCCTGGAATTGGGGCTGAATCAGCAAATTGCTTTGGACCAATAAAGTGCAGTGGAACTGATGCTGCCTAAGTTGTGAGGCTAAGTCAGAAAAACCTTGTGGCTACCCCCAGTTTCCTTGGGATATTTGCTCTAGGTGAAGCCAGTAGTCCTATAGAAAGTTCCCCTATATTGTGAAGAAGCCTTGTGGAGAGGCTGCAAGGGGCAGGGGCTTGGAGAGGGGAGACAGCTGCTCTTGGACTTGCCCAAAGTTGGGCTAGCCATCCCAGCTAAGTTGCCAGATGTGTCAGTGAAGAAGCCATCTTTGATATCTAGCCAATTTGAGCCTTCTGAATGCTCTAGCCCACCCTTTTGACTGCAAGTGCGTGAACAATGCTAAATTAACCCATAGAATGCTGAAAAATAATGTTTAAGCCACTAAGTTTTTGGGTGCTTTGTTTTGCAGCAATAGGTACTTGGAACATACACCAAACCTAAGAGTAAACATAAATTTCAAATTCGTATTGATGTTTCTAACAGTCAAAGAAAACAGAATCAATTATATAGTAATTAGAAAGAGTGAATCACCAAATTCTTCATTATTAGAAGAAAGTTTATCATTGTTAGAAAGAAAAAATATTCTAGTTCCTACTGATCATTCCTACCATGATACATTTTGGCATATTAGTAATAACCTTCGGTAGTAGATATGAGTAAAACAGTAAAACTACAGGCTGTGGATTTGCTTAAAAACTTCCCTGGGAACAACATTATTTTTTGTTTAGTAATTCTGGCAATAGATATCAATAGTATTAAAGCATGCTATTATGAATGAATGATAATTTCTATTTTCTTCATAAAATAGATGCAGTTGAAAAGTAGTGCTTATTTAGATAAAGTTCTCAAACTTTCACCTTCCATCAAGCTTTAGATGGGAGCTGAATAGCAGAGAATTTGAGATGGTACTTCCTGATAGGAACTTCTGTCTTACTGAAGCATTTTATGCCAGATGTAGGATTGACATTCCATTATGAAAATTGAGATCACCAGATAACATTACCTGCGTGGAAAGCTCCCTGATTTCTGCTTGGGCGGAGGCCATGGACAGATAAAGTAAAGACACTGACTCAGCTCAATAACAGAAATGTGTCAGGTGGGTCAAATAAATTGACCAAGATCACATTATTAATAATATGTGGTAGAATCCTAGCTCTGTTAAAGTTCTGACTCCAGGATCAGACTCTCTTCTCTCCCATCATAGCAACATTGATAAAGATATGATATATTTATATCAAAAAAATCTATAACTGAAATATGTTCACATGCATATAATCATATACATATTATTTACATACATGTATATAGTATTAAGAACAACTTATGTGCCATCTCTTTTGTTTAAAATGTTAGTTATTGTCTTCCAACAAGTTCTAAGATCTTAAAATTCCTAAATCCCTTTGAACCAGTGAATTTGTTGGGAGAAGATAATCAGAAAGGTGCACAGAGATTGTTATGTAAAGCTGTTCCTCACTATGTAATCCAGAACATAGATTTTTGTTGAAAAATTGGAACTACTCTGTTTCTAGGAGTTTGACTTTCTTTTTAAAGATTTTGCATATAAGTGAGATCATGTATTTGCTGTTCTGTGTCTGGCTTATTTCACTTAGCATAATGCCCTCTAGGTCCATCTACGAAGGGTAATGAATGGTAAGATCTCCCTCTCTTTTAAGGCTGAATGGTATTCATGTGTGTATCACACTTTTTTAAATTCATTCATCTGTTGACAGACAATAAGGTTGTTTCTATGTCTTATCTACTGTGAACAACGCTGCAAGGAACATGGGGTACAGATAGCACTTCAAGATAGTGATTTCATTTCCTTTGAATATATACCCAGAACTGAGATTGCTGACTCATATGGTACTTCCATTTTTAATTTTTTGAAGAAACTACACACTGTTTTCCGTGAATGTACCAATTTACTGTACCACCAAGAGTGCACAAGGGTCCCCTTTTCTGCATAGCCTGGTCAATACTTCTTTTTGACTTTTTGATAATAGCCATGCTATCAGGTGTGAAGTGATAATCTTGTGCTTTCGATTTGCATTTTCACGATGATTAGTGATGTCAAGTATCTTTTCATATACATGTTGGGCATTTGTAGGTCTTTGGGAAAATGTCTATTTAAGTCCTTTGCCCATTTTTAATCAGATTGTTGCTATTGAGTTGCATGAATTCCTTCTATATTTCGGGTATTAACCCCTCATATATATATGGTTTGCAAATATTTTCTCCCGTTCTGTAGACTGCCTATTCATTTTGTTGATGGTTTTCTTTGCTGTGTAGCTTTAGTTTGACAAGTAGTCCCACTTGTTTTTGCTGCTTTTGCTTTTGGTGTTAGATTAAAAAAATCATTGTTAAGATCCACGTCAAGGAGTTTACTGCCTGTGTTTTCTTCTAGAAATTTTATGGTTTGAGGTCTAATGTTCCAAGTCTTTAATCCATTTTGAGTTAATTTTTGTCTATGGTGTAAGATAGTCCATTTTCATTCTTTTGCATGTGGCTATTCAACTTTCCCAGCACCCTTTACTGAAGATACTCTCCTTTCCCTCTTTTCAGCATGTCTGATATTTGAATATAACAATATCTTTTAAAGATTTTATTTATTCATTTGTTGGGGTGGGGAGAGAGAGCCTGCACACAAGCAGGGGGAGTGGCAGGCAGAGGGAGAAGCAGGCTCCCTGCAGAGCAAGGAGCCCGATGCTGGACCCCATGTGGGACCCGATCCCAGGACCCTAGGATCATGACCTGAGCCAAAGGCAGATGCTTCACCAAGTGAGCCACCCAGGCGTCCTTGATATCTGAATATAGTTGCAGCTCTGAATTAGTGGAGCAGATTGGCCTTTAAACAACAACAACAAACCCACAAAGGATAAACATTCCAATCAGACTTCTTGGAAGAGAATAATAGAAACAAACTGGTTAAGTTAAGGCAACAAGGATTTAGTGGAGGAATATCGAGAAGTTCACAGAGTTGATCTGAAGGCTGGTAATCCCAGTGGGGGAAATATTCTTTAAATGATCCACAGCTAATATCTTTCAAGGGAGAAATGTACTTGGAGAAAACAAGATGTGTTTGCTGATGAGAAGTCTCTAAGTCTATAGTCACCACTGTCTGCAGATTGTCCAGATGATCCCTATCCCCGTCCTTTTTTTTTTTTAGTGCTTTCCATAGGAGAGCTACTCACTAAGGTTACTACAAAAAGTATTTAGTTCTCAAGTCAAAAAAACTGTTTATCAGGCTACCTTTGGGCACATGCATATACTCCATGATTCTACCCTTCCACTCCCTCCTTTCCCCCCTTTCCACAGCCTATCTCAGCTATCTTTTCTTGCTAACAGAAACTTGATTTACCTCTGGTGTCATTGCTGTGTGCTTCAGACAGACGGGGGTGAATTTAGGTTATTATAACACCAAATGACAATTTTATTCCCCTTGCAACTAATTATTCTAGTAATGGTCATGTGGTGTAACACTGAAAGATCGCTCTGTCTTCTGGCCTGTGGATGATAGGTGAGACCCTCGTGTCTGGAGCTGCTACAGTGCTTCTGAGGCCACAGGAAGTAGCCAACATGCTGAGGATGTAAGGACAGAAAATTGGAATGAAATTGTCTTTGATGCTGTCAGTTCGTAACAGTATTGGAGTAGAAGGTTTACTGCAGTTCTGCTTCACATCATTAGTCCCTAAACTTCGAGAATACATGTGATTCCCTTTGTATTGCAGATCATTTGGCTTCATCAGTGCAACGTGTCTATAATGTTTTTTTCTTTACATGTCCTCATCCCTCTCTATTGATTGAGTTTTAGTGGTGGATATGGGACCAAAGCTAAGTCAATAAGCATCCTTTCCTGGCATTTGCGATACCGAATACTGAGAACAAAAACTGGCTCCACTGTGGCCATGGATGTAAAATGCTGGATCTGTTGAGTGCTGTGTTCTCTACCCCATGATAGAAGCTGAGCTAAATTCCTTCTCTTTTTTCTTTTTCTTTCTTTTCTTTTCCTTTTCCTTTTTTTTCCCTTTTTTTTTTTTTAAGAGAGAGAGAGAAGGGTGAAAGGGGCAGAGGGAGAGGGAGAGAGTAGAGAGAGAATCTGAAGTAGGTTCCATGCCCAGTGAGGAGCCTGATGCAGGGCTGGATCCCACAGCCCTGAGATCATGACCTGAGCTGAAATCAAGAGTCAGATGCTTAACTGACAGCCACCCACGCACCCCAAAGCTGAGCTGATTTTAGAAAGAATAGAGTCGAAGGACGATTAGAGAGGGAGGAGGAATATAGAGAAGAAAACAGACGTAAAGGAACAAAACTATGAGACTGTGTCCTATTGGCCTTTGGTTCTCTGATCCCAAATGTTCCTGGAGTCCAAATGGCACACTGTACTTCCTTCAGCATAGTTATTCAACCCTTTCTTCTACTAGAGAATGGCCTGGGCTCTCCCCATTGATTTCCTATGGTTCTACAGAGGCTTCGGAGAGCATCCCCAAAGCTTCTCAAACGCCTCTGAAAAAGTCACTGAAGTAGCAAAGACAGGTCTTTTCTTCAGGAGGCAGTTGGAAGTCTCAGAAAAAGTATCTTCTCTTTTTCACTATCCCCCAGCTGAGGAAAAAGTTAATGCCTTCTGTATTAAGTATAAGTCCTTCTAAAACCAAAGTTTATCTCTGAACATTAGAATCAATGCAAAATGAAACGTAAACAAAAGGTATGTTGAAACAGTTCTATTCAATTCAGGCTGAAGCAAACCTACCCAGGACAATGGGCTTAGAAAACTTTGGCTGCAATTTGAAATCGGTGTGTGTTTGTGGTGTGTGTGTGTGTGTGTGTGGGAGGGGGGGGAGAGTTTCAGATAGCAGCAGAGGACACTGGGCAATAGGAGGAGGGGGACTGGGTTAATATGACAAATTATTATGCTCTCATACCTGAGGCAAACAAGACATCACTATTTACACAGTGAATAAAGGAGGCTTTTCATTTTTATTAATTTTTAATTTTTTTTTTTAAAGGAAGCTTTTTAAAACCCACACTCTTCTATGGGAATTTTGTAAGGGGGAGAGTTATGACTATTTTGAGCTATTTCTGTCTCAGCAGTCCCTGTCAGCAACAGCTAAGCAGGAAGGTACTTCCTAGGGAGAAGTCCCTGCAATTAGATATATTTCTATTTGTCACTGCTTTTTATTACCGCCCCCCCCCAAGGTTATGGGAAATGGCTGAATACGCATGAACAAACCTATAGACTCCACAGGGGTTTCTAGCTCTTTCACAGCTCTTCAGTGCCTATCAATGCATCGTCTCCCCCCACATCAGCCCAGTCTGGTGTTAGCAGCCCACCTTGATTGCACCTGTGCGTTCTGTGTGTCTCAGGTTGGATGGCAGAGGATTGGAGACTGGGGTGGTGTGAGACCTGACTTCTGTGGGTGCAGATGGCAGTGACATGCAGACGGCTGTCGCGGAGAGATGCCAATGGTATTTCTAATTTACAGTTATAAACCTGATACCTCTGAGTTCTGAGCTGCTGGCACTGACATTGAGACAGATTATAGTTATTTCTCCTGAATTACATGAGACTTTACAAAATACCCTTTGGTATTATTTGTTTATTGACTTGGTAATGTTTTTAAACTGAATAAAATTAAAATAGAAGAGTTCCACAATTATGGGTCTTAAATTAATGTTATTGTGTGTTTTGGATCTCAGAAATAATCCTTTTGGAGTAAACTCATGATGATCTTCTGAGAAATGATACAGTGAAAAATATTTCCTGCTAGTGTATATTGAATTGCCATTGACTAAATTAAGCTCTGTATAGACAAAAACATAATCTTTATTTACTCTGATCCTGGGAGAGCAGGAAGTGATGAGGTTTTCAGCTCAAATATTTAGTGAATTAAATTGTTCCTGCTTGCAGAAGGTATGAACCGGCAACCAAGTCATAAAGTTAACCCACTGTCTTGCTTTGCCTGAGGCAGCTGTCCTTACCCAAAAAATTTCAAGCAGGAGGGAACCTGGGTTGAGATTTTTAAATTCCTCCTGAGTCAGATTTCTATCTACATGCTTGCTTTATTATTTAGTTAAACATCATAATTATCCAGAATATCAAGCCTATCAGGGGTGCCTGGGTGGCTCAGTAGATTAAGCATCTGCCTTCCGCTCAGGTCGTGATGCCATGGTCCTGGGATCGTGTCCCGCCTGGGGTTCCATGCTTGTCGGGGAGCCTGCTTCTCCCTCTGCCTCTGCCTCTGCCCGCCACTCCCCTTGCTTGTGCTGTCTCTTGCTGTCTCTCTCTGTGTGTCAAATAAATAAATAAATAAAATCTTAAAAAAAAAAGCCTATCAATAGTTAGATTTATTTATTTATTTTGGTAGAGAGACTCTCAAGCAGAACCTACTGAGCTCAGAGCCCTACATAGGGCTCAATCCCATGATCTCGAGATCACGACCTGAGCTGAAATCGAGTCGGACACTTAACCAGCTGAGTCACCCAGGAGCCCCTCAATAGTTAGATTTATATGCAAACTCTAAAGTGTCATCAATTGCACATATTATTCTTTTAGCAAATATTATTGAGGATCTCTGATAGCCCTGGTAGGGTTCTAGATGCTGAGGAATAGTAATAAACACTATAAATAAGGTCCCTCTTTGCATGGACATAACATTCTAGCAGAGTTCAAAGACAAATGACTGAAATGAGCTACTTCACAGGAACGTGTTCTGGTGTCCCGGATTTCCCCATAAAGTCACAAACCTGACCACTATAAATAATTCTGCCTGTTATGGAAGGCATTGCTATGCCATTTACTTACGACTCATTACATATATTTAGGGTATTTATAGCTGCTATAACAACAGATTCTCAATGGCTTAACACAATAAAAGTTGGTGATAATTTTAGTAGTCTAGTGCATTGTTTCTGGTTGATGGACAGTGTCTTCCATGTTGGGATCCAGGGAACCAAGCTCTTTCTGTCTTGCTCATCTTGTTCCATCACTAGAACCACATCACTGGCAACTGTGCTGCCTGGTTTGGAGAGCAATAGTAGGAGAGAGAAAATGTTTTCAGATTGTTGTCCACTGGGGCGCCTGGGTAGTGCAGTCGTTAAGCGTCTGCCTTTGGCTCAGGGCTTGATCCCGGCGTTCCGGGATCGAGTCCCACATTGGGCTCCTCTGCTGGGAGCCTGCTTCTTCCTCTCCCACTCCCCTGCTGTGCTCCCTCTCTCGCTGGCTGTCTCTCTGTCACATAAATAAATAAAATCTTAAAAAACAAAACAAAACAAAACAGATTGTTGTCCACCAAGTGTAGTTCATGTACTGTACCCATTACTATGACAATAAATGACAGATAAATTGACAATTCTGCAGACAAAGCTAGTCCAGAGATTTTTCAACTGTGGCATAAAGACTGCGGAAGTGCATCCAGGTACAGCAACTAACAAATCCATCAGCCCTTGAATCAAAATGAACTTGGAGGGAAGGGAGGTGTAGTATGAAGGAGCCCAGCATTTCAAGAACAGAAAAGAAAATGGCGGCGGGGGGGGGAATGCTTAAAATCAGAGGTACTGGCAGGGCCACCTCTTGTAGGACCTCAGAGGGCAAGACAAGAGATTTTATTCCACGTGCCAACTAGAAGCCGCTAGAGGGTGGAAGGAGGGGAATGACCTGATCTAGTTTATGTTTTTGAAACATGCTTTTAGCTGTTGGATGGAGAATAAATTGTGGAGGGGGCATGAGTAGAAAAATGGTGACCCAGTAGAGACTTACAGTCACCAGGATGAGAGTTGATAGTGGTTTGGACTGGGCTGTTTGGGTGGCAACAGAGAGAAGACGACAGTCTCAAGATCGAATGGCTAAAATCAACTTCTCCAGTGACATGACATCATGGGAAATTGGAGCAATGATTTTTATGGAGGTGATGCTGGCGGGTGGACTCTACCCCTCAATAATATCCTTCAGTAACACCCCACTCCTTTAGTGAGCAGCTTGCTAGGAGAAAATAACATGTAATTAGTCAGTAAACACTGTGCTAGTCCCTGTGCATATTCCATTTAACGAAACCAGTACGATGGGGCGCCTGGGTGGCTCAGTCATTAAGCGTCTGCCTTTGGCTCAGGTCATGATCCCAGGGTCTTGGGATCGAGCCCTCCATCGGGCTCCGTGCTCTGCTGGGAGCCTGCTTCTTCCTCTCCTACTCCCCCTGCTTGTGTTCCCTCTCTCACTGGCTGTCTCTCTCCGTCAAATAAATGAAATCTTAAAAAGAAAAAAAAAGTATGGATTTTTATCTTTTTCAAAATATGGATGTCTGCCATAAAATAAACACAAGTAAGATTTCAGATAGGTTTCTACTACCACATTTTTTGTTCAAGTATTTATTTACCCAACAGTCAGAAATGAAAGTAAATGAAGTCTTCACTGGAAAAGCTATAACAAAGGCACACATTAGAATATGTGTGCAAACAATTTATTAACTAAAATAGGCATTTTCTTCTGTTTTATTCATATTCCAGAATTCTTAATTGGTCCTATTCTTTCTGGTTATCTTGAATTGTTAATATGTAAAACTTTGACATGTAAAAAGAAAGTAGGCTTGGGTCACCTGGGTAGCTCAGTTGGTTAAGTGTCCCACTCTTAGTTTCAGCTTGGGTCATGAACTCAGAGTCAAGAGATCGAGCCCCACGTCGGGCTCCATGCTCAGTGCAGGCAGAGTCAGCTTGAGATTCTGTCTCTGTCTCTGTCCCTCCCTCTGCCCATCACCCCCCAAAATAAATCTTAAAAAAAAAAGGTAGGCTTGACATTTCTTCCCATCTCCAATCAAGGAGATATCTAAAGATAAAATGTTGAACTGTTGGGATTGCTATCAGGACTAAAACATAAATTTGAAGAGACTATTTTGATAAAAAAAAGTCTCTAGGTATTAACATAATTCATGTAAGCATTTATTATGCTTCTAAGAGTGTTAGAATATATGAATATAAACTCCCTAAGAATGTTAGCGCAAACATCGAATAGGGCACAACATATAAGACACTGCTTGAAGTAAAGAATGGGCCTCATTTTGTTCTTGCTGGCCTCTAGAACAGTAGTCAAGAAAAATATAATGGTAGCCACATCTGTAATTTTGAATTTCCTAGAAGCTACATTTAAAAGTAAAAATTAACTGGTGAAATTGAATTCAAGAACATTTTATTTAACCCAACGTAAAAAGATATTATTTCCTTGTGTGACCAATTCTAAAAATATTCTTGAGATGTTTTACATTCCTATTTCATATTAAGTCTGGAATTCAGTGTGTATTTGGACTTACATCTCAACTTAGACTGTAAATATTTTAAGTGCTAAGAACTGCTATGAGATACACTGAGGCATATTCAGATTTTTAAGTTTATTTGAGTACAAATTGATTTGAATCAGGCAGCAGCCAACCTAGCAGATAGAAGCTCCAGCAACTGAGGAAGTTACACGAGGGAAAAAAACGAGGCTGTTTCCTGCAAGGTTACTTTCTTTCCTTTAGGGGATGGCAGGGGTCTATCAGGCAGATAGACTAGTGCTGATCGGGCCGCGAATGACTGGTGTAAGATTCCATTTCTGTAAGAGCCAAAACCATAACTGAGTTTTGGTTTGGTGACGTGGGTCTTTCATACAAGCGATTTCCATTTGGGCCTGTTGTCTTGTTCTCAGCAGAGCACATGGCTACAGTGTTGGACAGCATATCCTTAGTATTGATCTTTACCCATTAAAAAAGACAAAGCAGTTCCCGAATGTACGTTTTCTGTTAATTTTTTAAGAGTCACAGCTTATTGGCTCAAGGTTCTCTACCAAGGCCCCCATGCAAAAATCAAAGGGATTTTCCTGCCATTGCTCCAACTTGAACCTATAACTACCTTCCTTGATGGCTACGAAAGTTGCTGATGATAACTTAGAGTACGAATGATGTCTTTTGGATTGTTTAGTACTAATGCCAGTAAAGCGAGTACAATTCCTTTCAACCATCTGGATGGATAATACAATTTAGTATTTTGTAAAGATCTGTACATTTTAATATCCCTGAAAGACAGGTATTCTGTTCAAATCAGGAAACTGGTTCATGCAGGCGTTCTGAGTTCTATGTTGTTGTTTTATTAGGAGAAAAAAACCAAGTATAACAACACATTTGATTTTTGTATCCAATATTTATAGGGTACTAGTTGGCTATTTGGGGGATAACATACATTTATCTGAATATACAGTAGAATTTTTAAGGAAAATAAATATTTAGAAAGGGAAGAAAATATATATATTTTTAAAGATTTTATTTATTTGTCAGAGAGAGAGAGAGCACGCTCATAAGTAGGGGGAGGGGCAGGCAGAGGGAGAAGCAGATGCCCGGCTGAGCAAGGAGCCCGACGTGGGGCTGTATCCCAGGACCCTGGGATCATGACCTGAGCCGAAGGCAGATGCTTAACCGACCGAGACACCCAGGCGTCCCAGAAAGGGAAGAAAATCTTTATGGAATTCTTAAACGATAAAATATTGGAATATTCATTTTTTGAATCAAAATATTTTGAAAAGTTACTGTAATTTTTCTTTGTGTCCTACGCCATAATTTTTTAAACATGTAATTTTTAATTAGAAATGACTTTTCTAGTGACCTCTAGAGTCATTATTAAATTATCAGTGGTTAATAGGGTTTCATATAGCTTTGTTTAATTTCATAACAATAATAGACATAATATTTTTAGTGCAAAAATGATTAGGCTCTTTTTTAGAAAAAAAAAAAGTCCCCTCATTAGTTGAAGTGAATATTAAGCAAGCAGAAATTTTCAAATAAAGATTCTCCTTTTAAAAAATAAGACTTATGGAATATAGTTTATTCAGCCTTATAATATGCTTCTTGATTAGAATTTTCATAGCAAAATGAATAAAGGGAAATCAGTTATATCTTTAATTTGTCCCTGTAGCTTTCTTTTATAACAGTCATTATTCTGTAAGCTTTTACTTGTTTTCCCAAAATCGTTCTCAGTATTACGTATCTCAGTGAGAGGTGGAATTATCTCTGACATTCGCCAGCTAGGTCTAATATTCAGGAGGTCCATGCTGATAACTACCATTATCTATTGTTTATTGGTGGCATCTGTTTTCTGTGGCAGTGTTCATGGACCAGTCATTATTTTGAATACAACTCTTGTCCTGACCCTCTATATCCAATCGAATCACCATCTCTGGAATACATCTACTTCTATCTATGCTGCCATTACCTCATTTCAAGTCCTCATCATCAGGGTCTTGTACTCTGTAGGTACCTGATTGACTCTCCCCAATCAGCCTGGCCTCCCTTCAACAACTTTTTCATTCAGCATTCATTATATTCTTTCAAAATAATCCATCCAATGATGAGGGTCTCCTTAAAATATTGCGATGGGTTTGCATCCCTCTTGGGGTAAACGTCAAACTCTTTCATATATCCTAGGAGGTCCTGGACATAAAATCTCGTGATTAATCTCTTTAGTTTCTACACTTCAGCCACATGGGCAGTTTCTGAGTTCCTGTTAGGAATGAATGTTCTTTCTGTCTCTGCTCTACCTTTCCCTGCTCCCTGCTGCTTTTTTTGTCTACTATTTTTTAGAAGTCCTTTCCCCAAGTGTAGGTCATTTCTAACTAATTCCCAACTTCTCATGTCAAGTGTTCTCTGTCCTATGCTCTCATGCCAGTGGGCACTTTGTAATTTAGCACTGCTACAGTTAAGTAATTACAATCATAATTAAGTTAGTCGTTATGTTTCTTTTGGTAGTATGCAAGCTTCACTAATTCAGGGGCATGCCTGTCCAGTATTTTTGCCGGATTCTGCATGTCTATCACGACACCTTGCACAGTTACACATTCGATATTTACTGAAGAAAGAAATGGGTGAAATATATTTAAAATAACACTTAAGTATAATTTATTACACGTCCGCAGCTTGGTTATGTGACATTTATCATTGCATCGGAGTGAGACTTACATGTAATTACTGAAGTGTGTAAACTAGGAGGAAATAAATGTGAAACACCAAAAGCAGTTTTGCCACAGGTGAAAATTCCAATCTGCTCTTCTAACAACTTAGAATTCTTTGGGAAAAAGTTTTAAACAAGGTGGAGTATCATAAAGATCCCCTGGCCGGTGAAGAAAGGGACTTGGGTTTTAATCTGACAGTGGCACAAACAAACTGTGTGGTCATTAAGGCACATTCATTGTCTGGAATTCAATGCATTTAACAAGGAAAGGGGTTAATGTAGGTTGCAAATGCTCAGCCAACAGGCAGTGTAAATGTGCCTTAGAGCTGAGAGTAAACCAAGCAGCTGTGGTGATTTCGGGGACCTCTAGAGTGCCAGGTTGGTCCACTGTCATTCCACATCTACCCACTAGCAAGAAAAAAAAAAGGCAGCATAATTAAAACCCATTTGAGGGCCAATTGGAACTCCTAGCTGCCAGTTTATTACTTAAATGGTGCCTTTAGTCACTATGAGCGTACAGCTTTTTCATACATAACAGTTTTAAGAATAGGACTCATCAGAGCTTGCCCAAGTAGATACTGCCCCGTTTCCAGGTGACATGAAGTAGTGGAAAGGGAGAAACAGGCCCACAAGGCCTGGCATCCTGTCCTGAGGTGACTGTGTTATTACTTGACTCTTAACTCTGACATGCCACTTAACGGCTTCTGGACTTTGGTCTTCTCATCTGCAAACTGAGAAAACACACAGGTACCGCACCATCCGTTCTGTCTTCTTAGAAGACACTTGCTTGTATCGATTTGGCTCACCTCAGTAAGTACTTCTTGCGTTTAGCTCTTTGCAATGGAGAGAAACAAGATACCCAGACCCCTCTCACTAATGCTCAAAATACTTAGAGGAAGACAGAAATGTAAAATAATAAGACCAAATCATAGCAAAAACTTGTATAACTGGAGTGTAATGGGAGTGTTAAAGAGGAAGAGTCAAAGTCGTCTGGCTAGGAAAATTATAGACTTTTTTTCCAAAATAGTTAGAGATGAACTAATATACAAAAAACATACATAAAACATAAATGTATAATTTAACCATGACCCTAAGAAATAGAACATTACCCAGGTGTCTTTTCCCATGCATAAACCCCTACAACCTTGATTCTGCCTTTTATATTAACCGTACACTTACTTTTCAAATAATTTTAGGACCAAATAATAAATGTCTAAGTCATGTAGTATACTTCTGTATATTTTCTTAATTCATATAATTGAGATCTTTATGTCAATACTATGTTGGCAAGACTCATCCATGTTATTATATGTAGCTGTAGTTTTTTTGATTTTCAGTACAGTCTTTACAGTATAATAATCACTTTTAAGAATCTGATGTTTGTGTATCTACTCTGCTGTTGCTGCATATTTGGATTGTTTGCAGTTTCTGGCTATTATTATTCTTCAGGAGTTTTCTAAGTATACACATTGCACTGGAAATGTTGGGCCCAGATGCTTTCTTATCTTGAGCCTAACAAAGACAAAAACTTTCCTCGTGAATTTCAAGTGAGCAAGGACAGCGATACATCCTTTCTTTTTGTAGTCTGCATGTTTATCGTTGCAAATTGCATACATTGTGAATGCTTTCTCACAAGTTGTGAGTGTACTTTTGTTTTTTGAATTATGCTTCTCAAAGAGTAACTTTTTAAGGTTAATAAAGTCCATTTTAGCAATTTTGACGAAGGCCAATTTTTAATATTTTTATTCTATTGTTAATGCTTTTGGTGTCCTATCAAAGAAGTCTTTGCCAGCTGAAAGGCCATGAAGATATTCTCGTTTTTTCAGTTAGGGATTTTATAGTTTTAGCTTTTACATTTATATCTGGTCCATGTGGGCTTTGTATGTGTGGGTTAAGTCAGTTACTGAGTTTTTGTTGTTTTTGCATGTTTGCTTACATCACAGCTATTCTAATATCATGTGTCAAAAAAGACTACCTTTTCTCTGTTAAATTACATTTGATCTTTGTCAAAAATCAGTTGGCTCTAAATATGTCTGATTCTAGGGGCGCCTGGGTGGCTCAGTCATTATGTGTCTGCCTTCGGCTCAGGGCGTGATCCCGGCATTCTGGGATCAAGCCCTGCCTCTGGCTCCCTGCTTAGTGGGAAGCCTGCCTCTTCCTCTCCCACTCCCCCTGCTCGTGTTCCCTCTCTCACTGCCTCTCTGTCAAATAAATAAATAAAATCTTAAAAAAAAAAAAGGTCTGATTCTATAGCTTCTGGCATTCCATTGATTTGTACATGTAACCACACTTTCTCAATTAATACACCATATTCAGATATTGTAACTTGTCCAACTGCTTAGTTTTTAAAAAGTTGTTTGGATCTTTTTATTTTTATATAAGTTTTAATTTCAGCTTATCGATTTCCACGAAATAATGTTTGCTGATATTATGACTGAGATACATTGAATATATAGGTCAAATGGGGAGAATAAGCATTTTACGAATATTATCTCCCACTCTCAGAACATGGTGTATTTCTCAATCTCCATACGTCTTAGATTTCTGTCAGCAATGTGTTGTACTTTCCAGGTTAGAGACTTTGCATATTTTTCATAATTTTTTAGAAGTGTTTTAGAACTTTGGAGGCATGGGGCGCCTGGGTGGCTCAGTTGTTAAGCATCTGCCTTCGGCTCAGGGCGTGATCCCAGCATTCTGGGATCGAGCCCCACATCGGGCTCCTCTGCTGGAAGCCTGCTTCTTCCTCTCCCACTCCCCCTGCTTGTGTTCCCTCTCTCGCTGGCTGTCTCTCTGTCAAATAAATAAATAAAATCTTTAAAAATAAAAAATAAAAAAACAACAAAAAAAAAGAACT
The DNA here is from genome assembly GCF_017311325.1 of Ursus maritimus. Classification (NCBI taxonomy): domain Eukaryota; kingdom Metazoa; phylum Chordata; class Mammalia; order Carnivora; family Ursidae; genus Ursus; species Ursus maritimus. Next base: position 94,305,735 of record NW_024423319.1, read on the forward strand.
TTGGAGGCAATTATGAAGAGAATTTTTAATTTAATTTTAAGCACTTTGTTGCTAAAACACAGAAATGGAATGGATTTTTATACGTTGACCTTCTATTTAATGACTTTGCTAAATTCACTTATATTTTCTACCGTTTCTCCTGTAGATTTCTTAGGATCTTCTTTAAGGCAATTACGTCATTAATGTGTAAGAAAAGTTTTTGTTCTTCTTTTTTCAATCCTTAAGCCTTTCCTTCCTTCCTTCCTTCCTTCCTTCCTTCCTTCCTTCCTTCCTTCCT
>NW_024423319.1:94306021-94312110 GCF_017311325.1 Ursus maritimus
AGTACAGTCTTTACAGTATAATAATCACTTTTAAGAATCTGATGTTTGTGTATCTACTCTGCTGTTGCTGCATATTTGGATTGTTTGCAGTTTCTGGCTATTATTATTCTTCAGGAGTTTTCTAAGTATACACATTGCACTGGAAATGTTGGGCCCAGATGCTTTCTTATCTTGAGCCTAACAAAGACAAAAACTTTCCTCGTGAATTTCAAGTGAGCAAGGACAGCGATACATCCTTTCTTTTTGTAGTCTGCATGTTTATCGTTGCAAATTGCATACATTGTGAATGCTTTCTCACAAGTTGTGAGTGTACTTTTGTTTTTTGAATTATGCTTCTCAAAGAGTAACTTTTTAAGGTTAATAAAGTCCATTTTAGCAATTTTGACGAAGGCCAATTTTTAATATTTTTATTCTATTGTTAATGCTTTTGGTGTCCTATCAAAGAAGTCTTTGCCAGCTGAAAGGCCATGAAGATATTCTCGTTTTTTCAGTTAGGGATTTTATAGTTTTAGCTTTTACATTTATATCTGGTCCATGTGGGCTTTGTATGTGTGGGTTAAGTCAGTTACTGAGTTTTTGTTGTTTTTGCATGTTTGCTTACATCACAGCTATTCTAATATCATGTGTCAAAAAAGACTACCTTTTCTCTGTTAAATTACATTTGATCTTTGTCAAAAATCAGTTGGCTCTAAATATGTCTGATTCTAGGGGCGCCTGGGTGGCTCAGTCATTATGTGTCTGCCTTCGGCTCAGGGCGTGATCCCGGCATTCTGGGATCAAGCCCTGCCTCTGGCTCCCTGCTTAGTGGGAAGCCTGCCTCTTCCTCTCCCACTCCCCCTGCTCGTGTTCCCTCTCTCACTGCCTCTCTGTCAAATAAATAAATAAAATCTTAAAAAAAAAAAAGGTCTGATTCTATAGCTTCTGGCATTCCATTGATTTGTACATGTAACCACACTTTCTCAATTAATACACCATATTCAGATATTGTAACTTGTCCAACTGCTTAGTTTTTAAAAAGTTGTTTGGATCTTTTTATTTTTATATAAGTTTTAATTTCAGCTTATCGATTTCCACGAAATAATGTTTGCTGATATTATGACTGAGATACATTGAATATATAGGTCAAATGGGGAGAATAAGCATTTTACGAATATTATCTCCCACTCTCAGAACATGGTGTATTTCTCAATCTCCATACGTCTTAGATTTCTGTCAGCAATGTGTTGTACTTTCCAGGTTAGAGACTTTGCATATTTTTCATAATTTTTTAGAAGTGTTTTAGAACTTTGGAGGCATGGGGCGCCTGGGTGGCTCAGTTGTTAAGCATCTGCCTTCGGCTCAGGGCGTGATCCCAGCATTCTGGGATCGAGCCCCACATCGGGCTCCTCTGCTGGAAGCCTGCTTCTTCCTCTCCCACTCCCCCTGCTTGTGTTCCCTCTCTCGCTGGCTGTCTCTCTGTCAAATAAATAAATAAAATCTTTAAAAATAAAAAATAAAAAAACAACAAAAAAAAAGAACTTTGGAGGCAATTATGAAGAGAATTTTTAATTTAATTTTAAGCACTTTGTTGCTAAAACACAGAAATGGAATGGATTTTTATACGTTGACCTTCTATTTAATGACTTTGCTAAATTCACTTATATTTTCTACCGTTTCTCCTGTAGATTTCTTAGGATCTTCTTTAAGGCAATTACGTCATTAATGTGTAAGAAAAGTTTTTGTTCTTCTTTTTTCAATCCTTAAGCCTTTCCTTCCTTCCTTCCTTCCTTCCTTCCTTCCTTCCTTCCTTCCTTCCTCCCTCCCTCCCTCCCTCCCTCCTTTTTTTTTAAAGATTTATTTATTTGAGTGAGAGGGAGGGGCAGAGGGCGAGAATCTTAAAGCAGGCTCCCCACAGAGCACAGAGCCTGACACAGGACTTGATCTCCTGGCCCATGAGATCATGACCTGAGCTGAAACCAAGAGTTGGATGTTTAACCAACTGAGCTATCCAGACACTCCTCTATCTTTCTTTTTTGTCTTATTGTACTGACGAGGACCTCAGCTACAAAATTGAATAGAAATGTTGAGTTTGGATATTCTTGTCTTATTTCTAATCTTAGGGGAAACCTTCAGTTTTTCACTATTAATTAGTCATTACTATATCTCTTCCCAATTTCCACTTCACAACTGTCATGTGACAAATTACTTCATAAATTTAATAACCTTATATAAGTGTAATTTCCTTTCCCTGTCCCAACCTTTTTAAAATTTCTGTCCTATTAGTTCATTGAATATGTTTACAAAAATACTTTTTCTTTCAGTTCTAACATCTGTACCATTTGGGGTTTGGATTCTACTTATTGTTTTTGTCTTAATTGTAGAGAACAATTTTCTTGATGATGTTTATGTATTTCTGTGCATCTGGTCCATTTTGATTGAATAATATCTAATAGAGAACTCAAATCCCAATGTCTTCAGCTAAAATATATTGGCTCTTGTTCCAGTAGGGCAATCCAGTAGGCTGCTCACTATGAGCCTGTGTGCAAATGATTTTCTACTTACTTAATGTGCATTTCTGGGAAGCCAAAGGTGTTTACCAAGATGCTCTATCATCTGGGGGCTTAAAGTTCCATGTTCAGTTTACTCTGAAGATCTTGTTACAGCTCAGATTATAAGACAAAGATAAACTAATAAATGATTGTACAAATGTGCTCAACTGATTTTTGACAAAGGTGCAAAACCAATCTAATGGAGGAAAGATACCTTTTTCAAAAAATGATGCTTGGAACAATTGGAAATTCATAAACAAAAAAGAAAAGGAGAGAATCTCTATCTAGGTGTTACAATTTACGCAAAAATTAAATCAATAGATCACCAACTTTAATGTTAAACACCAAATTATAAAATCTTTGATTAAAAAAAAACACATAGTTTAAAACCTTCAGGATCTGTGCATAGGCAGAGTTTTAGACCTGACACAAAAAGCATGGTTTGATAAATTGCACCTCATCAAAATTTTAAAGTTGTGTTCTGAGAGAGACCCTGTTGAGAGTATAAAAAGACGGGGAGAGGGGTGCCTGGGTGGCTCAGTCATTAAGCGTCTGCCTTCGGCTCAGGTCATGATCCCAGCGTTCTGGGATCAAGCCCCACATCGGGCTCCCTGCTCAGTGGGAAGCCTGCTTCTCCCTCTCCCACTCTCCCTGCTTGTGTTCCCTCTCTCGCTGCCTCTCTCTCTGTCAAATAAATAAATAAAGTCTTAAAAAAAAAAAAAGACAGGGAGAAAATAATTACAAACCACATATCTGGAATATACAAAGAACTCTTGAAACTTAACAGTGAAAAATCAGACAATGCAATTAGAAAACAGTAAAAAATCTGAACAGATATTTGAATGAGATCTATAAATGGCAAATAAGCACATGGAGATATATTTTAACATGCTTTCTATTAGGGAAGTGCAAATTAAAGCCATAATTAGATATCACTATATACCTACAAGAACAACTAAAATCACTAAAATAAAAAAATTGTGTCAGCAGCTAATGCTGGTGATGATGTGAAAAAACCAGACCACTCATACATTGCTGGTAGGAATGCAAAATATTACAACGTCTCTGAAAAAGAGTTTGGTAGTTTCTTAAAAACTAAAAATGCAATTACCGTAGAGTCCAGTAATTGCACCCTTGGGCACTTATCCTCGATAACTGAAATGTATGTTCACACAAATACCTATACGTGAATGTTCCATGGCAGCTTTATTTGTAGTAGCTGAAACGTGAAAACAATCCAGTGTCCTTGGCAGGCGAATGGGTAAACAAATTATGATAAATCCATACCATGTTATTACTACTCAGGAATAAAAAGAATGAGCTATTGGGGCGCCTGGGTGGCACAGCGGTTAAGCATCTGCCTTCGGCTCAGGGCGTGATCCCGGTGTTATGGGATCAAGCCCCACATCAGGCTCCTCCACTATGAGCCTGCTTCTTCCTCTCCCACTCCCCCTGCTTGTGTTCCCTCTCTCACTGGCTGTCTCTATCTCTGTCAAATAAATAAATAAAATCTTTAAAAAAAAAAAGAATGAGCTATTAATACATGCAATAATATGGATGAATATCAAGGGAATTATGCTGAGTGTAAAAATCCAATTCCAACAGGTTACATACTGTATAATTTCACTTATCTAACATTTTTGAAAATGAAGAATTTTATTTTTTTGAATATTTTATTTATTTATTTGACAAAGAGAGAGAGAGAGAGTACAAGCAGGAGAAGCAGGGAGCCTGATGTGGGGCTCGATCCCAGGATCCTGAGATCGTGACCTGAGCTCTCAGCTTAACCAACTGAGAGCCACCTAGGCGCCCCAGAAAATAAAGAATTTTAGAAATGAAGAACTGATTAGCTGTCAGGGGTCAGAAATTGTGGGGTTGGGAGTGGGAAGGACATGGGTGTAGTTATGAAAGGGCAACACAAACCTGCAAGTAAAACAGGAAATCTGAATAATAAGCTTGTTGAATTTTATCAGTGTAAATTTATAATAATGCACTATAGTTTTGCAAGATACTACTATTGAGGAAAAACTGGTAAAGAATTATCTAGATCTCTCTTTCTATAACTGCATGCCAATCTATAATTTCTCCAAAGTTCAATTAAAAAGTTTTCTAGGGTTGACAAATTGTGTAGTGAAGGAGAAAGGAAGGGTACATTAGCTTTTATCATTGCTCACAGCATGTAACTAAAAGCACTCTGTAAGAAAGGGGATTAAGAGAACTCTGTTGAGGTGTGAATTTTGTTTTTTGCTATGGAGATTAATAACTAAAAACAAGCAAAAAATAAAGTGGGTTTCCATGATAAAAGTAATGTGTATGATATGATCTCAGGGATGACAAGTGCAAATGTTCATATGTACTCACAAATGAACAATATATGAAACAATGGTAACACATACATAGATGCAGAATTCTCAAAAAGATCACAATAAGCAAATTCATTCAAAAAAATCATGCATACCTAAGGTTAACTAAAGTATTTAGAATGTCTACAGTCAAGTAGAGCTAGGAAATAATTCACCAGATTTCACACAATACATTATGATCAGTGTCTTAAAGGACATAAAAGAATGAACTTGGGGAATGGAAGACTGATTAAATTGCGCATAGGCTGCGTAAGAACTGGAGAGAGGGATAGTTTAAGAAGTTAAATTATGTGGTTATTATATGAAATTCCACACATATCTTATCAATCCTCTAAACTGAAGGCTAAAGAGACTCACTTATTTTAAATACAACTGATTAATGTTTATGTCTAGTATATGAAGAGATTGCTGTGCAGATTCTTTTACTTGACTCCAAACTTCTGCTTTAGTTTTTAGAACTCCCTTTATTTTGTGTTACTGATGATTCCATTTTCTGTATTGTTCCTGGTTTGTACGGCATATACTCCTGGCCAACTTTTAAAAGGAAGACTTCAGGGGCTCCCAGGAGTCACAGTCAATTGAGTGAGTGATTCTTGGTTTTGTCTCAGGTTATGATCTCGGTTTTGTGGGATTGAGCCCTGTGTTGGGCTCCTCGCTCAGCACGGAGTCCTCTTGAGACTTTCCCTCTCTCTCGGACACTCCAGCCCATGCTTGCATGCCCTCTCTCACTCTCTCTCAAATAAATAAATCTTTTTAAAAAAGTTAAAAGGAAGACTTCATTATCCGAACAGAGGCAACATGAAGCTCAGTTAAAGTATGTCCTAATTCTACAGTTCCAAAGGGAAGTACAATTTTACTTCCAATTGGTAAAAGTTGTTCTAGAAAAAGGAGGAATAAAACATCTAGCCCTATAAGCCCAGAAACCAGTGTTACTGGTATTTGGAAAACATGAAATCGTTATCTAGTTGAAGTTCTGTGTGTCATAATTACAATGTGAAAGAACTAAAGTTATGTCATTTTCTTGAAAGAACTAAAGTTATGTTATTTTCTTTCTTAAAAGTTCTCTCCATTAAAAGGAATTCAACTTTTTTTTTTTTTTTCTAAAAAGTATACTAGGACACTATTTCCTAAACTGTTCCCTGGAATTGTAGCTGAGTAATTTAATTCAAAATGTGTCTGAAGTCTGAGTCTGCTACCT
>NW_024423319.1:94312120-94314202 GCF_017311325.1 Ursus maritimus
ACAAACGTGCAAAAATAAAATTTACAAACAAACAAAAATTCTGTGTGAAAAGTTTATCTTGTTGTCAAGGTATCCTGCCCCGATTCCATTTTATGATAAATGGCTCTAACACAGGAAGTACAAGTACAAAGCTTTTTGAATTTCAGTAAATATATATAATATGATTGAGTATTTGGCTAGTATCTGGCTCACCTTTGGCTCATTCCTCTGCTTTCATGGATGGACTTTTATTGTGAATTCATGTTTATTGTTATTTATGTCAACATTTTCCTGAAACACAGTGACTCCACAAAGTGCCTTTCATCTTTACATGGAGTCTTGTTAGGTTCAATGGTAGAGAACATTCCTTTATAAGATGTCCAATATTTTTCTCCTGCTTGTACCAAAGAATAGCTCACTCAACAAAATATTCCAACATTCTATGTGGAAGAATTTCTGCCTGTTTAAAGAAATTGCTTCCATCTCTCTAATATTTTATAAAGGACTGTACCATGTATATTTAATCTTGTGGAATAGGAGTACAGATTTTAAAATAAGGTTATTTTAAAATAAGGATATTGAAAAGATGCTGAAATTTAGAAAATTGAAAAACTGAAGTAATCAAAAGACTAAGATACTATTTTAAAACAAGAACAAACAGACGTATTAAATAAACCTTTTCAGAAGAAATTTGAAGACCTATATATTTTCAAACAAATGTAAGGTATTTGTGACAATTAAATATATAATTTTTATGTTCATTACCTTCTTACGATAGGAGAAACATTTGTGAGGTAGCAGACTCAGACTTCAGACACATTTTGAATTAAATTACTCAGCTACAATTCCAGGGAACAGTTTAGGAAATAGTGTCCTAGTATACTTTTTAGAAAAAAAAAAAAGTTGAAGTCTGTTTGTTCTTGTTTTAAAATAGTATCTTAGTCTTTTGATTACTTCAGTTTTTCAATTTTCTAAATTTCAGCATCTTTTCAATATCCTTATTTTTAAAATAACCTTATTTTAAAATCTGTACTCCTATTCCACAAGATTAAATATACATGGTACAGTCCTTTTATAAAATATTATGAGAGATGGAAGCAATTTCTTTAAACAGGCAGAAATTCTTCCACATAGAATGTTGGAATATTTTGTTGAGTGAGCTATTCTTTGGTACAAGCAGGAGAAAAATATTGGACATCTTATAAAGGAATGTTCTCTACCATTGAACCTAACAAGACTCCATGTAAAGATGAAAGGCACTTTGTGGAGTCACTGTGTTTCAGGAAAATGTTGACATAAATAACAATAAACATGAATTCACAATAAAAGTCCATCCATGAAAGCAGAGGAATGAGCCAAAGGTGAGCCAGATACTAGCCAAATACTCAATCATATTATATATATTTACTGAAATTCAAAAAGCTTTGTACTTGTACTTCCTGTGTTAGAGCCATTTATCATAAAATGGAATCGGGGCAGGATACCTTAGACAACAAGATAAACTTTTCACACAGAATTTTTGTTTGTTTGTAAATTTTATTTTGCACGTTGTTTGCTCAAGATACTTAGGCATTTCTGGAATGATATAGTTAACATAAAGGAGATGCTTTGAGAATGAACTTTCCTATTTTTGGCCATCTCAGAAAACAATAACAATGTTTGTTTACTTACTGAGTCTAGTATTTTAAAAAGGATCTATTTTATTAGCCTTAAAAATATGTTAGGAAACTAATTGTGTAAATTAGCTTTGAAGTGAGAATATTTTGGCAGATGGATATTTATTATAAAAGTTATTCATATAAAAACAGTCTAAATATATGATTTAGAGGGTACGTGGGTGGCTTAGTCAGTTAAGTGTCTGACTCTTGATTTTGGCTCAGGTCATGATCTCAGGGTCGTAAGATCAAGCCCTGTGCTGGGCTCTGTGGGGCGGAGGGAAAAAAGATATGATTTAGATACTCACATTTAAACTTGAAAGAAAATAATATTCAAACTGTATAATTTAGAAATTATTCTTATAATATAGGTATGTTTGACATTACTTCTTTATTTATTTTTCAAGCTTTTTTAATAAAGATTTCTTTATGTAAGCAATCTCTACAC
>NW_024423319.1:94314212-94384985 GCF_017311325.1 Ursus maritimus
ACAAATGTTTCTCCTATCGTAAGAAGGTAATGAACATAAAAATTATATATTTAATTGTCACAAATACCTTACATTTGTTTGAAAATATATAGGTCTTCAAATTTCTTCTGAAAAGGTTTATTTAATACGTCTGTTTGTTCTTGTTTTAAAATAGTATCTTAGTCTTTTGATTACTTCAGTTTTTCAATTTTCTAAATTTCAGCATCTTTTCAATATCCTTATTTTTAAAATAACCTTATTTTAAAATCTGTACTCCTATTCCACAAGATTAAATATACATGGTACAGTCCTTTTATAAAATATTATGAGAGATGGAAGCAATTTCTTTAAACAGGCAGAAATTCTTCCACATAGAATGTTGGAATATTTTGTTGAGTGAGCTATTCTTTGGTACAAGCAGGAGAAAAATATTGGACATCTTATAAAGGAATGTTCTCTACCATTGAACCTAACAAGACTCCATGTAAAGATGAAAGGCACTTTGTGGAGTCACTGTGTTTCAGGAAAATGTTGACATAAATAACAATAAACATGAATTCACAATAAAAGTCCATCCATGAAAGCAGAGGAATGAGCCAAAGGTGAGCCAGATACTAGCCAAATACTCAATCATATTATATATATTTACTGAAATTCAAAAAGCTTTGTACTTGTACTTCCTGTGTTAGAGCCATTTATCATAAAATGGAATCGGGGCAGGATACCTTAGACAACAAGATAAACTTTTCACACAGAATTTTTGTTTGTTTGTAAATTTTATTTTGCACGTTGTTTGCTCAAGATACTTAGGCATTTCTGGAATGATATAGTTAACATAAAGGAGATGCTTTGAGAATGAACTTTCCTATTTTTGGCCATCTCAGAAAACAATAACAATGTTTGTTTACTTACTGAGTCTAGTATTTTAAAAAGGATCTATTTTATTAGCCTTAAAAATATGTTAGGAAACTAATTGTGTAAATTAGCTTTGAAGTGAGAATATTTTGGCAGATGGATATTTATTATAAAAGTTATTCATATAAAAACAGTCTAAATATATGATTTAGAGGGTACGTGGGTGGCTTAGTCAGTTAAGTGTCTGACTCTTGATTTTGGCTCAGGTCATGATCTCAGGGTCGTAAGATCAAGCCCTGTGCTGGGCTCTGTGGGGCGGAGGGAAAAAAGATATGATTTAGATACTCACATTTAAACTTGAAAGAAAATAATATTCAAACTGTATAATTTAGAAATTATTCTTATAATATAGGTATGTTTGACATTACTTCTTTATTTATTTTTCAAGCTTTTTTAATAAAGATTTCTTTATGTAAGCAATCTCTACACCCAATGTGGGGCTTGAACTCACGACCCCAAGATCAAGTTTCACATGCTTTTCTGACTGAGCCAGCTAGGTGCCCCTGTTTGACTTTTTTTTTTTTTTTTAACTTTATAGAGATTCATTTTGCTTGGTTAGAATTTCAAAGTGGGTTTTGTTTTGTGTGTGTGTGTGTGTGTGTGTGTGTGGTAAAAAACACAACATGATAACTACCATTGTTGAGCATTTAGCTAAGTCACTCCATGGTATTGCTGCCTCGGCATCCATTCTCTTTGGCCAAGCAGCCTTCAGGGACCTTAAACTGACGCTAATTCCTCTTGCAGGTACATGCCCAGTGAGTGGCTGGCTGAGTCCAAGGAAATGGAAGTTCTTGATATGACTTTCCCAATAGTCCTTGTGAGCAATAGTCTCCTCTGCCTCCAAGCGTCTACTTCTTATGTGGCTCATGTCCAAGATTCCTGTGGGGCTTACCAAAACCCTGCTCCTTTGGTTTGAGTTGGCCAGTCCAGCCTTAGGGGGGAATTCTCAAATCTCTCCACCCATGAACCCATACTTAAGGTCTGTGCCCCATTCACGTCCTGTGTATCTCTGTCTACAGTCTGCTTTGACTACCTTGTGTGGCCTTTCGAGTGTGCCAGTTCCTTCCTGCAGGACCTGTGAGGAACAAAGATCTCTTTCAATTCTTGTAGTCTATTGTTGAGCCATAGCTCGCCATCTGGCACCCAGTGCTCCACATAATAATTGTAAATTTGACAAATTCGTAACATCCATCTTAGCCATTTTCAAGTATACAGTTCCGTAGTGTTAAGTATATTTACATTGTTGTGCAACGGATCTCTAGAATTTTTCATCTTATAAAACTGAAGCTCTACATCCATTAAATATTAATTTTCTTCCTCTAGTCCTTGGCAATAATCTTTCTACTTTCTGTTTCTATGATTTTTGACTACTTTAGATACTTCATATGAGTGGAATCATATAGTATATGTCCTTTTGTGACTGGCTTATTTTCACTTAGCATAATGTCCTTGTGGTTCACTCATGTAGCATCGGACAGGATTTTCATCCTTTTTAAAGGCTGCATAATATTCCATTGTATGCATATAGTACATTATCTTTATTCATTCATTCCTTGATGGACATGAGGGCTGCATCCATCTCTTTGCCATTGTGAATCATGGTGCAATGAAATGGGTGTGCAAATATCCCTTTGAGATCCTCCAAATTCTTTTGGGTATATACCCACAAGTAGGATTGTTGGTTTATAGGTTTATATGGTAATTCTAGCTTTAATTTTCTGAGGAGCCTCAATTTTTTTCATAATGGCTGCACCATTTTACATTCTGAGTATTAGTACACAAGAGTCCCAATTTTTCTACATCTTTGCCAACATTTGTTATTGTCTCTTTTGATAGTGGCCATCCTCATGGGCATGAGGTGACAGCTCATTGTGGTTTTGATTTTCATTGCTCATAGGATTAGTCATTTTGAGCATCTTTTCATATGCTCTTTGGCCATGTGTCTATCATCTTTGGAGAAATGTCTTATTAAAATTTTTTGTCCACTGTTTAATCAGGTTATTTAAGTTTTGATTGTTGAGTTGTAGGAGTTCCTTATACACTGTGGTTCTTAACCCCTTATCAGATAAATGATTTGGAAATATTTTCTCCTGTTCTGTGGGGTGCCTTTTCATTTTGTTGTGTCTTTTCTTTGATATACAGAAGTTAAATTTGGTGTATTCTCATGTTTCCTATTTTCACTTCTGTTTTCTGTGCTTTTGTTGTCATAGCCAAGGAATCTTTGCTATCTTAAATGATGTAAAGTATTGGGTCATATGTTTAGGCCTTAAATCCACTGGAGTTAATTTTTGTATATGGTGTAAGATAAGGGTCTACCTTCACTGTTTTTATGTGGATATCCAGTTTTCCTAGCACCATTTGCTCTTCTCCATTGTGTCTCAGCACCCTTGTTGAAGATCGTTTAACCATATGCACTCGGTCTCTCTATTCTGAACTCAATTCTGTTCCAGTGGTCTCGATGTCTATCTTCGTGGAATAGCATACCATCTTGGTTCCTGTTACTTTGTTTTGAAAACAGGAAGTGTGAGGCCTCAGTCTTCCTTTTTTTTTTTTTTTTCCCTCTCAAGATTGTTTAGGCTGGTGTCCATCTGTGGAACTGCAGATTCTGGTGCTCATGGGTTGATCTCCCTTCTTAGAGGTCCCCAACCTGTTTCACATTCTTTTAAGCATTTAGATTCAGGCAAGACAAACTAGTCCTTCAGGCAGCCCCTGGGTAAGTCAGAAGAGTGAATGTTGGCTATATGTTTCACTCTTCTCTTTTCCTCCCCAGCGAGGAGTGGGAGACTGAATTTTTTCCCTATCGTACTGTGCTGCTATGTGGAGAGGGCCTATGGAGAGTTAATGCCACAAATTTTTCGTACTGGACTCAATATGGTTCCTCTGGTCGGTGTCTCACCTGAGGTACAGGAACCTCTGAACCGGTTTCTAGGTTTCTCCTGAAGGCAATTGGTATGAAGTTATTTCTGTGGGGGGAAAACGTCTGGGGCTTCCTATTTCGCCACCTTGCTGACATCATCTGATTAGAAGACTAAACTTTTAACTGTAATGAAAAATTCCTTTCTAGGATTCTAGTGAGTGTCTTGCTTATTTTAGAGACCCCAAAGAATTAGATTTCAGGGATTTCCAAGTGATTGCAGTGCTGGCAGCTCTTACCAATCAACACTGGCTGTCTGAAGGGCTATTCCATGAAGGATTTTGAAGGGGTGTCCAGTTCTACTGATAAGAGTGAAGTGATCAGTTAGTGATATTTCCCATGCATGTGGCAAGAATGCTAAGGAGGTGGGGCACCTGGCTGGCTCAGTTGGTAGAGCATGTGACTCTGGATCTTGAGTTCAAGCCCCACGTTGGGCAAAGAGCCTACTTTACAAAAAAAATTGCTAAGGAGATGCTGTGAAATAAGTGCCCCAGAGCTGCTATCCCCACTTCCTTCTCTTATCATTCGGCCAACCATAGCGTGTTATAACACCTTTGTAACATAGGCATGCTTCTTTTAGATAGGTTGTAGTTTGCAGAGAAAAATGTAGGTTTAAAGTGATTTTTATTTCATGTTCAAGGCTTACAACTGATAAGACCTAAATCAGTTCTATATTCCAATATTTAATTCCTCTTTTTAGACCAGGATTTTTCAAAATGGTGGTGTCAACCCATGAGTCAATCAAAACTACCATTATTTTCAAAGAAAGAGACTTAAATAAGAGAGAGTAAAAAATATGAGAGAACATCACATGTAGTAAGGTTAGGAATTGTTTAGTGATAACTTTTTTTCAAAGATATGTGTATATGGACTGGATCATCATGTGGAATGAATCACTGATTTGTGGTGAAAGTATTAGACTAGAACTAATGTCTAGGACAATAAATAGTTGACGATGTTTGTCATCCTGGCATATTGCTTTGTTTTTTAGTTGTTGATTTGTTTTGACCATTGGTAACTTCCTTGGAGGCTGACTCCTACACTAGTTTTATAAAGTATGCTAGGTTGACTCGGAAATTAGTCACTGTGCAGTGTCTTACATCTTACATGTTTATTTTTCTTTCTTTATAATTATGAGCATTGAATTTTTTACTATACTTTAAATGTCCATTTATCTTATGAATCCATGCTTCTAGTATCTCCTGTAACTACTGTAGTCATTTTTGGTTTTTTTTTTTTAAGTAAAACTTAATTGTGATAAATTATATTTGCTCAGGTTGAATTGTAAACTTGTATATTATCCTTCACTTCTATCTTTTCTCCCCAGATGCTATTCATTGCCCTAAGTGTTGTCTCTATTTGAAAAGGGACCATTTGCTCATTTATTTTATGTGCAGAGTGTTCACAGTTTCTGGAGATAGGTCCTCTGAAACAACCACGGACCAAACTGTAATGGTCATTTTGAAGGTATGTTTTCTGAATATCTCCCATCACCACCTTATTGTGAAAGTTGTCCTGTTACCTCTGTAATGCAATTTGATAATTGTCCAAATATCCCCTTGTTCTAAATTGCATCCATTACCACTTCATTTTTTTTTTTTTAAAGATTTTATTTGAGAGAGAGGATGAGCAGGCAGGAGGGGAGGGACAAGCAGACTCCCCACTGAGCAGGGAGCCTGACCAGGGCTCCATCCCAGGACCCTGAGCTGAAGGTAGCTGCCGCTTAACTGACTGAGCCACCCAGGCGCCTGTCCATTACCACTTCTGATTTATACCTGAGATGGCCATTCTTCATTTCTTATGTTAATGTGTTAATTTATATCTGGTCCTTGTTAAAAATTAAAATGATTCCTGCTTAATAATAGCCTTATTGAATACTGAATTAAATAATTCCTAAATTTTTGTTTTTGCCTTCACCTTTTTTTTTCATTTCACTTTCTGAGAACAAAATATAGGACCAAATGAGAAGATTATACCAAGAGGATTTAATTTTCATTTAAATTTTCCAAAGATCACATAGCACCCATTTGTAGAACAAGAAGGAATTTAAGTTAAAAATGCTGACAGGTGCTCTTTCAGCATTTATTTTTAAAAATTTATTTTTGAAAAGACAGACATATGTATGCGTGTGTATATACACATGAGTAATTCAATTACTGTAGTAAAATAATCAACTTTATGTGTTTTGAAATTAATTTCCCAATTATTTATTGCTACTTCAAAGTCTACAAGTGGTTTAGGTATAGTTTGTATATTGCATTTAATTTTATTCCATGAAAATGCCCTTTGCTAGTTTATAAGCTCTTTCAGGATAATAATAATTCATATCTGTTCCCTTAGCACTGATCTGTCATATAATCAGAACCAAGTAATTACTATCTAAATGCATGAATAAATGACTTAATTTGTGAAATTTTAAAGGGTAAAACTATTTTGCAATTTGAAGCAAGAAAGTAAGGATATAACTTATTATAATGGGTATTCTTTGATAAATTGCCACTAGGAACGTAGCCTTCTCTCATCTCCTGTATTAGTTTCCCAGAGCTGCCATAACAAATTACCACAAACTGGGTGGCTCAAAACAACTGAAATTTATTGTCTCACCATTCTAGAGGCCAGCAGTCTGAATTCAAGGTGTCAGCAGGGTCATAGTTCCTCCAGAGGCTCTGTGGGAGAATTTCTTGCCACTTCTAGCTTCTGTTGGCTGTAGGCATTTCTTGCCTTGTGTCTCCATTGCCCCAGTCTCTGTCTCATGGTCACCCTGCCTCTGTCACTTCTCTGCGTGTTTTCTCCTCTATCTCAGATGTTCCTCTGCCTTTTTCCATAAGGACTGTCATAGTATTAAAGGCCCACGGGGATAATCCAGGATGATCTCCTTATCTCAAGACCTTAAATTAACTGCCTCTTCAAATTGCCCTTTTTCCAAATGAGGTAGAATGCACAGGTTCCCGGAATTTGACGGATATATCTTTTGGGTGGGGCACCTTTCAACCCATTGTATCTTCCCAGTGTGACCTTATGAACTTTGTGAGCAGAGACCAAATCTTGTGTTTTCTTCATCTGCATACATTCATCTTAGCTAATACTTATGACTGTCCTGTTATCTTCATTGTGGCAGGCATTTTACACATACACACACACGAAATTCCCACAGCACCAGTAAGAGGTAAGAACGCAACTTACTATTTTATAGAGGATGGAACTGAGGCTTGTAGATTTTTTAAAAAAGATTTTATTTATTTATTTATTTTAGAGAGAGCACGAAGGTGGGGGGGATGGGGGGGAGAGAGACAATCAGTCCCCGTGCTGAGTGCGGAGCCTAAGACGGGGCTTGATCCCACGACCCTGATATCATGACCTGAGCTGAAATCGAGTTGGATGCCTACCCGACTGAGCCACCCAGGTGCCCCCTGAGGCTTGTAGATCTTAATTTACTTGTTCAAATTTGCACAAATAAATGGTGACAGAGCTGGGAAACGAATGCAGTTATGCTTTTAGAGTGCCACAAGCTCTCTGCATTGGAGCTGAACACATGTTGATTATAAATGGAGCCCTCCAGAGATGCATGTCACTGGATAACATTTATGTGAAAATACACATGCATTCAATTCAACAGACCAAATTTGACTTAATTACATTTCCTGTGTCAGTTCAGGCAATAGATTTAAATTCATTAAGTTGAGGGGCACCTGGATGGCCTAGTTGATTGAGTGTCCAACTCTTGATTTCAGCTCAGGGTTGTGGGATGGAGCCGCACGTCGTGCTCCTTGCTCAGCGGGGAGTCTGCTTGAAATTCTCTCTCTCCCTCTGCCCCTGCTCTCTTTCTCTCTCGAATAAATAAATTAATTTAAAAAAACACATAAAAATAATTCACTAAGTTGAATAAGTGTTAATGTTAAATTTTCCTTAAGAAAGATGAAATCATCTCACCATAAAATAAAAAATGTCAAAACAAAAGACACCACAATAAGCACTGAATGTGTTACAGTGTAATTAGCAACAGTACACTTTAAATCATGGAATTCTAACAATTTTGTACATTTTTATATCAAATTTATTAGAAAACTAAATCTAATGATGAGAGTACATATTTTTCCTTTAGTTTTTGTTTTCAGTCCAATAATAGGTTAAGAGCTGAGCTATTTCCTAAGAGTTGCCATTGAAGTACACAACCAACTACACAACCAGAAGTAACTTGTGACCTTGGAAATAGTTTATTTTCATGCCAGGAAAAAAATAATGCATTAGAGCAGCCAGCTAAGAGAGGTGAGCTAGCAGCTCAAATCACATTAATCCAATCAAGAATTGAGAAGATTTGAGGTTTATACCCTTAATCTCAGAGTGGATTACTTCCTGGTTCCAGTGGAAAGTCTAGGGTCTTTTCCAGGACTCATCCTCCATGGTTGACTCTGAAATCTATTCCCATGCCCCCTCTCTTCTCCAGACTTATGAGTCACACTGAACTTTAGTCCTCCAGTTGGTACTTTCAGGATCAAAGAAACCCGAACTGAAAAAATGGCTTAAATAATTGCTGTCATTTCTTTAGTCACAGTTTTTTTTTTCTCCAAGTTTTTATTTAAGTAATCCCCACACCCAACGTAGGGCTCAAACTCACAACCCTGAAATCAAGAGTCCCATGCCCTTCCAACTGAGCCAGCCAGGTGCCCCTACCCTCTTAGCAATGTTTTTTTTTAAAGATTTATTTAAAAGAGAGAGAGAGAGAGAGAGAGCCCATGCAAGTGGGGGTAGGGGCAGAGGGAGAGAATCTTCAAGCAGATTCCCTGATGAGCACCAAGAGAGATGTGGGGCTCTATCTCAAAACCCATGAGGTCATGTATTGAGTCGAAACCAAAAGTCAGTCGCTCAACTGAATGAGCCACCCAGGGCCCCCCACCCCCTTAGCAAATTTTTAGGTGCACATACAGTATTGCTAAGTATAGGCACAAGCTGTACACAAGATTTCTAGAATTTACTCATCTTATATAACTGAAACTTTATATACGTTGACAGCACCTTCCCATTTCCCCCTCCTTCAGCCCTGAGCAAACATCATTCTACTCTCAGCTTCTACAAATTTGACTATTTTAGATACCTCATATAAATGGAATCACGCAGTATTTGTCTTTCTGTCACTGGCTTATTTCAGTGAGCATAATTGATTCAACAGTCTCACTTCTGGGTATATATCCACAAAAGCCGGGGCACCAGATATGTGTATAAGCTCCTTCCAGGGAGATACTGGTGACTTGGAATGGGCTAGATGGAGAGGGCGGGGGATGTGTCCACAGGCTTCCCTGGTCTCTGGGGAGTATCATACTCAGCTTTGACCTATCTGCTATATGAGAACCCTGACCCTCGGGCAGCACTTTTTAAGGGATGCAAATAAGCTTTGTTCAGGGAAATACTGGGAAGTGGGTGTTTTTTGCCTGCTCCCTCTGAGACTTGGGGCAACAGACACAGAGAGCCCTTTAAGAACCGTCAATTTGTGGGGCACCTGGGTGGCTCAGTTGGTTAACCGTGTGCCTTTGGCTCAGGTCATGATCCCAGGGTCCTGGGATTGTACCCCGCTTCTCCCTCTCCACCCCCACACCCCTGCTCGTGCTGTCTCTCAAATAAATAAAATCTTAAAAAAAAACTTAATTTGTTTGCAATAATATTGTGGGTGTCCTGGATGCAAGACCAGCTGGCATTCACAGCTAGGTGTTTTGGGGTCCTGTTCCTCAGATGGGGTTTTTTAAACTTGGGGCACTAGCTGCGATGTCCAAACTCCTCACAGAGAGGCTTGGAGTGGGGAGTTCACTTTCAATTGTATGGCATGTGCCGGGAGTGGGGTTTAATGGTGAGCATCTCAGTTTTCCCTACCCATTTCACTGTGGGTGATGTGGGTATTTTCTCATTTGCCGGTTGTGTAGTTGTTGCCTTCAGGTAGTTTCTGGATTTCTTTCAGAGGGAATTGCTCCATGACTAGATTCTGTATGTTCATGGTAGGAGGTGATTTTAGGATATTCTTATGTTGCCATCCTATACTAGAAGTGGTGTGAGGTGATCTCTCACTGTGGTTTTGATTTGCATTTTCCTGATGATACATGATGTTGAACACCTTTCATGTGTCTCTTGACCACCTCTATGTCTTCTTTGGAAAAATGCCAAGACTCCTGTCAGGTAAATCATGTAACTCTGCTTCGTTAGGGTTTGTTTTCTGCAGATTTATCTCGTTCCTTTGTTTGTAACATCTCTTTACCTGATTCTTCAATTTCCTTGACTTTCTGCATTGGTGTCTGTACATTAGACCAAGCAGGCACCTCTGTCAGCAATCGTGGCCTGGTCTGTATAGAAGATCTCCACCAATCAGCCCTGACAGAGATTCTGGGGGCTTCTCTGAGATCTTTCCATCCCAAGGAAGAAGCAGGTAGCTGTGGTTTTAGCTGTTCACTCTTGTGCCCATCCACAGGTTGGGAGCCTATGACATCTCCCTATCCAAAGCACCATCTATGTTTTCCCCAGGACCCCATCTGTGTTCTCCCCAAGTGGCTAGACTATGCCATGCCTAACAGCTTGTAGATGCCAGTACAGATGCCATATCTAAGATGCAAGTCAGAGGCCAATTCTTTGCACAGCCCTGGAGATACTGGGTCACAGGACACCTAGATCCACTCTTTCCCTCCTCAGTGGGAAGCTGAAAGCTGGGATTTTTTTTCATCTGCTCACTCTTTGCTGAGCAGAAGGGATAATCTATGGCATCTACCAGCCCCAGCTACCCCAGGTGGCTCAACTGCTGGATCAATCAGAGCTCCAACAGTGGCAAGACAGAAGCCAGTCCTGTGTGGAGTCTGCTGGGAAATGTGGGGGTGTTGAACATGTGAGCCAACCCCTTTCTTCCTCTGAGTGAAGCTAGGAGACAGGGAGTCTCTCCCTGATTGGCGCTGTACCTGGGAAGGGACTCTTCCTACCGGCTTTTGAGAGTCTGGTTTTACATTCACCTGGGATCCAGGAACCCTTCAGATAGCTTCTGGATTTCTCACAAAGGAAATTTTCCCATGAATTGTTGCTGAACTGGTGTGTTTGTGGCAGGAAGGAGGGTCTAGGACTTCCTACTCTACCATCTTGTTGACATCACTTCTTGACACTTGTTTTGAATGAAAAGTTTTTAAAGGTTCAGACACTTCCTAAATTCAACATCTTAAACATATCCCATTTCACTAATCTAGTAGTTTGCTGCATTTAAATTCTTACCAATGGTATCTGTCTTTCTTCGAAACCATGAAAGATATATTTTCAGTCAATTTCAATGAACTTTTGGCAAAAATAAGGGATTTTCGATTGGATTGCTGATTGGTTATATATACACTACTTCAGTTAATTGTCACCATAGACATAATCGTCACTTATGGCTATAGAAGGGGAATTTGAGGCTAGGAGGACAAAATACTTAAACCACATGGTCGGTAAGTGGTAGAACTAGAATAAAATACAATTTTATGTAGTAATTTTTCTTCTTTCCAATGAACTAGATGGGTCTCTATGTTGTAAGGATAGAGAGACTAAGAGAGAGAGGGTCAGAGAAATACATACACACACCAAGAATTTTTTCATATTGGGACACCTGGGTGTCTCAGTTGGTGAAATGTCTGCCTTCAGCTCAGGTCATGATCCCAGGGTCCTGGGATTGAGCCCCATGTAGGGCTCCCTGCTCAGCAGGGAGTCTGCTTCTCCCTCTGCCTCCCCCCTGCTTGTGCTCTCTCTCAAATAAATAAAATCTTTTAAAAAAAAAAGAATTTTTTCATATTTACTAATTTGCAAGAATGTATAGAATGCAATTTTTCATATTTACTATTTATTTATTTATTTATTTATTTATTTATTTATATGATTTTATTTATTTGGCAGAGAGAGAGACAGCCAGCGAGAGAGGGAACACAGGCAGGGGGAGTGGGAGAGGAAGAAGCAGGCTCCCAGCGGAGGAGCCTGATGTGGGGCTTGATTCCAGGACCCCGGGATCACGCCCTGAGCCGAAGGCAGACGCTTAATGACTGAGCCACCCAGGCGCCCCACGTATTTACCTTTTAAAAAATTTTTGCTAAAACTGATAGTGTAATTAATTTATACCCAAGTAGAGTATACTGTAACTTTGAGGTGTCAGAGAGGGAGGGAGCCTGTGTGAAATGAAAATATTTGCTGTAGATTAACCACATATATATATATATATATATATAACAAGGAGGTGACTCTACTATTAATGTAATATTTAGATTTTTTTAAAATTTCATGATAATTATCAAAATTTCTTTGGTATGAAGTGCTATATTTTACAAAGATTAAATTACACTGATACACTGTAATTTTATTTTATAAAATCTTATCTGGAAAAATACATTAGTGAAAAATAATTGACTTTTCAAATATGTATCACTCATTCTGTAAATATTAAATACTGATATTAAATACTGTTTTAATCCCAGTGCAGCATTTCAATTACAAAAGATACCCTAGCTCTCCTTATGTTGTGATGGAGTTGGTGGCTCCATTTACAATTTCTAAAGTGGCAACTTAATCTAATACTATACAGTATCATTATTCCAGCTGATCATATTAGCACCCTGCATGGTATGTGATGGGAGGATAAGGAAAACTTCATTGCATCTATGCTTAGAATCCATTCATTTCTTTTCACTTCATCAAGCCCACAATTCAGGTTCCTGATAAAAGTATCAGATACCTGGGATGGACAGGTACCATGGGATGGACACTACATTATGGGCTTCAAAATAAAAGGCATATTATTAGTAGGGGAGGTTGTAAATCAGCTTAAATCATTAATCCTGATTTCCTTTTATACATCCAGTGATTCCGTGTGGTCAGTGTGCTGTGAGCACCACTAAACGCTGTTTACCAGGGGCTGCTTTATCAGTAGTCATCAAGTGGGCATGCTGAGAATGAAGGATATGCACCAGGCAAGACACCCGTCACATGATTTCAACCTTGCCTAGATCCAGTACACAAAGATGGTGCCTCAGACAAAAGCACTGATTGTTCTCTTTTGGCTCTTTCCATATTTGCACAGCTGATCATATCTCCTCACTTCACTAGGGTATTTTTTCACTTTCATCCTTGGGCACTTAGGAAGGTTATTCACCAAGCTTCAGTCAACTTCCACTATGTTAAGATATGATAGTATATTCTTAGAACAAGTCAACTTAATTAAATATCAAAACCAATAATTATTTGAATCACTAGATTGCTTGAATCAAGCAGAATCTATAGCCAGATGTCAAAGATAGGTATTATAATGTAAATGTCAAATTACTGGCGTTTATATTAATTTTCTGGCTTGGGTTTTACCACTCTTTTCATGAACGTAATTATAAAAATGTAGAGCATGTGATTTTGTGCACGCTGTGTTATTTTTCATTCCTATTGCCTCTGCACAGTATGCTTGAATAATAATTTAAAAAAACACTCATGGTTAACCATTTCCTGAGTATCCAAACGTGCCGCCCACCAGCCTGAGAATTGTCTCAATGCCTTGTCACTGCAATTCTATAGTGGAAGTGTTGCTTCCAACCCCATTTTGTGGATTGGGAAACTGAGACACAGAGAAATCAGTAGCAGGCAGCTAGTAAGAGTTCGAGCTGACACCTAAATCCAGGATATCTTTTTTTTTTTTTCAAGATTTTATTTATTTGACAGAGACAGCCAGCGAGAGAGGGAACACAAGCAGGGGGAGTGGGAGAGGAAGAAGCAGGCTCCTAGCGGAGGAGCCTGATGTGGGGCTCGATCCCAAAACGCTGGGATCACGCCCTGAGCCAAAGGCAGACGCTTAACGACTGTGCCACCCAGGCGCCCCTAAACCCAGGATATCTGAGTTCAGCTTGTCTTCATGCCTATTTTTACAAGTACCTATAGTTAGCCAAGCAATTGTAACACTGATAATGTGGACGAAAATTTTAGATTGCATTTTAATGTTATTGTTACTTACTTTCACTTTTAAGTCTTGATTGGCAAGAAAGGCAATGGAGGAATATACTTTGTATCTTGGAGAACACCAAAGAGCTTAAAAATTGCCATCCTAGTGGCAGTGGAATCCAATGTGACACAGGAGTCCTGAAATCAGTGGGTGACTGAAGCGTGTTCTTCTCCAAAAATGAGTAATTTACTTTTAGAAGAATTGTTTTGAGAGTAACAGACATCTGACTGTTACATCATGGTCTGAACCAAATATTTTAAAGTATTCTGGATTGTCCAAAAATGAAAAAACAAAAACAAAACCCAAACCCCAGGAATCCTCATATAGAAGGGAAAATACAGAAGAGATTTGTTTCTTTTATACTAATAGATCAGCATGATGATAATCAGTTCCGAATCTTAGTAACTTCCAAAAATCCTAGTCTGGAAGTTGAAAGTGATATTCTTTACCAAAAAGAAGAGAAATGAAACAAGTAAATAATTAACTCCAATCTTTTGTGGGCCACTTGAGTACTGGTGCTTGATTTCATTCTGAACATCTTCTTCCAAATTGTAACAAATCTCTAAGGATTCATCTGAAGCTGGACTTGAATCAATAACTCATCCTTTCAGCTGCTGGTTCCAGACTCTTTCAACCTTTTCAATATATTGCTCTAACCTTTGCAATTTTCCCTGCCCTTTTCATCCTTGAATCATTTGGGTCTTCATTTATTAAATTCATCCAGTTGGCATCCTTTTTGAACAACAACAAAAAAATAGTTCATTGCAGTGTTAATTGAATGAACTTGTAAATATATCATGTAAGTACAGGTATCTCAATAAATTTTTTAGAATAAAACCTCAGGGTTTATTTTTCTAGGTCTAAGAGTCCGAAATAATTTCTAACCATTATGAAAAAAGACTCATAGATTTTATTTCTTCTCTTCATTTCACTGATTAAATGTATCTGGATTGACACACACAACTGAGTCAATGACGAATAGAAAAATTATCTAATGGCAGTGCTTGTAGTGTCAGCTTTAACTATTTCTGATCATGCCTCTTTCCTGAACTGCGGGAAATGGCTATGGGTTATCTGCTTCATTTGTCTCTAGTTTACTTTCATTTCAAGAGCCCTGCATTGCAAAAATCTTCAGGCTAGAGTTGTTTTGTGCAGATTTTGAATCTTGAAGTTAATTTGGTTAAGACCTCACAAGTGCAAATATCATGAACTCATATTACGCTACCAGAGGCTCTAAATGAGATTGCCTTGCTTCTGCATAAGAGAATAAAAGGAACAGTAGAAAAACAGCAAATGTGGGAATGGGTGGTTCCCTTTGGTCTCAAACATTATATCCTGATATATTCTTTTTCGGGTTTTCAGGTTTTCCGTTTTTAATTTTGAAAGAGTTGGCCTTATTTATTTGATCCTTGATTGTTTGACTCTCTTCACCTAAAGGTCAGAATGGCAAAAATGAAGAAAGATATAAAATCAGAGTGTTCTAATAACCCAGCATGAGTCTACGATCCTTGCAGCCTGTGTCTATGGAAAGCTCTGTTGATTTTCAGTGAGTTTTGACATCTGGAGCTCTGCTCAATGTGCAAGCTGGATTTGCTCTTTCTTCCTCTACTTTTTTTTTTTATCTTCTAGAAACATTGGAATTGGAGCTTTAAAGATTTTACTGCCTCCCCTTTAGAAGAACTCTGCAATTAAGATGGGCTAAAAATGTACTTGTATTTTAAAAATGCACAAGCTCACTGGGTTACTTTTTAATTTTCCTCTCTGTACCCAAGTGGATAATTTAAGCAATGTCTAGGGTATTAGTAGATATGAGTGTTCTACTGCTTATTGTGTTCAATAATAGCAGAATGTATCTTAGCAGAGAAGCACAGAAAAACTCTGTTATTTTAGGACACTTGGGGAAACAAGAAAACATGATTTTCTTCTTTCAGTAGCTTGTCATATTGTAATGGTTTCAAATTACCTGATTTCTGTCATCCGGGATTTATTTTATAAAATAGCCAAAAAGCAAACAACCATTTGTTAACTAATTAAACTGAAGCCTTTACATGATTATGGAGATACTCAGTGTGCTTCTAAAAATATCTTAACATATTTGTAATTTAAGTCCCTTAACAAATAGAGGCTTTA
Source organism: Ursus maritimus (assembly GCF_017311325.1). Taxonomy (NCBI): domain Eukaryota; kingdom Metazoa; phylum Chordata; class Mammalia; order Carnivora; family Ursidae; genus Ursus; species Ursus maritimus. The sequence continues at coordinate 94,330,115 of NW_024423319.1, forward strand.
GGGACAGATTATTGCTATTACAAAAAAGTAAAAATATGCCAAATATCTGCAATGACTGACTCCCTGTGCCAGGGCTCAACAAACTTTATCTGTAAAGGGGCAGGTAGTAAATATTTTGGGCTTTGCAGCCCATATGGTCTCTGTTGCAATGACTCAACTTCACCGGTATAGTGCAAAAGGAGTCATGGACAATATTTAAATAAATGATCATGGCTACATTCCAGTAAGATTTTATTCATAAAAAACAAGCAGTGGGCCACATTTGACCCATGGGCACTAGTGTGCCAGCTCCTGCCTTATCCTCTTGATGGCAGACCTTTCCTTTTTATAGATTACTCTATAAACGCATGCTTAGCCCATTTATACATAAACTATCTGATAGTAAACAAAAATGATTTTCTATATTAAATGTTTTAGATGTTCTTGTGAAGCTTTTAACAAAGATCAAATAATTAATAAAGTACTAGACAGATATGAAAGTGTTATAAAATACAGTTGGATCAATATTTTAACATTAAGAAGACACTGTGAAATAATTTATGTCTTCCTAATTTGCCACAAGTGGTTGAAACCTTCTGCTATATAGCTAGAAAAAACTGTAAACTTACCCATGAAAGGTATACCAATCTCTTTCTAGTTCTAACAGTCTCTTTTAAGTAAACTCACTGTCTCTTGGGTAAGTGATTGGACTCTCAGAGTTTCTCCCTTCTTTTCCATCATGTAGTGGTATGGGTGCAAATGAACAGTAGACAGCTGGAGTATTTTCCAGGGCTGGGAAAGGTGTCTCTAGAGCGATAGCTGAATTTTGTTGCTATCCTCTTGGTCCTTGGTAGTCTTCTCTATTTAAATCCAAGGCTGATGAAAGGCGTGGATTGTTCTTGCCATAGACGAGCTGTAAGGGCTGGCCAGGCTTTATCTTGGCATGAAGATTCCTCAAGGTTGACTATAACTCCACTGGAACCACAGAACAGGGATGACCTGGTCCAGTAGCTTTCAACCAGATGGGCTCTTTGACCCACCTTGTTGATCCCCTTGCAACATCTCCAACCTACATCATCAGCTATTTTATATGACCTCCATATTTGGCAATTAGGAAATCATGGATCAATCTTCTCACACAGTTGCCACAGGGGACCCTGTGGTTCTAATTCCTTCTGCCTGAACTTCTACTCTTCATGCTTCTAATTTTATATTCTGATTTGGGTGTGATGTGTTCACACAATGCTCACTGAGGTACTTCTCACCCAGATTCCCAAACTAAGTGTGGTACAAGACTGTCTTTGAGGCTGGTTTGTTTGTTTGGCTAAAGTTATCTTATTTTACCAAGCTACTCATTCCCCTTCCCCTCTGAAATTCAATGTTAAGGATCAGGGGCAAAGAAAGACACCAACCTCTGATATTTTATCTCTCTCTATCTCCCTCTCCTATATGCAAAGGATTCTCCTTCTCTTTTCTTTGTGAGGAAATCTCCTCTGTAATAACTTTCTTTTTCTCTCTTGTTTTTTCTAGGTACCATCTATGTATATTCTTGTACTCATTTTCCTTGGTAACAAAATCTCCTAATTTGGCCTGCATTTCTTGAAGGGCTATAGGGAAACATGACTGACTAGAACAGTAAAAAGGTTTCACATATATGCCAAAGGTACTCATTATAAAAGGTACTAAATTAATAACTTCTCTTTTAAATATCTGCAAATGTCTTGCCATTATTTCATGATAAGACTATGTTCTTTCTTTCAACCGACAATGTGACTGTGCCTTTAGACGCTACAGAAGTCACATAATCTCTGTTACTGAGAGGTTCAAGATTCATAATATATTACACCAAGAGGGGAAATTGGGTGTGTATGATCGCACAGCATTTCAGATCTTGCGTCTTGTCCCTCTGCTCCCCTCTATACACACAGACAGACATGTACACACTATACTACTATTTTCCCAAGAAGACATAATTTTTGGATTTGCAAACTCATTATCAAATTTGCAGATTGTTTATTTCCTAACATCTTTTTTCCTCCTGACATCTTGGCTATTTCCACTTTTTCCATGTGTCCCAGATATACGGCCATTTAAAATTCAAGGACTCTTTCACTTTCTTTCTATTTTGTTGATTAAAGGTCTAGATATTTACAATATTTTATTCATTGTCTAGTTTTCCAGCAGTCAAACATTGAAGGACTGCTCTGTTCTATTTGCTATACAGGTGCCTAATACACCAAACCTGCCTTCAGCAATGTCACAATGCAGGGGAAAAGACAACATTAACTACAGTAAGTGTGAGAAATACTGCAATAAGGGTGTGAACAAGCAGCCACAGAATTCCAGTAAGGGAAGTAATCATTCCAGGCTTAGCAGATGCAGGAAAGATCTGGAGAGAGAAGGCATTTGAACTGGTACCTGAAGAAAGCATGACTAAAGTTTGGCAGATGGAAAATGTGTGGAAAAGCACTGAAGGCAGAAGGGGAGAATGAGTAAGTATAGGAGAATGATGCACATGTCATCTGGGGAAAAGAGAAAGAGAGGGTGAGCCAGAGAATTCACCATTCGTTGGGAAAGGGATAGTTTTTGCAATAAATGGTGCTGGGATAAAAGGTTATCCTCATGCAACAGGAAGAATTTGGAACCCTACCTCACAGCATATACAAAAAATAACTCAAAATTCACCAATAATCTAAATATTAGAACTAAAAGTATACATCTTACATGAAAACTTGACTATAGATTTGGTAATGGATTCTTAGATATGATATCAAAAGCATGAGCAGTAAAAGAAAATAATCGGTAAACTGGACTTCAACAAAATTTAAAACTGTGTATCACAGAATATTATCGAGAGTGAAAAGGCAAAATACAGAATTGGAGAAATTACTGGCAAATCCTGCATCTGATAAGATCTACAAATGGCCAACAAGCACATGAAAAGATGATTGCCAATTGTCATTGGGGCAGTGAGATACCACTTCACATAATTAAAAAAAGGAAAATAACAAGTACTGGCGAGGATGTGGAAAGACCGAAACTCTTGTAGACAGATGGTGGAAATATAAAATGGAGCAGCCACTCTGGAGAACAATTCAGCTGTTTCTCATAAAGGTAAACACAGACTACCAGATGACCCAGCTATCCTACCTCTAGGTTTAAATTAAAAAGACTTGAAAAAGGATACTCAAACAAATACTTGATGCACACGTTCATTATGGCACAATTCGCAATAGTCAAAAGGTGGAAACAGCCCAAATGCCCATCAATGGATAAACAAACCATGCCATTACTATGCGGCCATGAAAGGAATGGAGTCCCGAGACATGCTACAATGTAAATGAACCTTGAAAAAAGTAAGTGAAAGAAGCCTCACGTACCTGACCCCCTTGTCAGATATAATGTGTGATTTCATTTGGATGAAGTATCCAGTATAGGTAAATCCACAGTATAGCAAGCCTATTTGTGCTTGCCAGAGGCTGGAGGAAAGGGCCTTGGGGAGTGATTGCTTCATGGGTACAAGGTTTCCTTTTGCAGAATGACAGTTTTAGAGGTAGACAGATGTTGACTACACAACACTGCGAATGTACTAAATACCAATCAAATACATACTTTAAAAATCATTCATTCTCTATTATGTTGATATCTGCACAATTAAAAAAAAAATCCCAAGGTAAAAATCTTCATGGCTGTGCAAGTTGGAGCAGAAATTGGAGGCCTTGGTTACACACTGGCCTGTTTACTAAAGCAGACTCACAATTATTTCCAGGGAGATTTTGGCCCCATTCACAAGAACATCCTGAGTGGGGTGGGTTGCCTCCTACTCAGGCACAAATCCTTATTATGTTCCTCAATTTCCACGTGAAGATGTGAACCTAACTGTTAACTCAACTGATAGTTATGGCTTGTTAACTTGTAACTAAATTGATTTACATGGTATACAATGGTTACTATTTAAGACTGGCTTATGACATGAACTCTACAGAGCACTTCATTTTTATCCCAGTATATTGCAGGTTTCCCAAATGGAATTCATCTGGGCCACCTTCCAATTGCCAATAACTACAACTCTCTTTCCTAGGGTCCTTCTTTGGATGCCAGGGTCTGCTCAGCCCACCAGGGTTAGCCTGGAGGTACCACTAAATTAACTTCAACCAAGGCATGGCAGGAATTGGTTCTTCAATACCATACGCCCCATGCCCTTGAACGGGACACCTCTAAGGTGTGTGTTCTGCACTGGTTCCACAGTTCTCCAGCAGCCTTTAGCCTCATCATCCACAGTAGTAACCTAGCTGATAACGTAGGTATTGCATTACTGGATCCCTTCCATTGTGTGTCTCACTTCTCCACTGCCCTACCGGTGTTCTTGAGATCACTTTCCAACAATGGCTTCTGAGGGAACTCTGACAAAGACAGGAATCCTCTGAAATAGGCATCATCTCCATTTTTAAAGATGAGAAAACATGTATACAGAGGCTTAGCAATTTGCTCAAGATCACAGAGCTATTAAGTGATGTTGCTAGGATAAAAATCCAAGACGACTGCAAAGCTGGGTCTCTGAATCACTTTGCATATGGCCTTTCAGTAAACAGGCAGAATACTATCTCACTAACTGCTCACTTAGGTATAGACAAGACCTAAAATCTCTACTGAATAAATAATACTAGTATATGATTAGAGGAAAGTCTTATAATCTGTCTATTCCTTTAGGGGCTCTAAAATCTACTCTGTGATTAAATTGAATAATCCCAAAGCCCTGTACCTGAAATCTACTACATCTTCCCCCAACCATGCTAAGACTGCATTCAGTGAATTTCCGTGTTGTGACGTCATCTACCCACAACATCAGATGACACAGAAATATTCTAAGGGAGTCATCATAATGGGTAGGTAGTAATGTTATCAAAGGTTTCCTTGATCGACTCGTCTTTTTTTTATGAAATATTTGGGAGAAATGGCTTTCAGATGTTAGCAGCAGGGATAGTGGTTGACACAAGCAACTGGTTGGTTTTTGACCTATGGAGCATGTCTGTGCCACTCTTCTTTTTCTTTTCCTCCATATGCTAGCAACTAGAAAGACATTCTGGCTTATCCAGAGCAAACGACAGGACTATACTCCCTGACAACAGGTGAAGTCCCCAATCTGGCTTCAACTTCCTAAAAAATTTACTTGTAATTCATCTTTTCTTATGTTTAATATCTTTGTGACAACCTCTAAAAATTTTGTAACAAATGAGGGCATACATAAATGCACTTATGAGCCACTAGCACCAGAGTTTATTTCAAAGCTTTTGATTGCTGCAGAAATTACCTACTCATGACACGATATAGCAACAGGAGTAGACTATAGCTCTCAACTTCTTTTAGATTTCTCCTGTCTTACCCAGCTTAGGGACCCAGTTTAGGAACAGAAGACTAGGCAAGGATATGTATAAACCATAACAATAGGAACACAGCAAGACCTTGAAAGAACTTTCAGTTGAGTATTATGTAAGGCAATGCATAGTAAAGATTATGTGTCAGGGGTCCATACATCTCTTATTGCCTATGAACTTCAAGAGGTGGATGGGATGGGATGGCTGGATGGGGACTCAGGGATGCATCAACAAAGCCGTAACTAAATGCATACTTCCCTGATTATTCATTTGGGGAATTTTACTTGCATGCTAGGTTTAGCAGTGAAGCATGACAGAATGCACTCAAAATTTCTTGTTCTTGGAAGATTAGTAGCTGTAATCACTTAAGTGCAAGAACCCCATTCGGGGGCAGGTGGATACATCAAGTTCTAAGTGTGTGCTATTTGCAAGCCTGGAAATAGACTGAGTAGACAGCACAGAATTTTGTTTGTAATAAGTAAAATAATTTTTTTCAAGATTTTATTTATTTGAGAGAGAGAGGGAGAGAGAGCATGGATAGGGGGAGTGGGAGGGGGAGAGGGAAAAGCAGGCTCCCCGCTGAGCAAGGAGCCTAACGTAGGGCTCCATCCCAGGACCCTGGGATCACACCTGAGCGAAACGCAGGCACTTAACTGACTAAGCCACCGAGGCGGCCCAGTAAGTACAATAATTTTCGACAATCTAGCAGTAAGTCCTCAAAATGCATTCTGGTTATATTATTTCTGGTAATCACTGATGTATTTTATTAACCTCAGCAATCAGCAAAATGCCAGGAAATTATGCACTGAGTCATCTGTGTAATAGGTGAGTATTTGGCTATGCTGTCAAACCCATTTTCTTAAATTCTAACTGCCAGTCTGGTTTTAACATGTAATGCACAGGATGCCAATCAGAGTACAGGATATTACTTTCGAACTGGCTAATACTTCCAACATAAATTTTATCACTTAACGTTTCTCTGTAATTGCCTTACTGTTATTTTTAAAAATTGTATCTCCAGTTACGAGGTCAGGAGTATGCAGGAAAATAATTTCTTGTAAAGATGAATGACAGTTATTTGTCATATTTTGTGCTTAATTATGGCATGCCAATCATGCTGATTCACAGTGACATAGGCCCTTAGGGCCCATAGAAGTAATCTGGCACTAAAAAATTAATTGGAACATCAATTAAAAGCATAAGATAGCATTATTAGTTCTGTGCTACTTCAGAATTCCAATAGCATTGGTAACTAAAGTTCTGTCATTGCATCTGCTGAATTATTTTTGAAATTTGCATGAGGCACAGTAGAAAAAGTGATCATTGGACTTCATTAAAATTAAAAGCTTTTGTCCCTCAAAAGACATGATCAAGGAAGTGAAAATATCACCTGCAAAATTAGAGAAAATTTCTGTAAATCATGTATTGGATAAAGTTTATATGTATATAGTGTTTGTGTGTGTATATATATGTATAAAATGGTACGACTCTATAACAAAATGACAAAGAACCCAATTAAATGTGCAAACGACTTGAATACTTAAAAGTTAAACATAGTATTACTATTATGATCCGTAAATTATACTTCCAGGTACATACGCGACATAACTAAAAAAAACTCAGATACTGTGCACCCTTGTTCATCACATCATTACTTAAAATAGCCAAAGGTAGAATATCCCCAAGTGTCCATCCATAGATTGCAGGATAAACAAATGTAAATACATAGGATGGAATATTATTCAGCCCTAAAAGAAATGTGCTGATATGAAACATGGATAAATATAAAAAATATGCTAAGTCAAATAAGCCAGACACAAAAGGATATGTATCAGGATTCCATTTGTGTGAAATATCTGGAAAAGAAAATTATATAATCTGAATGTAGATAGAGGTTACCGGGGGCTGGGTGGAAGGGAGGGGATCAGCATTATTGATTACTGGCTACCTGACTTATGTTTGAGGTAAAGAAAAAGATTTGGAGATCGTGATGAGTGAGGATAGATCGACAACACTGAATGTTATTAATGGTCCTGAATTGTACCTTAAATAATGGGTAGAATTTCAAATTTTATGTTATATATACTTTGTGACAGAAAAAATAAAATGTATAAAATCTACACATGTTAATGTAACAGGGCACAAGCCCTTCCCCATCTAGACTACCTTCATTTTGAATTTTCCTCCCACTGGCCTGGTGTTCTGAAAGAGCTGGCTTTCAAGCGAGTTGTGTTGATTAAGTAATAATTAATCACTCACATTTTCTTTTTTTTCCCCACATTTTCTAATTAAGATTTAAAATTGCTCAACACAGTTTCTGTAGAGGGAAGGGAGCAGTTGTTTTTCTGAGTTCCTGTAATTTCAGCTAATACACTTCACCTTTTCATTTACCTGCATGGCCTTTTTACACGGAAATGGGTGATTGATTTTTATTTGAGCATTAAATATAATGCCCTTATTTCTTCCTTCCAGTCTCCCTAGAGGTCTAGGGTTCTAAGTATCCAGGGATGGAAGCTTCTAGTACGAGAACGGTATGTTCAGATTCTAGCTCTGTCACCAACAAAATGGGCTTAACACATCTATTAAATATAGTATCCAATTTGACTTACAATTCAAGATAAAAGCATAATCTGTATTAAATATTTTGCTTCATAAAGGCTAAAATAAAGGGAAGTGTCAGGGTGTATCAGGCAAAAGGAAACAATAAGAAATCAAAAATTTAATACCTATTATCAAATAAAATATAACTTGAGCCTAAAAGCGTTATACATGAGGAAGAATGGCACTTTTTAATGCTAAGGTGAGAATTCAAATGCATATATAGTAGTTAAGAGAATGCATTAAAAAACATGGCAACTACAGGAAATGCAAGAGAAAATAATAGATAAAAATACTGTAATATTAGAGTACTTTAATACTTTACTAAGTCTATGAGTAGATGAAACACAGAATGAGTAAGGTGCATTATATTGATGTATAGCAAACTTGACATGCCAATAATAAAGAATATAACTTCTTAAGTCACATGGAATATTCACTTGTTTTTAGTTTGGCAGCATTTGAAGGTTTTAAAAAAATATGCTGATGTTGTCACTACACTGGTCGTATTTTCATATTAAATTTAAAAATATGGGAGTTGTACGCCATTAAAATGAACACTGTAAATATGGTTGGTCTTGGTATATAGGCTTTAGTACCTGAACAACGGCTTTATAGCAGGTGATACATAAATGAGCCGAAGATGGCCCATGAACCTTGGCTGTAGGTTGCTTACTTCTTCATAGTAGGCAAAGATCATTAGCTCAAAAGCCCATAAGCACCAAACTTAAATATTTATACATCTGGTTGTTTAAATATAGCACAAATAAGCAGATTTTTAGCCATTTAGAGCTTTCCTTTACTGTTTTGCATACCTCCACAAAACCACACCCAACATCTGCTATATATGGATGAGATAAACTGTAGCCATTAAAGACTCCAAGGCATTGCTGCCCTTCAGAGTTCTCTGAGAGACCCCCAGACTGTGCTGAGCAATATCACCCAGACACACAAACCTCCAGTCTGATTCCTCGCTTCCCCCCGGAGTTCCTTTCCCCTTTCCTCCTCAAGGTAGCTCTGTGCCATTGCTTCAGGAAGTTGTCTTGCTGTGAGGGACTTCCTCCTTGAATGCCACCTATCCCACTGCTGCCCGAATAAACCTCATTGGGCGCTACTGCCCCCTAGTGATCATATCTTTTTCCAGGATGAGCCTTGAAATCTCTCGAGCTCACCGCAAGGTGTAAAAAGGGCAGTTACAAAATACGGATTGCTCGTGACCTGCTGTGATATGAAGTGTTCTAAAAATCATGGCTTAGGCTAACACTACCCAAGGTGTCTTTCCTACACCTCTGGAAGTTGCAGTGGAGGCACTTAGGTACCACCCAGATAACCCTTCAAAACTGAAGCCCAGCTCTTGGAAGTCATGCCCGGTGAGAGCTCGCAGCTGTCAGCCCTTTTGGAAAATTGTGCTTGATTGAAGCGAAGAGGGGATGCTTGCTCAAGGTCGGGACGTTTTTCCCATAGGCTGACCGTATCCATTGTCTGGTTGATGCAGGGATATAAAGTCTTGATTACAACACTTCAATTTAGGACTACTTTGAAGAGGCTTTCTAGTTTCAGACCATCACATGAGGTCAACTAAGACTTTTTTTGTGTGTGTGACTGAATCACAGCCCACCCTCTGCTTAATCCTGCTTCATTCTCTCTCCCCACAGGTGTTGTTCCTGAAAGTACTCCTTAATAAACTTCCTGGGAATTAATCTCCTTTTCAATACATGCTCCCTGACATTTAGGCAGTGTTAGTTAAGCTAATTCTGAGTGGCAGACAGAGAAGTATTTTTAAAGTTTTTTCTTAAAAAAATTAATTATAAATAATTTTTTTTCTTTTTCTTTCTTTTTTGGGGGGAAGGGGTTTGTTGTCAATGTTACATTTGTTCAGGTGTACAGCATATTGATTCAACAACTGTTTTGCTATGCTCACCACAAGTGTAGCTACCATCTGTCACCATACGGCGCTCTTAAAATACTGACTATATTCCCTATGCTGTGCCTTTTATTCCCATGACTTATTCGTTCTATAACTGGAGGCCTGTACCTCCCACTTCCCTTCACCCATTTTGCCCATTGCCCCACCACCGCCCCTCTGGCAACCATCATTCCTCTGTATTTATGTGTCTATTTCTGCTTTTTGTTTACTCATATGTTTTGTTTTTTAAATACCACATATAAGTGAAACCATATGGTATTTGTCTAAAATTTATTTTATTATTTTTTTAAAAAGATTTTATTTATTTATTTAACAGAGATAGCCAGCGAGAGAGGGAACACAAGCAGGGGGAGTGGGAGAGGAAGAAGCAGGCTCACAGCAGAGGAGCCTGATGTGGGGCTCGATCCCATAACGCCGGGATCACGCCCTGAGCCGAAGGCAGGCGCTTAACCGCTGTGCCACCCAGGCGCCCCTGTCTAAAATTTATTTTATTAGTTATTTATCAGTGTTTTACAGTTATATTTTATTTATAACAGTATTGTTTATTGGGTAAGATCCTAGATCCTGAGGCTAGACAATGCATTTAAGCCCAGATTCACTACTTTATATCTGATTACTTTAGACAAACTGCTGAAACTTATGAGCCTCTGTTTCATTGTCTTTAAAATAAAAATAATACTGCAGACGGTTCTGTGGAGATGGAATCAATATTTTTATGGTGCTTAGAAGAGTATCTAACATATAAGCTTAGTATACGTGTTTATTTCAGTAAAACAAGCAAGCAAAAATAAAGTTAGCCAGCGATGTATGTATAAAATTATTAGATACAAAGGAGTAACATTTTATAATTCAGATATTTATGTAATGGACCTGGATCATATTTAACTGTGGAATAGCTGGGGTGCAAATTCAAGGGGATTATTTATATTAGAAATGTGATTCATGGAATCATAATTAGTGTTAATTAAATGGGAAAGCAACGTTTTACTTTTTAATTGTTCATTCAGTTAGTCATTAGACCTCCACCGAAGAGCACTGTGTGTGGAATATCATAGGTATCTCAACAGTAAGGTCATGGCCAGTGTTTCCATCAGCTATTGCTACAAATATGCGGCAAAACAAACCACCTTAGAACTGTGATTTAGAACAAGAGTACACTAACCCACATGTGTAGTTTAGCTGGGGTTTAGATAATCGATGGGCTTTTTGTGTCCTGAGAATCCATAGAAATAAAAAACTCAAGTCAACATTTAATATTACAGAATGGATGTTTCATACTTCTCTACTTATCTTGTATAAGGGAAATAATGAATGCATATTATAAAACTAAAAAAAAATCCATTCTAAGATTTCCCTTTTTTGGCTAAGTGCAACCACTCATGACTTATTGTTGCTGTTTATTCTTCTTGAAGCATGGTAGCTAAAATGGGTGTCCTTTCCTGTAGCAACTGGGTAGGTACTGGCTTGATAGAAGTAGAGTCTTCATTGAGTTATATTTATGTTTTTATCACATGTAAATGCTGCCCCAATATTTACCATAAATTCTAACACAAGGAAAACTGATAGGAAAAGAGTAAAGGGCATATTCATCTTGTATCCAAGCAAGCAATTCCTGGGTACATTAGCAAACTCTCCACATAGACATGGATTTATTTGTGAGAATGGGATTTTGAGAATGCTAATAAGCTCATATATAGGGGCGCCTGAGTGGCTCAGTCAGTTAAGTGTCTGCCCTCGGCTCAGGTCATGATCCCAAGGTCTTGGGATTGAGTCTCCCATCAGGCTCCCTGCTCAGTGGGGAGCATGCTTCTCCCTCTCTCTCTGCCTGCGGCTCCCCCTGCTTGTGTGCTCTCTCTCTCTGTCAAATAAATAAAATCTTTAAAAAAGTTCATAAATTCTATGTATTTTATAATTAATGATGTGAAATGCAGTATATAAATTATAATACACATAAATTCTTTGTATATGTATATAGAATATTCTATATAATAAAAATTCTATATAGTATATATAAAATATGTTATGTTATATATATACATATATATAAACACACACATTTAGATAGTTAAAAGAGTGTTGAGTAATTGGGGATTGCTTTTCAATGACTAAATTTCTTATACGTGATTTATATTTCCAAAGATCTCCATTCTTTCCCATTTCCAAAGACGCATCCCCCAAAACAGTGGGAGTGTGAGATCTTACTACCACCATCTATCGTTTTTCCATCAGAAAATGTCTCATTACAGATTTATCTCTATTGAATCCATCACCACAAGAGCCAGTTCTTCCATGGCTTCCCTCATTCTCTGAACTCTAATCACCAAGGGCAGTGTGCATCTACTTTTCTGACTATGATTCTCATCCATTTCCAAATCCTAAAACTGTACCACAATGTTTTCTGGAAATTTTAATCTGTTGTCAGGGAAATCACTCATCCCCTTGGATCAACTTCTCTAATGTTCTCTGTACCTTCTCGATCTACCTGAAACTGGGCTCTCCCTGTGAGGACAATGCTTCCCCTACCCAGCTGTTTCATCTGGTGGCTCTTTTTTCTCCTATAACTTCCCTCTCCTAAAATTCCCCTGCTTTGAATCTTGGGCCATCAAACAAAGTCACCTATCAAAATTAACTCTTAACTCTTCATCAGTCTCTCATTTCTTGATGGCTTTTAAATTCCAGCTCAAACATTGCTCTTATAATCCTTGGGGATTTCAATATCCCATCTATAACTGTCCCCAATCATTTTGCTCTCCATCCAACCACAGCCACTCACACCTGGGTTCATACCCTAGATCGAATCATTCTTAATAACTGCAATCCCTCCATGATGTCAATTTCAAGTGTCTCATTCTCTTACTAGTACCCTCTATTACCCCAGTTTCAGAAATTCTTTAAATCTCTTCCCTCCTGATGTCCTTACATCACATAATGAATTTCATGGTCTATAATTACAATAACTCTCTTGCATATACTCTCATCTTCATTGCTTGCCTTTCTGCCCCCGACTTGCTTAATGTACTTATAAGTGGTGAGCTCATCCAAGCCTGCCTCTGTTCAGATGAATGTGGCTGGAGAAAATCATACAATCATGCTGGAAGGTCTCACTTTAAACCTATGACCATTAATTTCAAATGGGTCCCTAATGATACCTTGCAATCATATCACATTTCCTGAGCTTTCTCACTCTGACAGTTTCATACCTTTTTCTCTTCTCATACAGCCAAAACTTTCTCCCGCATCTTCAATCTCAACTAATAATTGATCGTTCTGATTTACTAAGAACACAGAGGCAATCAAATGAGAACTTCCAAAAGCTTTCACTATCTCAATGAGCCAGAGACATGTTCGTTTAACCATATAGTGTGACTTCCCTCCTTTTATTGTGGAGAAAATTTCAAAATTCTTGTTCAGGTCATTCTCTCTGTCCATTAGATACCATCCCTACTGGCTCCAACAATTCTTTATTGCTAGCCTCAACAATTTCCCCCCTCTAAATCATTCTCATTTGCATAGAAAATGCTATACTTTCTCCAATCTTGAAAAGAAACTGTTAATCATCTTCCAAGATACCTCCCCATTTCCAAGGCCCCTCATTTATAACAAAGCTCCTCAAAAGAGTAGAGACCTCAAGAGTTGAAAGCTCCAATTTCTGACCTCTCATTCCCTTTTAGCCTGTTCAGTCAGATTTATCTTCACATTTCACCAGAGCAACCATCGTCAAGGTCACTATGATCCTTATGTTGCTAATTTCAGTTATTAAATCCTATTTCTCATCTTACTTCACTTACCAGATGATTACCTCTTCCACTCTGAAGCAGTTTTTCACTTGATTTCCAAGACAATATTGTCCTGGTTTTATTGCTGCCTCATGTCCCACAAAGTGTTGGTATTTTTTTGCTTATTCCTCCTCTTCTTACATCCCATAAATGTTGGAGTATACTTGGTGTGAAATAATAAGAAATACATATATTAGTCTCTGTCCCCATACCTGGAGCAGAGCTCCTAAACCTTGTAAATTCCTAAGTGATAAGAACACTAGGAACATCTCTTACAATATTTGTCTTTGACCCCGTACCTGACACAGGGCTCCCAAAACCCTTGTGATTTCCTAAGTGATGAGAGCACCCTGGGCATTATGTTTTCCTAATGTGGCGACTCTGGGTGGGCTGCTGGATGGCTTCCTAAAAGACCAAGCTATGATTACAAGCTTGGCATTTTCAGCCTCATGCCCCCCAGTCCTCCAGAGAGGGGAGAGGGGTTAGAAACAGAGTTAATAATTGATCATGCCTCCATGGGGAAGGCTCCATAAAATCCCGATAGAGTAGGAGGCTTGGGCAGCTTCCAGATGGGTGAAGACATCCACACAGGGAAGGTGATGTACCCCAACTCTACAGGGACAGAAAGCTCCTGCACCTGTGACCCTTCCGAAAGTGTCAGAAGTGAAGTGTCCTATGTGAGGGTAAAGAAAGACTCACAGGAAAGAAACACAATAGGAAAAACCTGTGGTTCTTTACTTTACACCAGGACTCAATCTTGGGATATCTTACCTTCTCCATCTACAGCCCTATCTTCGGTGATCTCATCAAGCCTTGTGGCTTATATCATCCATATGCTAGTGATTCTCAAGTTATTTTTCTTGGCCTATACACATTTCCTAAATTTGGAGTTAAAAATAAAGTGGCCTACACATGTTCTCTTTGTATATCTAGTAAGAACCTCAGAAGGTAACTTATCTCAAACCGAACTCCTGCTGTCTCTAAACTGCCTCCTCCTATATTCTTCCCTATCTCATCAGTGGCAACTCTTTTCTTTTCCCCTTAACTAATCTGTCAACAAATCCTGATGACTCATATTTTCAAAACTGACCCCAAATCACCCTTTTCATTCCACCACATCTACTCCTACCACCATCATCTGAGCTACCATTTCATGGCTCACCAATAGCTTCCTAACTGCTCCTTCTGCTTTTCCTCCAAACTGTATTCTACCAACTGCCATCAGAGGGAAACTGGAGAAACTCAGGTCAAACAGATCTCTCCTCTGTTCCCTGCCCTCTCATGACTTCCCATCTCATTCTGAATACACCCCAAATTGACCTCCAAATTCCTACGCCATTAACCCAGTGGTTAGTAACATTTAATACTGTGTGTTGCTGCCTGATAGAAACCACAGGAAGGTCTTTCAGATAATTGCCATGAAAGTTTATTAAATACTGTTGGCATCTGAGCGTGGATTTCGGATGTTTTATAAAATTTTCCTTCCCATTATATCTAATGACCAATTTTCCACCCAACTGAGCTCAGGTTCCAATCATACGGATTTCTAATTATGATTTACAGCATAAAGCACGTGCGTTTCCTAGCTAATAAGTGAAGCTGCTGATTTTATTGTAAAGCACAAAGTGATAGCGTTTGTTATGCAAAGATATATGGATGTCTGCCCTTCAGAAAAACCTGTATTCTGACATTTAGACCTACTTACACCAGTGGAATATTTTTTATGAAGAGAAAAGAAATTGAACCTATTAAAATAGTTTATAAATAACGTCTGGGTTTATGAAATGCATCCTAAGCCACAGTGCAGTTTCTCTTTTATATTATTTTATGCAGTTTGTTAGCTTCAGAAATACAGGTAAATATATTGTAACAGCATACTAAGACCTGCTTAAGAGATTATAGAATATTGGGTTTACAAGTAGTTTGGTAGATGTATGCACGGATAAGTAGACTAGAGGAAGAGAAAGGGAAATAGATACATAGGCAAATTGTGAGTGCTTGATGACCTTTTCACCGCAGATGGTTTTCCTTTAGTAAAATTTGCTATAGTAAAATTTCTTACAGTGAATTGAGATCTAGATCACTACTAGTGATACTCTTCACCCCCTTTACTTCTTAATCTCAGCTGCTATTGTTCCTTCTTTCACTAAGAATAAATTGGCAAATCAGTCAAATTGTCTGATCCTTCCATTACACCCACCATCCTAATTTTATTTGTATTCATGGGCTTTGCCTTTCCTCCCTTTCTATGAGAACAAATAAACAACTCTCTTTGTTCTTTTGGCTAGGCCCTCACTAATTCACTGAATCCCACACCTTCTCAATGACATAGAACCCTCCAGGAGTTCTCCTCTTTGTCTTCCATATAATAAATTAGTTCCTCCTTGTCACATTATTTCTATTAACATACACATGTTATAATTGCTTGCCATGTCAAAGGGCATGCCTCCCTTTACCCCTTTACCGCCAGCTACCATCTCATTTCTCTGATCACTCTTCATAGCAGAGCAGCTTGAAAGGTCGCCTATACATACTGGCTCACTTGTACCATTATTTTTTAACCCCGGCTTGCCCAGTTTTTTTTCCTCTTCGGGCTACTGAGACTGTTCTTTTTAAGTTCAACAATGACCTAACACTGTCAAATCTAATAATCTTTACTCAGTTCTCTTCCTGCTCAACCCATGAGCTCCATTTGACAAAGTGAATCTGTCACTGCTTCTGAAACCTTTGGCATCTAGGAGTCAATTTTCCCTTGATTCTTCTCTTATCGCTCTAGTCAGCCCTCTTCATTCTCCTTCCCATGTTTTTCTCCCAATTCCTGTCCTCCTGATTTCTAAGGTCCAGGGTTCATTATTCTGTCCTCAGTTTTTGTTTTTTTTTTTTAAATCCACGCTCATTCCTGAAAAAGTCCTGTAGAGTCACACTCAGATACCAGTGAATTCTAAATTGATAGCCCCAGCCTTGACCTTTCCATAAATCCAGACTCATATGGGCACCTGCTACCTCAATATTCCTCCCATGGATGTCTATAAGGCTTTTCAAACTTCCTTATGTGGTCTCTTCAAGTGACACTTTATCAGACAGGTCTTCCTAGACCACCTTGTATTAAATAAAACCCACATTTTTTCTAAATCGTTTTATTTAACAATGCCATAAGCATAAACATTTGTTTTTTTCTTTAACTTAAACCTGCCCTGCGCTCACCAACACACTTTGGGGTATGTGCTCCAGTAAAGTAGGGGATTTGTTTCCATCCTTATTTTATCCCCAGGGCTTATTAGAGTGAATAGCACATGGTAAGTACTTAATAAATATTTGCTGAATGGATAAAATAATAATAAAGAGTAGAATAAAATCAGTATACAGACTTTTAGTAGTGACATTAGCAAAAATGGCAGAAAAGGGAGCTCATTCTTCCACAGAAACATGGAAAAAACAAGCAAAAATTTTAAAAACCAACTTTGCCAGAACTCCAAAAAAACAGTCAAAGATTTAGAGCAACCAAGGAAATGCTGAAGAGAGAGCCAACTCAAACATGATGGAAGAGCTTTGTGGTGTTTTAATGTAACCCTGCCACATCCCCCACTTCCTGGCATGGTAGCTGTGTTAAGGATGGCAGCTCATGCTCAGGGTGTGATTATCTGTTTCTAGGGGGAAACAGAGGGCACTTTGTTACCAGGGAATTTTACCAGGTCCGTTTCGACCTGTCTGGAGGTTCCCCGAAGGACAAATGCACTGTGTGCTCGCCTTTGCTTCACCTAACTGGGAACATCCTTAGAGCAGAAAAGCTGCTAAGCAGTGGGTGTTCCTTGAAAACACTGAAAAGGAATTAAACACTCTGTTGCTTCTTAGGGCAACAAATTAGAAGTTTAGTTAAACAATAGACATGCTGAACGCCTAAAAGGAAAAGCTGGAGAGAGAATTACTATACCTAATAAGGGTTTTAAGAAACCTCCCATGTATAATGGGGGACTCTAGAAAGACATGTTGATGCCCAGGTCAGGTTTCGTGCTCAGAAAAATTAAGATGATCATAAGCATTCAACTAAGGCTGATCTTCATGCTTAGGACAAAAAGGAAGTGAAGCCAAAGGGTTGTAAATATCCTGGCTAAGTGTTAAAGAACTACCCCAATGTGGTCAATCTGCAAAGACTGGGAGAATATTTGGGGTATTGTCCAGGCATTTAGGAAATTTGCTGTAAAACCACTGGCTAACCAAGCACTAAAAGAACACATAGTACAGAGGTCACACATCAAAAGAATAAAATCTTTAAAACATACTTTTGAAGAGTCACTACTCAAGCAACCACAACCCATATTAAACAACAACAAATCCCGACGAGGGGGAGGAATTTGATTTTCAGAGTACATCTCTGTCATGCTAAAAACAGTTTTGTTAAAGGTCATGCAAAGAAACAAGACATTTTGGCCCATTCATAGGAAAAAATAAATAAACAGAAATGGTCCCTGAAAAGCACAGACAATGGACATACTAGACAAAGACTTTCTATCAGCTCTTAAACATACCTGAGGTAAAAAACAAAAAAACATGGAAAAGAAATAAACTAGAAGAATGATATTATGAAAAAGTGGATCTTCATTCACTTCTATGATGCTCATTGTGACTCTGGTTTTCTGGAGATAATAACCATACTTGACAGTGAGTGTCTTCATTTCTTTGAGGGTGAATTTCAAGCCAGGTAGAATATAAGCGTTGCTTACTATGAGGATTTTTTTGTATTATTGTGCGGTTGTCTACATCCTCCATTCCCAGCCACACATTACAATAATAAACTCAGACCTACTTATATACATAGTTCAGAAAGTTGGTTTGCTATTCATCAGCTCTTAATTGGTTTTTATGGCATCTGTCTGCTTAAGAATACAATACTGAATGATGTTCGTGATGAGGACAATGACACACTGAAAGGTCCCAAAGCATTCTGAAATTTCCAAATAGCATCCCAAGTTTTTTCTCCAAACTTTGCCAATATCAGATTGACCCCACACAGACAGAGCTCTCACGATTTCGTTCCTCCATTTATTCATTCAGGGCATACTATGTAACGAATGGACAGAAGACTTCAAAATGGCTAAAAGCACTTTCCCTTGAATGGCATGGTAGCTGTCTTACATGAAAGCCTTACAATGGCTTTCCCTTGAAAAAGCATATTTTACTTTCAAAGATTTAAAACACCTCTTAGATTATTTAATTCTTTCATTTCTTATAGTCTATAACCTCTTTGGTTTACAATTTTCAATGACTAATTAATGCCTTTCAAATAGCATTTCAGTATTTCCATGTTGTCCCTCCCCTTTTTTATTCATCATTCAAACACTTATGAGCTTGCTGACTTTTATACTTCCTTTATTGTCATTACCCCCATCCCCACTTTCTGTTCAGAATGTTGCCAAGAAGAATAAAAAGAAAAAGCAGAAATGTTATGGAATGTTCACTGTTATTAGTGAAACATCAAATAATTTGACAAAATCTGTTATTTTCAATTTTAAGATTTCATTATTTCTTGGAAGTTATGAATATTGAACTACAATTTCACAAGTCACCAAGAACACTGATTTTTACTATTCAGAAGTATAAATAAAACTAATGAAATCTTATGGTAAATTTTTGGGGAAACTGGTTTTCCTTTTATGTGTGACAAATAGCTACAGGCACAAACATGCCCCTGGATTTTTACTTAATGAGTCTAGTTGTCTGGACAAGATCATATCCTTTTAAGTTCAAATCTTATAAGCAAGCATGCTATAAAGTATAGATAACCTTACCTATATCTTGTTTCCTTAGATTGCATAAATGTCAAAGAATATTACTTATTATTTTGAGATGCATGGTATACTTGAATCGGTTCTTACTATCTTGTGTTCCAAAACTGTTTTGCAATGAATCAATCTGTTATTTTTGTATAATAAAAGAAGAAGAGATGAATTTTCATAAACTATCTCTACTTAATCAGATTTGTACTTGTGACCTGTGAAATATGAAGTCGACAACATCACTCTTTCAAAACTTTGCAAGGGAATTCATAGATGTTAAATTAGTAACAGAAGGTGTTTAAAAATGGAAAGTGCGGAGCCTGGCTGGCTCAGTCCGGTAGAGCATGCAACTCTTGATCGTAGGGTAAGTTCTAGCACCATGTTAGGCCTAGCACTTACTTTAAAAAAAAAAAAAAGAGAGAGGTTTAGAGTAGAATGGTTATTACAAGTATATAGCAAGACTTTAGTGCATGTGTAATTTAATCACAAACCTAATATTTTATATTGTATTTATTTTTTAGAAATACATTTCTTTTAACTAACTGTATGGTATATCACAAACCAATGATTAATGAAAAATGTACAGCTTAATTGACAATTTGAAGATAAAAAGCCTTACACAGATATCCTAGTTAACCTCATTCTTTTATTGATATTTCTGAAAAATTATGTTGTTACTATAACTGACAAGATTTGTGACCTTGTGCAGGTTTTTTATCCTGCTATTTCAATTTCCTTAATTATAAGATTGGAAAATTATAGCATTTAACTCATAGGGGTTTTTCTGATCATTAAATGAGATGATACAAGCCCAATACCCACAATAGAGACCAGTATATATTAAGCACTCAATAGTTAGTTACTATTAATTACTATGTGTGGTACACTTAATAATAGTGGGCTTGATAAATTTGCATTTATTAAGGAATAAAGTTAACATTTTGTAGAATTATAAGAATCTTAAGTTGGGGCATATTGAAGAAGGGGAAATTTTCTTTTTCTTTTTTTTTACTTTATTAATGGTTTAGTAAGAAGTCTCACCTTTGGTGAAATGCCTTTGAATACTGTATTTCTTACTGCAAAGAATAAGAAAAGAATATGGACAACAACACTTCAGTATCAGGAGGAAGATGTTATTCTTTTTGAATTTGCCATTACAGACAGTAGAAAACTCGTAACTTCTGCAACCTCTAAATATCTGTCATAAATACGTTGTTTTTCAAAGTATGGCCCCATGATCATTTGATTCTGAATCTCTTAGCTGCTAATTAAAGCTTCTTGTTAAAATAGCAGCTTTCTGAACACCAGCCAGATTGAATGAATCCAACTCTCAGGAGGTGGGTCTAACCAGGCTCTCTTTTTAGCAAGCTCCATAGGTGATTTTTACACATAGTAAAGTTTGAGAAATTCTAATCTAGTATGACATAAGAAACTGCTATCAATCATTTTGCCTTCTGGCTTTCACATGAGTGAGGATTTTCTTCTTTATTTTACAAATAGTTTTTGATTCCCAGCTTGGATCAGTGAACATAATGATCAATGATTACTGGCAGCAATTTTGAGGCTTCAAATGGAGATCCAGACCTGTTGTAGACTGGAAATAAATACCAGAAATCAAAGGTTCTCTTTCTTTTTAAAATGAAACTAATGAGTTTTGATGTAATTTCTCTTCATAAAGTGTGGTAGACTCATGAGTTTTATGGTTCTGTATCTAAGAAACCCCATTATCCCTTATGACATTTCCCAAAGAAATAGTGGCACATTGATTTTTTTAAAAGTAGGCTCCATGCCCAATGTGGGGCTTGAACTCACAACCCTGAGATCAAGAGTTGCATGTTCTACCAACTCAGCCAGCCAGGCCCCCCCCAGAGTGATTTTTAATAGGGCTGATTGAACATCTTTTTTTTTTTTTTTTTAAGATTTTGTTTCTTTATTTGAGAGAGAGAGAGAGAGCACAAGCGGGGAGGGATGGAGGAGAGGGAGAAGCAGACTCCTCGCTGAGGAGGTCCTGAGGTGGGGCTCGATCCCAGGACCCTGAGATCATGACCTGAGCCTAAGTCAGACACTTAACTGACTGAGCCACCCAAGTGTCCCATGGCTTTTTGATATCTTTTGAGATAAAATGGTAATAGTGCACTTACAACCCATTATACTGTAATTTTTGCTTAAAAGTCATTTATTAAAAGTTTTAAATGTACAATATATTATCATTGAATATAGGTACAATGTTGTACAGCAGATCTCTAGAGCTTATTCATCTGGCTTAACTGAAATTTTACGCCCATTTATTAGTAACTTCTCATTTCCCTCTTTCCCCAGCCCCTGGGACATTCCACTCTGATTCTATGAATCTATTTTAGAGACCTAATATAAGTGGAATTGTGCAATACTTGTCTTCCTGTAACTGGCTGATTTCACTAAGCATATGTCCTCCAGGTTCATCCAAGTTGTCACATATTACAGAATTTCCTTCTTTTTAAAGGCTTTATTATACTCCATTGTTGTATATACCACATTTTCTTTATGCATTCATCTGTCAATGGACATTGAAGTTGTTTTCAACTTAATAGTGAATAGTGCTGCGATGAACACAGGAGTGTAGACATCTCTTTAAGATCCTGATTTTTATTCTTTTGGATAAATATCCACAAGTGAAATCGTTTGAGTTAGAAGAGGTGCTCATAAACTGATAATCACTAAAGGATTTGGGCTATTTATTAATGCTGCTAAATTGGTATTCCACAAATATTTGCCATATTAATTTTTGTTTTACAGATATCACATTATCTCCGGAAGAAAATGTAAATATTCAGGTGTTATGAAATTATACACAATACTGGTGGTTATTCAGATGATAAGTGCATATGGCAATTTTGATGAAATGTATATAAAAAGGCAGCATTCAGGAGCACCCTATCGGCTCAGTTGGTTAAGCCAGAGACTCTTGGTTTCAGCTCAGGTCATGATCTCAGGGTCGTGAGATCAAGCCCTGGGTCATGCTCCTCTCTGGGCGTGGAGCCTGCTTAAGACTCTCTCTCTCCTACTAAGAACCATCCTGCTCAGGAATGACTCGAGAAACCAGGAAATCAAAAATCAAATTAAACAATTTATGGAGACCAATGAGAATGAAAATACAACAGTCCAAAACCTATGGGATACTGCAAAGGCAGTCCTAAGGGGGAAATACATAGCCATCCAAGCCTCACTCAAAAGAATAGAAAAATCTAAAATGCAGTTTTTATATTCTCACCTCAAGAAGCTGGAACAGCAACAGAGGGACAGGCCTAATCCACGCACGAGGAAGCAGTTGACCAAAATTAGAGCTGAAATCAATCAAGCAGAAACCAGAAGTACAGTAGAGCAGATCAACAGAATGAGAAGCTGGTTCTTTGAGAGAATCAATAAAATTGACAGACCACTGGCAAGACTTATCCAAAAGAAAAGAGAAAGGACCCAGATTATTAAAATTATGAATGAAAAAGGAGAGGTCACAACCAACACCAATGAAATTGGAAGGATTATTAGAAACTTTTATCAACAGCTTTATGCCAATAAATTAAGCAATCTGGAAGAGATGGAATCCTTCCTGGAAACCTATAAACTACCAAGATTGAAACCGGAAGAAATTGATTCCTTAAACAGGCCAATTAATTATGAAGAAATTGAGTCAGTGATAAACAACCTTCCAAATAACAAAACTCCAGGCCCGGACGGTTTTCCTGGGGAATTCTACCAAACATTCAAAGAAGAAATAATACCTATTCTCCTAAAGCTATTTCAAAAAATAGAAACAGAAGGAAAGCTACCAAACTCATTCTATGAGGCCAATATTACCTTGATCCCCAAACCAGGCAAAGACCCCCTCAAAAAGGAGAATTACAGACCGATTTCCCTAATGAATATGGACGCCAAAATCCTCAACAAGATACTTGCTAATAGAATCCAACAGTACATTAAAAGGATTATCCATCACGATCAAGTGGGATTCATACCTGGGATGCAAGCGTGGTTCAATATTCGCAAATCAATCAGCGTGATACATCATATCAACAAGAAAAGACTCAGGAACCATATGATCCTCTCAATCGATGCCGAAAAAGCATTTGACAAAATACAGCATCCTTTCCTGATTAAAACCCTTCAGAGTGTAGGAATAGAAGGTACATTTCTCAATCTCATAAAAGCCATCTATGAAAAGCCTACTGCAAATATTATTCTCAATGGGGAAAAGCTGGAAGCCTTTCCCTTAAGATCAGGAACTCGACAAGGATGCCCACTCTCGCCACTATTATTCAACATAGTACTAGAAGTCCTTGCAACAGCAATCAGACGACAAAAAGGGATCAAAGGTATTCAAATTGGCAAAGAAGAAGTCAAAATGTCTCTCTTTGCAGATGACATGATACTCTATATGGAAAACCCAAAAGAAGCCACTCCCAAACTATTAGAAGTTATAGAGCAATTCAGTAACGTGGCGGGATACAAAATCAATGCTCAGAAATCAGTTGCATTTCTATACACGAATAACGAGACCGAAGAAAGAGAAATTAGGGAATCCATCCCATTTACAATAGCACCAAAAACCATACGTTACCTTGGAATTAACTTAACCAGAGACGTAAAGGACCTATATTCTAGAAACTATAAATCACTCTTGAAAGACATTGAGGAAGACATAAAAAGATGGAAAGATATTCCATGCTCATGGATCGGAAGAATTAACATAGTTAAAATGTCCATGCTACCCAGAGCAATCTACACTTTCAATGCTATCCCGATCAAAATACCAAGGACATTTTTCAAAGAACTGGAACAAACAGTCCTTAAATTTGTATGGAAACAGAAAAGGCCCCGAATCTCCAAGGAACTGTTGAAAAGGAAAAACAAAGCTGGGGGCATCACAATGCCGGATTTCGAGCTGTACTACAAAGCTGTGATCACAAAGACAGCATGGTACTGGCACAAAAACAGACACATAGACCAATGGAACAGAATAGAGAGCCCAGAAATGGACCCTCGGCTCTTTGGGCAACTAATATTTGATAAAGCAGGAAAAAACATCCGGTGGGAAAAAGACAGTCTCTTCAATAAATGGTGCTGGGAAAATTGGACAGCTACATGCAAAAGAATGAAACTTGACCACTCTCTCACACCATACACAAAAATAAACTCCAAATGGATGAAAGACCTCGATGTGAGACAGGAATCCATCAAAATTCTAGAGGAGAACATAGGCAGCAACCTCTACGACATCGGCCAAAGCAACCTTTTTCATGACACATCCCCAAAGGCAAGAGAAACAAAAGATAAAATGAATTTATGGGACTTCATCAAGATTAAAAGTTTCTGCACAGCCAAGGAAACAGTCAGAAAAACTAAGAGGCAGCCCACGGAATGGGAGAAGATATTTGCAAATGACACTACAGATAAAGGACTGGTATCCAAGATCTACAAAGAACTTCTCAAACTCAATACACGAGAAACAAATAAACAAATCAAAAAATGGGCAGAAGATATGAACAGACACTTTTCCAATGAAGACATACAAATGGCTAACAGACACATGAAAAAATGTTCAAAATCATTAGCCATCAAGGAAATTCAAATCAAAACCACACTGAGATACCACCTTACGCCAGTTAGAATGGCAAAAATAGACAAGGCAAGAAACAACAATTGTTGGAGAGGATGTGGAGAAAGGGGATCCCTCCTACATTGTTGGTGGGAATGCAAGTTGGTACAGCCACTCTGGAAAACAGTGTGGAGGTCCCTTAAAAAGTTAAAAATTGAGCTACCCTATGATCCAGCCATTGCACTACTGGGTATTTACCCCAAAGATACAGACGTAGTGAAGAGAAGGGCCATATGCACCCCAATGTTCATAGCAGCAATGTCCACAATAGCTAAATCGTGGAAGGAGCTGAGATGCCCTTCAACAGATGACTGGATTAAGAAGTTGTGGTCCATATATACAATGGAATATTACTCAGCTATCAGAAAGAATGAGTTCCAACATTTGCTACAACATGGACGGCACTGGAGGAGATAATGCTAAGTGAAATAAGTCAAGTAGAGAAAGACAACTATCATATGATTTCTCTCATCTGTGGAACATAAGAACTAGGATGATTGGTAGGGGAAGAAAGGGATAAAGAAAGGGGGGGTAATCAGAAGGGGGAATGAAACATGAGAGACTATGGACTATGAGAAACAAACTGAGGACTTCAGAGGGGAGGGGGGTGGGGGAATGGGATAGACCGGTGATGGGTAGTAAGGAGGGCACGTATTGCATGGTGCACTGGGTGTTATACACAACTAATGATCATCGAGCCTTACATCGGAAACCGGGGATGTACTGTATGGTGACTAACATAATATAATAAAAAATCATTAAAAAAAAAAAAAGACTCTCTCTCTCTCCTTCCCCCTTTGCCCCTCCCTCCCTCCCTGTCTCACTCTCTCTCAAAAAAGGGCAACATTTCAATAAGAACATTGAAGGGAAATTGTTTTGATTAACTGATTTGATTGGTTTCTTTTGAATGTTATCACATACAATATAAAATTCATGATTTTTGTGGTGATGAATTTATTTCATGATGTCTTAAATGATGAAATTTATATTTTCAGAGGGGGAAAATATATCTTATATGGGTACAGTATATATCATTGCTGATTTGAAGTTGAAAGTGATAAACAAGGGGCGCCTGGGTGGCATAGCGGTTAAGTGTCTGCCTTCAGCTCAGGGCGTGATCCCGGGGTTATGGGATCGAGCCCCACATCAGGCTCCTCCGCTATGAGCCTGCTTCTTCCTCTCCCACTCCCCCTGCTTGTGTTCCCTCTCTCGCTGGCTGTCTCTATCTCTGACGAATAAATAAATAAAATCTTAAAAAAAAAAACACAAAGTGATAAACAAGTTCAATCATCAGTATCATTAACAATAAATCATAGTCAGAGACATGCAAGGAGACTCCTTTTAAAATGGGGTATTAATGACAATTAAAACAATCAGTACCCAGAGAACAACCTCAAACAGGTCTGTCTGGGAAAAATAGAGGACTTATGATGCTGGCAATTACCAAGTGAAGGAAATCCTAGTGAAACACTGCCGTGACTGGGTGATACTGTGTCACTTTGTAATGTGACTTAGAGAATGTTTCTTTGTACACTTTTATAACTCTCCTGTTCTATTCTAGTTACAGTCTCCTGTTACTTACTATTCAAACCTTCCTACCTTCACAGTGAGCATGGCATGTACCATTTACCTGAGCGGCATGGATATGGCTTATTGGTTATCTTGCTTCTCTCCAAACTGTAGTCATAGCCTCCATGCATAATCATTCCTCTTCTCCAGGAGTCTGGTTTTTAGTCTTATTTGATTATCCCAAATGCAGTGACTGTTCACCATTAGCTAAGATAACAATGGTTGCTGCTCTTCTCCCCAGATTGAGGCTATTCTGTACTGGATCTAGAGAAGTATGTTGGTAGACTCTTGTTCCTCCCCTATGGCTGTGGTTTCCCTCCCACAGGCCTGCACCACAGTGGATATTTCTCAGGCATCTGTCTGATCATTTCTGTGAGTGCCTGTTGGGGTTTGTTGAAAAAAAAAAAAACACATAAGAGTATATGGACTCCTCTAATTTCTGATGGCAACTCAGGGGTTTCACATTGTTTCACCAGGCCACGTTTGGTCTTCACCAACTGCCACTGATTCTAGTTCAGTTCTTCGTATCAGTGTCTGATTATGTCTAGCCCAGGCCAATGCATGTTCTTCTCTCATTCTCCCTGTAGTGTTGCGGTCTTCTGTTAGATTTGGGACGACTGACCTCAACCCTCTGGTAGTTCAAGAAAAGCCATAATTTGAAGTTGGTCTAGCCCTTTTGTATTGTAAGGGGGGGAAGCAGCACTCCTTTCAACACTCTAGAACCCAGGACAGGTGGAAACCAAAACCATTATTTATATAGTTTTAATTTTAGCAAGTGGGGTGAAAATCCCCATTTCTAGCAGCGCCTTTGACAATACTGTCACTTTTTAAAATACTTACAGTATTCTTACTCGGGTTAAAAAATACATAGCATATATAAATATTTCATAACTTGTAAATTATTTTCAGGATGTTTCAGAAACATTTCAAAATGTTTTCTTTTTATTTCTAGAAGACAAATGATTGTATAGTTTCCATAGAGATGAAATTTAAAATTTATAATACCCAGTCATCTGATCAAAGTGATGTAATAAAGCCTAGATATTGCTCTGTTGGAGTATGCACAGTAGTGTTGCTTGTATTTTCTGCACACACTCTTCTTTCTTCCAAATTAAAAATGTAAAGCAGGGGCGCCTGGGTGGCTCAGTGGGTACTACTTTCTGCTCAGGTCATGATCCTGGAGTGCTGAGATCGAGCCCCATGTCTGGCACCCTGCTCAGCAGGGAGTCCGCTTCTCCCTCTCCCTCTCCCTCTGACTCTGCTGCTGTGCTCTTCCTCTCTCTCTCTCTGTCTCTCTCAAATGAATAAATAAAAAATGTTTAAAAAATTAAAAAAAATAAAAATGTAAAGCAGAAAATTTCAGTCTAGAACAAGGCCAATGAAAACAAAAAAATACAAATTTCTTGCACATCTTTTTTCCCGGAAGTTTTGGTACAAGGCCCAGGATGTTGTAGGTGATGGTAGACACGTTCTACACCCTTTTCATTTGGCTTTGTAATTACTTATTTAGTTAAATGTGAGTTCTTTATCTAGACTATGTTGGATTATAGTAGTAAAATCAAATAGTAATGGTAATGTTCTGAAAGAGATTGTGTAGTAGGTATCAAATCATTTTATGAAGAATTCAGGATAACTAGTAGCTTTTATCTACAAGTATCCTTAGGAAGAAAATTGACATAACTATACAGCTATGTATTATATAAATCCTATATAGCTCAGTTGGCATTATTTACTTAGTAGATCACTGGAGATTATCTGTGGGCTTTTCCCTTTCGACTGGATCATCTGTTGATATCTTACTTTTATTTACATATTTTCATTTTTCTGTACCTCTCCAAGGTTCCATTCAAACCAAGCGTCCCTTTATTGTTGTTCCGTGAGCCACGTTTTCTCTTCGTGCATTCTATTTTCTATCCAC
Source organism: Ursus maritimus (assembly GCF_017311325.1). Lineage (NCBI taxonomy): Eukaryota > Metazoa > Chordata > Mammalia > Carnivora > Ursidae > Ursus > Ursus maritimus. The sequence goes on from NW_024423319.1 coordinate 94,358,663, forward strand.
TGTGACAGATAATTGGAAAAGGACTCCATTACCTGTTATAGTGGAAATACAATGGAATGTGAATCCATTGTGATTGAGCGATGATTTATTGTCAGGGCACTAATTTCTTAAAAACTCGTAGGACAAGATCAGTGACATGATGTTAATTATCACTTTCATTAAACTAATTTCCAATTTAATGCTTTAAGACTCTGAAGTTAAATATAATAAGAAAAGCTTATATATCTTCCTCAGACATTCTAACCCTCTCAAATTACATCTAACTGTTTATTATTTCACATACTTTTGTTGGTCCAGAGTGTTTGATATCCACCTGTAGCTTTTAGAATGAATAATAAATTTATTTTGATGTTGTATTACAAATGTGCTACATACTGCAAATATACATAGATTTGAGCATGCTTACCAATTTTGCAATTTAGGTGGCTATATGATTATTCATGTCACAAAAACAGCGTAAAAAACTTCAAAAGCTCTTATCTATATTATAATTCCCCTTTTTGCACAGATTCAATTTATATTTTCTGTGTATCTGACTTAACGAAAGCATAATCTTTGGCATATTTATGAGGAACATAAATATTCCTATTTATTTGGACTCTAGTGCACATGGCCCCAGAATACTCTAGAGCTCACACAGGAGGAAAATATTGATACTATGTCTTAGTGTAATTACTTTCTGTATGGCTAAATTATATTTTATTTTCACAAGATCACTGATAGTATCTACATAGGAAAAAATACATATATTCTATAAATATTTAATCTCATATTTAAGCTTATTTTTGAGATAATTACAATTATATTTATCTTCCACAATTTTTTGAACATATTTTTTTCTTAATGCCAAGATACAGGAGCTTTATTTATTTATTTATTTATTTATTTATTTATTTATTTATGAGAGAGAGAGTAGGAGAGAGAGAGAGCACAAGCAGGGGGATCGGCAGGCAGAGGAAGAAGCAGGCTCCCCACTGAGCAAGGAGGCTGATACAGGACTTGATCCCAGGACCCTGTGATCATGACCTGAGCGAAAGGCAGATGCCCAACTGACTGAGCCACTCAGGAGTCCCCGAGTCCACAATTAAAGACCTAGTAGTCTGTTTGTTTTATAAATGGACAAGGAATCAAAAAATGAAAATTTAAAATATTTTATTTAGTGTAAATATACATTAGTAAAGTGTATTTGAACAAGTAGTTTGAGTAAGGAATTGTTTGAATAGAAAAATATTTAAAGCATAAAAACATACAGAACACTTGTTATAGTGTCACACTAATTTTTGCAAAATTATAGAGATTGTTACTGCCCCAATGAGCAAATTCATTTGTCCACAGTGACCAGCTGAATTAGTCATATATTCATATTCATGTAGCAGATTCCCCGTGTACTCACTTAGTCTCCTTTAATATAGTCCATCTTTTTTTTTTTTTTTAACTTTCCTTTAAAGATTTTATTTATTTATTTGAAAGAGAGAGTGAGAGAAAGAACATGAGCCGGTGGGGAGGAGCAGAGAGAGAAGCAAACTCTCCACTGAGCAGGGAGCTCGACTCGGGGCATGCTCCCAGGACGCTGGGATCATGACCTGAGCTGAAGGCAGACGCTTAACCGACTGAGCCACCCAGGAGCCCCAATATATCTTTTAGATATGTTTTGTGTAGTAGTATCTCTTCGTATATTATTTAGTAGTGATTTCTGTCATCTTGTATATTTTTTGCCAGTTAGCAGTCATCTTTCTTGGGGGGGAGAGGTATGTGTGTATGTGCATTCATATATTTATAGATACTCATATTTTACATTAGTTATTTATGTATAGATACCAGAAAAATGACAAGATAATGCATACCAAGGAAGTTTTAATATTTCATAGTTGACATAGTTTGACATAGTTTATTTTCTGCTATCTCAAGTATGATCATATAAATTAAGAGTCAAGGTACCAGGAGATATTTCTCTCTAGGAATCAGGTAGAGAATAACATAGTTGTCATACTGACTGGTGAATTTTGTTCGAACACTCCTACCTCAGAACTGACAAATTGTGCAGTGTTTTTAAAAAGGAGTTCAGATAATGGTAATAAAGATGTCAAGGTGAGAAAATCACAATCATGAGTATTTTTTCATTACAAACACAGTGTGGTTGAGGTGCAGAGTGCTAATTATTTGTCCACTTTCTTTGCTGTTTTTTCTTTGCTTTACTGAGATATAATTGATATACAACATTTGTGTAAATTTAAGGTGTGCAACATGATGGTTTGATGTATGTTTAAATTGTGAACTTATCACCGTAATAAGGTTAATTAATAGGCGAGAGCACTTTAAAGCAGGGGTTCTTAATCTTTAGTAGTCTGGTGAAGTCTACGGACCCTCCCCCCCTCAAAAAAGTTCTTAAATACAGATAATAAAAGAGCCAGGGTTAGAAAGGAAACTACTTATATTGCAAAACAGTTCTCAAAATATTAAACAAAGTTTTGGTATGGTAATATGCATACTTCTTGATTGCTTTAACTAACAAGATTTAGTGGTGTTTCAAATAGCCACTTTGATTTTGAAGTACAGTGGGGAAAATTTTTTTGAGATATTCATAACATCCATTTACTTATACATCATTTGAGTAGTGCTTAAAGAGTTCTCAGTTCTTACATTTGCTGTCTTCACTTAGTTGTCATATCCCCAAATGGCAGTAATTAAAATTATGAATAGATTAATAAGACAGAGATTATGATTCTGTCAATAGTAAAAAGAGAAAAATCTGTAATAACTGAAATTTCCACTTCTAGTCTACTTTAATTTCTTCCTTTCTTTTTGCAATTTCCTTTTCATTTTAAGGAATATGATGGAGACCATGTGTTGTAGCCTTAATTTTAGAAACACAAGCTTAGATAAAATGCTTCCTTTTTAAAGAAATGGAAGAATTCACATAAATTAGATGTAATGCCCAAACATTTTTTTATAATCAAGCATAAGGTATACATTACATGTAAATTACAGTTTTTTACTAGGAAGTCTGGCATCTAATTTTGACAACAAATAATTTAAAATATTTTATCTCATTTTCCAAATGTACAACTTTTCACTTGTAATAAATAATATGCCACCAGCAGAATGAAAAGCACATTTTGAGCAAGCCATGGATTGCTCTTAAGAGTTTTGTACCTTTGAATATATATTAAGATATTGATTTGGGGCAGTTCATCTTTTCGGGTAAACATTTTGGTAATGAAATGTTTTAACCCTGGTAGTAGTAGAGGGATTTATGTTTGTGTCAGTCATTATTTTTAGATATATCTGATGCCTGCTAGGAAGTCAAGTTTACTGCTATAATGTTTGTGTTTTGTACAATACCAGTAAAAAGAGAAATAAACTTTAAAGTGCTAACATTATGGCAAGGTTATTTCCTTTGCCCTCTTACCTAAAGTGACGATTCTTCTGAGATCTGTAGTGTTCAGCAAGCAGTATTTGTTGTTTAGCTGCAGAAAGATGATAATAATAATTAGAGGAAGATCTGTTTCAAACAAGTTCAGCTTTAGGATTCAACTATTTTGGTCGAACTTGTCTGAACGTTGAGTTTAGTAAGGACTGAAAATGCCCACAGGTACAGAAGGACAAAACCATCTTGATTTTAATTTCGGACAGTGAACTTGGGCCCTCATAATCCTTCTGACATTTATCTTAAGATTTCTCAAAAAGTTAATATGATGATCTGGCAAAATCAAATCCCAGTGATGCAATCTTTATTTTTCAATTGAGTTCCAAATGAACTAATTGGGAATGAGCCTAATCCACATGGAAAGGGAAATTTCTGTAGCTCTCTATCATTAAATTCAAGGGTAAAAGAAATCTATGTTTATGCATTATTCAGAAAGCAAGCTGACCACAAAATTGAACATGCAATTCCTTGCAGGAACAAAAATATCTTCCCTAGTGTGATCAGAAAACAGCTATTATAAGTTGCTGCCCAGGCATTTGACAGTATGACAACCCTGCTCACACCCAGAGTCTGGACGTTGAGATAAAGACTGGAGCTTAGGATTCTCACCACAAGTTTCAGAGCTTTGGTTTTATCAGGGCACCTTTTAAAGTAACCACTTGGAGTTAAGCCTGCAAAAAGTTAATGACCTCTGCCTCAACCACCTATTAAGTAATAGGTACTTGCTCCCCTGCCCTTTGTCTCCTGATGGCTCGTGACGAGGGGGGGGGGCTGCCCTTCCCCAAGCTTACTGTGTACCCACCCCACCCTGGTTTTCAGGGCTTGTCAATAGTAAATCTCATGACTTTACTTCCTTTGTGTGGGTATATTGAAAATGACCCTTCAATCAAAACAATCCTGGGGTTTTCACTTCCCTGAAGTGGGAGCTGGGATGCTGAGGGAGCTACCTGCCAAACCCTTGTGGGTGGCTTGTGCTTCCCCATTAGCAGGTCATAATCTGCATAATTTTAACTTAAACCAGCTACATCCCCCAACAAACCTAGTTTGCTTCAAGCACATCTGTTTTTTTTTACTTTGATTCCAGTTTTATCAGCTCTCTAATTATTTCAGTGATAAAAATCATATAAATGAAATATAACTGAAGGAGTTATGAGAGGGTAAAGAACAGTTGATTCTGAACAATGCAGGGGATAGGAGCACTAACCCCTTTCACAATAGACAATCTGCATATAACTTTTGATTGCCCACAATCTTAACTACTGATAGCTTACTTTTGATCAGAAGCCTTATCAAAAACATACACAGGTGACTAACACATATTTTGTGTGTTATATGTATTATATACTGTATTCTTACAATAAAGTAAGATAGGGAAAAGAAAATGTTATTAAGAAAGTCGTAAGAGACTGGGGAGCCTGGGTGTCTGACTCTTGATTTCGGTTCAGGTCATGAGATTGAGCCCCACATGGGACTCCTTGATGAATGCAGAGTCTGCTTAAGTTTCTCTCTCCCGGGGGCACCTGGTGGCTCAGTTGGTTGAGCATCTGCCTTCAGCTCAGGTCATGATTCCAAGGTCCTGGGATCGAGCCCCATGCCAGGTTCCCTGCTCAGCGGGGAGCCCGCTTCTCCCTCAGCCTGCTGCTCCCTCTGCTTGTGTTCTCTCTTCATCAAATAAAAAATAAATCTTTTTTAAAAAAGTTTCTCTCTCCCTCTCCCTCTGCCGCTCCCCCCACACTTTCTCTCTTAAAATCTTTTTTTAAAAAAGATTATTCATTTATTTTAGAGAGAGAGAGAGAGCACGAGCAGAGAGAGGCAGAGGAGGGAGAGAGAGAGAATCTCAAGCTGAGTCTGTGCTGAGTGTGGAGCCCGATGCAAGGCTCAATCCCAGTATCCTGAGATCATGACCTTAGTGTAAATCAAGAGTCTGACGTTCAACCAGCTGAGCCATCTAGGCCCCCCTAAGTAAATCTTTAAAGAAAAAAATGAAAGAAAATCATAAGAGAAAATATGCTTATAGTACTGTACCGTCTTTGTCTTAAAAAACCCATGTGTAAGTGGACTCACACTGTTCAAACCCATGTTGTTCAAGGGTCAACTGTAGTTTTAATATGTAATAACGACTTACTTAACTAAATATTCATTATTAACAAGTCAAGAAATTCCTGAGGTAATATGGATAGCCCCCCCCAACTTAATCCAATCCCACTTAGATGATGTTCTACCATAATCAATTAGGCATATGATCTTCCATGCTTCTATGCATCGTTGGGGACAATTTTTAAATAGAAAACCAATGAGTCATCTTACATTTTTCTTTTTTTTTTTTAAGTACATCCATGCCCAGTGTGGAGCCCAACGTGGGACTTGAACTTACTCTGAGATCACGAGCTGAGCTGAGTTCAAGAGTCAGATGCTTAATCAACTGAGCCACCCAGGTGCCCCAACTCATCTTACTTATTAATGAAGACTATACTTGTTGTTTTAACATTGACCAAATGATAATGACAAATAAGACAGGCTTTTACTTTTTCACATGAAAGCCTGGACTTGAAGGTCCAAGGAGTGTGATGCCTGTGTCCCTTAGATCATCCAGGGACCCAGGTTTCTTTTCTCTTGTTGCTTTACCATCCCGTGTTGTCTTCATCTGCCCATCAACTGTGCAGTCCCATCTGCAGTGGAGAGCAAGCGGGTTCCCTTTAAAGCCATGACCTGAAGATGCATGCATCATTTCTACTTGGATCTCTTTGGTCAGAACTCAGTCATATGTACACGTCTAGCTGCAAGTGAGGCTGGGAAATGTCTCTTGACAGATCAAGATAAAATTGGGGGGCCTTCTATTACTAACAAAGGAGAATGAAAGAAAGAAATATTGGGAATCAATTTGTAGTCTCTGCTATATTACATTTACTTTGGATTTATAAAATCTATTCATATATTCATCCAAAAGTACTTACTGAGCACCACTTACACATGAAATACTTTTCTGGGGGCACCTGGGTGGCTCAGTTGGTGGAGTGGCTGCCTTTGGCTTGGTTAAGTGTCTGCCTTCAGCTCAGGTCATGATCTCAGGGTCCTGGATTGAGCCCCACATCAGGCTCCCTGCTCAGTGGGGAGTCTGCTTCTCCCTCCCACCTCTGTACTCTCCCTCTCCCTCTCAAATAGATTTAAAAAATCTAGAAAGAAAGAAAGAAAGAAAGAAAGAAAGAAAGAAAGAAAGAAAGAAAGAAAGAAAGAAAGAAGAAAGAAAGAAAAAGAGAGACTTTTCTGTCCCTGGTAACACCATGGTGTGGGAAGCTCTTGTCCTCACATACACCTTCTCTTTCGTAAGGCAAAGAGTGCTGTCTCCAGATCTTAGGATAGAGCCCTAGGCAGTATGTCAAATCCCCTACTGAGACTAGAAATCATCTTTGAGCTCCACTGTAATGGACTAGGACTAATAATACTAGTTCCCTTGTAACTAAAACGTTTCCCAGGACACAGAACTTCCAATGGGTGCTGTTTCTTATAAAGTAGCCTTGACAATATACATGGAAGAGAACGGAACTATTAAACATTTCTTGCCATAATCAGCCCCCCTTTTTTCCCGGTCAATGTTTTTGGGGAAATGTTTTTCTTCTGCAATCCACTGTGTGCTGCTTTACCTCTCTCTCTTTCTTGCTTTCTCTTTCTCTCTTTCTCCTCTCTCCCTGATCAGGCTTCCCTCCCCTCAGCAGCACCCACAATTCTTTTCTCCCCCAAATTACATCACTGCACCTCCTACCTTCCACGTTGTAGCCTCTTTCTCCCCCTTGTGCAGTCTAATGCAGTTGTTCTCTCAATTCTCAGATTGATTTCCTGGGTGTTCAGAATGACTTGATAATTATATAGCTGTGTACTAAGGATGAGGCAAGCATAATGTCCTCCTACATCTCTGCCACCTCAACTCCTCCCTAAATATTTCTTAATAAATGAAAAAAAAAACATTGCCAGAATAATTTCATTCCCATATATCCAACTGCATCCCATAGGCTCTTAGGAAATACAGAAAAAGTATGATATCTCAGAGAAATTGCATTCTTTTTATTTACCCAGCTAGATATAAGTAGTACTCATTTTGCAAAAAAAGGAGACAGTATTATTAAGTCATACAATTAAATTTTAATAATGCTATTTTTAATAGTTGCTATTTCCTTTTATCTGAGTAAATTTTAATTTTGTAATTTCAAATAAGTCCGAATTAATCACATAGGTCTTAAATTTATAAATAAAACTGGAATATAGCCACATGGAAAGTGCGGACTATTCTACTGGCAACATTCCCAATGACTCTTTATGGAATTATTTCTTCAAATTAAAATTGGACAGATGGAAACCAATCCCATTTATCTTGGAAATAGTATAACCTGGAACCAGAACTTCCTTTAGCAAAATAATTAGAGGAATTTTGGAAATTCTTTNNNNTTTTTTTTTTTTTTTTTTTTTTTTTAGATTTATTTATTTGAGACAGAGAGAAAGAGAGTGCACAAGCAGGGGGAGCAGCAGGCAGATGGAGAGGGAGAAGCAGGCTCCCCGCAGAGCAGGGAGCCTGCAGCGGGGCACCATCCCAGGACCCTGGGATCATGACCTGAGCTGAAGGCAGACGCTTAACCAACTGAGCCACCCAGGCACCACTGGGAATTCAGTTTTTTATAAGACTTTTATTTATTTGAGAAAGAGTGCTTACGGGAGGAGGTGGGCAGAGGGAGAGGAAGAATCCTGAAGCAGACTCCCCACTGAGCACGGAGCCCAAGGAGAGGCTCGATCCCATGACCTCAAGATAATGACATGAGCTGAAACCAAAATTCAGATGCTTAATGGACTGAGCCACCCAGGCGCCCCTGGATATTCAGTTTTTAATAAATGAAACCCTATAAGCCTTCCTTTTTTCAACTAATAGTAAAAACTGACTAATAGGCAAATCAAGGAAGGAGATAATAGAATGGATTAGCCTCAGAGTTCAAATGTGTAACACTTAACTGCCAAGTTTCAGGGCTCAAATAAATTTCTTAAGTATTTCTTGATTAAAATGGACCAAACGTAAAAAGCAGGCAAATGATATTTATAGTACTTCAGGAATGGCCATTCAGATGTGAAAAGATTGTTTTGTGTCATTCTGTTACTCTTAAGTGAAGTTTAATGGCTGATTAAATTTCATTGTAGAAACTTAACTGGGAGTAAGTGTTCAAAGCTTGATTTCTATCGGAAACCTATCCCTAATAAAGGAAAATGATTCTATGTATAAGGGAAGGTAGAATGAAAGGTTCATATATAGGAATCATTGTAATATGTTCTTACTACTTTATTGCCTTATATACTTATCAGTTTGTAAACTAAAGAAATCATAAATCTGATAATAGGAACTGATCCAATGTTACTACCTAAAATATTTGAAACTTGCTGAGAGGGTAGATTCTAGAAGTTTTCATCACAGGAAAAAAACATGTACTTTTTGGAAATACATGAGGTGATAGATGTTAACAAAACTTACTGTGGGAATCATTTCCCAGTATATGTAAATCTGGGTACTATGCTATACACCTTAAGTTTATACAACACTGTATGTCAATTATATCTCAATAAAACTGAAAAAATTTAAAGGTTACTACCTAAAAACTGTCTACTTTCTCCTAGATGAGCAAGATGTCTTAGGAAGCTGCCAACACATTTTGGGAAATTTGAAAGGCATATTAGGATAATAAACTCTCAAAATGTTCTTGAAAATACAATATTTGATATGATTCTAATTTAATTGCTTCATTACTTTTCATAATGAAAAATAATATTTGATGTTCAAAATAACTATATGGAAAGATTGCAGGCTTATCTTCACCCATCATTCCCTCTGAAATCCTTTTTTCTCTGCTTAGTGCTATCAAATTTAACAAGCTCATTTTTTGGTCAGACACTTTAATTTGTGACTGTTCTTTTTGTTCTCTTGAAGCATGTCTTTGTCTTTTTTTTTTTTTTTTAGATTTATTTATTTTAAAGAGAGAGAGGCAGAGGGAGAGAGAACCTTAAGCAGGCTTTGCACCCATCACAGAGCCCCACATGGGGCTGGATCTCAGGACCCTGAGATCAGGACCCAAGGCGAAAGCAAGAGTCAGATGCCCAACCGACTGCACCACTTAAGTGCTCTGAAGCATGTCTTTTTTTTTTTTTTTTTTAAGATTTTACTTATTTGTTTGAGAGAGAGAGGAGGGAGAGAGCATGGGAGCACGAGCAGGGCGGAGGGGTGCAGAGTGAGAGGGAAAGCAGACCCCTGCTGAGCAGGGAGCCCAACATGGGGCTCAATCCCGGGACCCTGAGATCATGACCTGAGCCGAAGGCGGATGATTAACGGACTGAGCCACCCACGTGTCCCGAGCATGTCTTTCCATACCGAAGCAGATTGATCGGTTCCCTCTCGGCTTTAATATTTTCTCTGTCTTCATGCTGACCTCTCTCTTGTCTGATCTTTTTAACAATACCTCGTTATAATTTTCTTCCTTTTCCTGTCATTTCAAGAATGTGAGCAACTTGCTTGCACTCTAAGTGTCCCTGCTTGCCCTTGCCTTCTCCCCTATTTCTTTATTAAGGGACAAATCTGGCCAGGACTTTGAATATGATTTGACTCTTCAGTATATGCAGAGGGAAACCAGCTATTTTCCCTCTTGAGCATAATTTAAATAGTTTACCTAGCACATTAAGTTAGTGTCCAAAGAGTCATGCTGTCCCTGCCATTTTGTCCTTCCTGTTGTCTCTTAAATCCTATATGGTAGAAATTAAAGTACTTCACTCTGTGGCTTGAACTGTGATGGGGTTTTAGGAGGGAATATTAATTACACCCTCATCCGAGTTTATAACCAACTGAGAAGTAGCTGTAGAAATAAGGCAGACAGAGATTAAAATGTCAGCTAATTATTCATAAAGATGACCTAGAATGTGGTTTGGAATTTTGGACACATTGGGCTGATTGCTACCTTCCCAAAATTGAACGTATGCACATCAAGTTGGCCAGTAATAGACTTCCTGCAGAGAAAAAGGAACTTACACATGAAGGAGGAGGAGAAAGGATGGTTTCCTAGATTCAAATTTTGGGGACAGAAAGAGAAGGGTCTGCTGATCTGCTCATGTTCTGTTCACCCAAATTCACTGATTCAATATGTTGCTTTTCCTAGGATGGCAAGTCATGCTGGAGGAGGCGGGCTGAAGATGGAGCTTTTTTTTCCTCTCCTACTTTACCTTGTGAGTGAATAGGCTCCTCCATGTAAACATAATAAGTAGGAGGTAAGAATCCCCACCATTCTCTTCCTGTCAGCCTCCATTTATTTTCATCTTCTTTCCACCGGCCCAGTAAAACTATCAAGTCTCATTAAATGAAAATGCCAGGAGCCCTCTGCTCTCTCTCCATCCCCACTCTTCACATGCACGACTTCCTTGCATTAAGCAGGATTGATCATTTTAATACTCTTACCGTTGAACAACAATCAAGTGAGCACTTTTGCTGTCAGATACTATGTTTCGTCTCAGATACCAAAATGAACAAAACACAGACTGTTGTCAAGAGGTTCAATGAACATCTATCCAACATGTTTTATTTATGAATTGTTCTATTTAAGTCAGTTGGTATTGTCCTACCAGGATATTATTCTCCTTAAATATTTAGACTTTGTTTTACCATGTCACTTCTTGATGATTACAAATCATTCTCTGAAGGCGGAAGTTTCCCTATACTTCTATTTCTTCTTGCTAAGTAACTCCTGGTCCAGGTGTTCTTTGTGCCTCCCTGGGGATTAGTTCAGTAACTTTTCTTTGTGGGATGTTCCCTGTAGGGAGCAGTTTTAATGTTTAGCTGTATATCAGAGTCATGGCTCCTCTATTTCCCAGGTGTTTCGTAGCTCAAGGGCATTGTTCTTTGACTAACTTGTCCCTTCTGTGTCTGATTTGCTGCTTTATGTGTCCAGCTGGTCTCATTTCACCAAAGGCTAGTCAGCTTGCTGTGTCTGGTTGTATGTTATACGTAAACTCTGTTGTGAGATTCTGTTTGTAATTACAAACAGCCCCTGAAAAGCCTGTCATTGGTTCTCCCAAGACCTCACATTGGCTTCATCTAGACCCTTTGTTCTGCTTCTCCTCACTTCATTTTCTCCGGTCAGTTCACTGCATTAAGACTTCTGTCCACCCCACTTTAGTAGGACCTTCCTTGACTAGACCGCCAACTTTGCCTTTTATGCCTTTAATCCAGTGGTCAGATTTGTGTTCTGAACTTAATCAACCCATCAGCAGAATTCACTATTTGAGTAGTTGAAGTCCTCTTTGCTCTTGGTTTAGCTTTCTTAATTTATTATCTCACTGGGCGTCTGTTCTCCATCTCCATTGCTGCCTTCTCTTCCTCTGATCTCTGACCCTAAGGACCTGCACACTTCCAGGTTATGATACGATAGTGCATTCTCAGCAACTGTGCCATATGACAGGCCTGATACCCTAGGCTGTGAAGTGTGAAGTTGGACAGTGTTCATTCTTCCATTTGGTCTCTGTGGACCTTGCAAAAAATTCCTGACTATAAACTCAGATTCTTCAACTGTAATGTGGAGATAACAGTATCTGTTACACAGGTTATCTTTGATAATTCAATGTGCAAATAGATGTGGAATCCTTAGAAAGTACAGGGTTCTCAGTGAGTGTCCTGTAACTGTTAGATCTTACCTTTATTATCATTTAAAGTTCTAGATGGGGGGGTGCCTGGGTAGCGCAGTGGTTAAGCATCTGCCTTTGGCTCAGGGCATGATCCCAGCGTTCTGGGATCGAGCCCCACATCAGGCTCCTCCGCTGGGAGCCTGCTTCTTCCTCTCCCACTCCCCCTGCCTGTGTTCCCTCTCTCGCTGGCTGTCTCTCTTTCTGTCAAATAAATAAATAAAATTTTTTTTAAAAAAAATAAAGTTCTAGATGGGTATTCTGTGATAGTGCTTGTACTAATGTGCCCATCTTCCATTTTTGAGTGAGGTTTTTCAGAATTACACAAAAGAATATTCTATGAAAAGAAAGTAAAAAAGTATAATCCCTAAATCGTGGATACAGTCTGAAATTGGCTGTAATTGCTAAAAGCTCAGATGAAATATTTGTGTTTCAGGAAGTTCCTTTATCTTTCATTTCTGGTATCTTTTTTCAAAAGAAAATATGTAAGAAGAGCATCAGGTGTGTGGCCAATTTTCATTTTGTTGCTTACTGTTCTTCGGCCATAGCAGAGGAAAATGCAGTTATTTTAAGTTAATCAAAATGTCTGGTCTTTGAAATGACCTTACAAAAGTGAAGTAGAAACATGTAAATGAAATACCCCTTCAAAAAGATGCAATTTTATAAAAATAATAACAGTATATAGATGGCAATTCTTAATTATATGTTCAAAGAAAGTAGCTCCTGGTAATTTATCCATCATCCTCTATTTTCTTTGAATACCTTGTAATCTAGCGTATTTCAATTTTGTCTTCAGTAATTACCTTCATTTCTTATATGCTAGTTTTGTCTTTTTGTGAAACAAATGTACATGCTTATTATTACAGCACAGGAAACTACAGAAAATAAGGGAAGTAACATGGCTTACGATTTCCATTATACTTTGATATTCATTTCTCCATCATGGAGATATTTTTGTTGAGTTTGCCATAAAATGTATTTAATGTAAGATTAAAATGGTTATTGATTTTGTAAATAAATGTGTTATGATTCGATATTTTAAATTATTTATCACATTTAATCAAGTATTGTTTTTAAAAATTTCTGATTCTACCATATTGATTAAAACTCAGTCATTGTCCTGAGAAAATTCACCCAAGTAATGGCACCCTTGGCTAACATAGCTCCTTCTACTTGATCTTTTGGCATTATGGTACAGACATTAGATTGAATACTAATTATGCAGGGATACTATCTGGATGGTAGACATGCCGCTTTTGTTCAATATAATGACCACTGGCACATCCAAATGATGATTACCATTATTGTATTACGACACTATGTGTGTGTGTGTGTGTGTGTGTGTGTGTATCTGTATCTGTATCTATATGTCATGGTGCAATTCTCTAAATCTGTTTGATTAAATATTCTGTATATATATTAAGAGTATGAATATAGGACAGAAGCAGTAAGCTTGTGATTCTAGTCAGTCAGGACTGCTCATGTATCTCCCTCTTTACACACATCAGGGCATTTCTTCATCTTAATCTGTATCATCCTCTCACCCTCTTGCAAGCTACTACTTGCCCTGAACTACTGGGGAAATTTCATTGACTTCTCTCTTAACCCCCTTTTGCTCACTTTACCATTAAAAGAGCACATTACTTCCATAAGCACATAAAAACATTCAGTGGCCTACAGTTATTCTTATCCCAAATCCTCACCATACCCAACATGGTCTTCCCTATTTTGCTCTCTTCATTTCTCTCTCTCTCTCTTTTTAAGACTTTATTTATTTGGCAGGAAGAGAGAGAGGGAGAGCACAAATGGGGAGCTGCAGGTGGAGGCAGAGGGAGAAGCAGGCTCCCCACTGAGCAGAGAGCCCAACATGGGGCTCGATCCCAGGACCCTGGAATCATGACCTGAGCCAGAGGCAGACACTTAACCCACTGAGCCACTCAGGTTCCCTGCCCCCTTCATCTCTTGAGAAGTTCTTCCAACTCCTTCTGTTCCATCCATAATAGTTCTTCCTTACATGGGCCAAGCTGGTTTCTACCACGGAAAATTCCCACATGCTGCTCTGATAAATTTAAGGTGATTTTTCCCTCCATATCCAGCTAACTCTCACTCACCCTTCAGGTTTGGTGTATTGGTCTCCTCTTGGGGAAATCCTTAGCAGTCAGGGTCCCAGCACCTAGCTCTCCTAGCCTCCTTTACTTATTCACGGTAGCAGTTATCATTGTAATAATTTTAAAACTAGTTGTGTCATTGGCAGTTTATTGTCAGTCCTATTCTATTGATCATAAGCTCAATGAGGACAAAGCCCTCAATTAGTATTTGCTGAATGAATAAAGGAATCGAAATGTAAATATAAACATAAACTATAAGAAAAATGTTCTTTTTAAAATTCTTTCTTCCTTTCTTTCTTTCTTTCTTTCTTTCTTTCTTTCTTTCTTTCTTTCTTTCTTTCTTTCTTTCTTTCTTTAAGGAAGAGAGTCAAGCAGACTCCTTGCTGAGTGCAGAGCCCAACCTGGGGCTCATCTCATAACCCTGAGATCATGACCTGAGCAGAAATCAAGAGTGAGATCCTTAACTTACTCAGCCACTCAGGTGCCCCAGAAAAATGTTCTTCTTCTTCTTCTTTTTTTTTTTTTTTGAAGATTCATTTATTTTAGAGAGAGCGAGAAAGAGAGAGAGATGCACACGAGTGGGGGAGGGGCAGAGGGAAGAGAGCAAGAATCTCAAGCTGACTCTGAACTGTGCATGAGCTCTTCGCTGGGCTTGATTCTACGATCATGAGATCACAACCTGAGCCGAAACCACGAGTCTGATGCTTAACTGACTGTGCCAACCAGGCACCCAAAAAATGTTCTTTTAAAAGTATGTTTAGATATTGGCCTTGGAGACAATATTTTCTCACCCAAATTCATGAATTTTCCCACAGCTACGAAGTTTAACTGACTTGGAATCTATAGGTCTTAGTGGTTCATGAATATTTTCTCAGTATGGGGGACAATTGACAATTGGAGGTTTTCTGAGAAGACAAGCCTGTGCTAACCATTATACATTGTAAGATAGAAAAAAACAACAGAAGTGAGTACTTACATACCTGTTCAAACATAACTGAAGTTAGATACTTATTCTGAATACTGATTTCATGAAGTGTCTTTTAATGTTTAAAAAGTGTAGAAAATTTCTCCAATATTAAAAGGATTATTACAGTGGTACTAAGGACAGTTGACTTGCAGCTTTGAATTTTTAAAATACTTATTTGAGAAGCCTGCATTTATTCTTTTAAAGTTGCCAGCTATATTTATCATGAAACTGATTTTATCCAACAACCAGATAATATACTGACTTAGCTGTTAATAACTCAGTGGCTACAGATTCTGTCCAAATTGGGAACATGGCAAAGGGCTTATTTCTTAATTGAGAACATGATTTTTCGAATAAAATATGAGACTCCAACAGATCAGCTTTAAAACATAATGTAGAATCATGATTATTTTAATCATGATTTTTGTCAATGCTGATTCTGTCCCTCTTCCTTAGGGGCTTATATCCAATGTATTTGAGTTCTAGACAAGGGAGATATACGTAGCATGGAAATTTGCTCACATCATTATTACTTGATTCACCGTCTGTCCCCAGCTGATAATTACATCTCTATTTTTACCAATGGAGATTCTTATAATCAGAATTATTACAACTATAAAGACAGATCCGCACAGGAGTTTCAATGCTTTGGAAGCTAAAATTAGTTTCTCATTTCTTAGTTTCCTTTTGACACTGCCATTCCCATAAAGGCTTCAATAATTAAATGGAAATACTTGTGGATATCAACTATATACAGTATTGGCATCTCTGGAGGTAAATTAGTATTCACAGTGAAAGTGAGAGGGACGAAGAACATGAGGGAATGATTTATATGGAGAGGGAAAGTTAGCTCCTCAAAATCGGCTTTTATACAATCAAGTTTTGGAGAATCAGGAAGATAAAAGATCTTAAAGTTTTTTCAAGTACAAAATGTATACACCTTCTTTGCTAAGTAGATGTAAACTTTGTGTTATCACAGTATAGTACTTTTCATAAGGCAGCTATGCTTTTCTGATTCATGTGTTAGCTCTTTTTAATAAGCATTTGAAAAGTTTTGGGGCTCCATGTGCAGTGATCAAAAATGTGTGAGCACATATAGCTCACAACTGGCATTGAACTTGCACAACCTCTTTGCCTTCAACAGTTGTCACTTTGTTTAGGCAGCATTTGTGTCAAAGAACCCTCTAGAAATGCACAATATTCACAGAAGGAAACGATAAAACAAAGTACCCTGTAGAGTTTGGTGTATCTGGTGAAAATCTAATTGTATTTTGCTGGTTTCAAAGCTCTAAGTTAGAATTTCATTGCAGGGATACACGAAATCTAAGTACGGGACAGCAAATAAATGCTTACAATTGCTTTCGTTCTGGCACTTAGACATTTTTTTTCCTTAAGGTTCTCTAATTATTAAGATATTTTAACTTAATAGATATTTCTAAGTTCATCTATCACACAGGAATCAAAGCAAAACAGACCTGTCCTAGATTCGGCAGCACACTTACTAAAATTGGAACGATACAGAGATTACGTAGCCCCCGAGCAAGGATGACACAAAAAGCAAAAGAGACCTAAACCATAAATGCTGACCAGAATCACAAAAAGATATCCCTAAAATCTGAAAGCGAAACAGAAGATTGGAACTATGGAAAGTAGCCTAGTTTATCACATAAATAAAAGAATTGATCTATATCAGAGTTTCTCAACTTCTGCACTATTTGGAACAGCTTGTTTTTTGCTGGGTGACAGTCTTGTGCATTGCGGGTTGCTTAGCAGCTTCCCTGGCCTCTGACCACTAGATATCAGTACCACACATCCTCCCCGGGTTGTGACAACCCTAAATGTCTCCCCTCTTTGCCAAATGTCCCCTAGGGGAGGAAGCTCAAAATCATTCCCTCTCACTGTTTGAGAATCACTGATCTAGCTAAAAGCTTGTCAGTTGGAGCATATGCAGGTGTATTTGGTGGATTTTTAGAAGGAGGATTGCTGGATCAAAGGGATGGAGGACAGTGCCTGGTGCTTCATAGTGTCACAGAACGGTGAATGGCCAAACACTGATTTTTTTGCCAAACTGACAGGTGAGGGAAAAAATGTCTCTGTGTCGATTTGCTTTCTATATTCAAGCTTATTTTGACAGGACAATTTTTACTTACTCTGTTGTCAAGGGGATCACCTTAACAGAATTTGCTACTTCTTTAAAGCCATGCCTCTCAAACTTGGTCATTGTTCAGACAATTTAAGGAAAGGATAAAAGTTATTCTGGTCTCCCTCTGTGGGCTTCAATTATTTTTACTAGGCAATTACTTATGTAGGTTCAAACAAATATATAAAAAAGCATATCTGTAGCTTACATCTTCTATGCAGTTATAAAAATGAAGTAATCACTGTATAAATTAAATAATAACGGAACAATCAAACCAAAATGTTTAAATTAACAATGCTAATTGAATGTGGCCATTGATATACCGTGAACATTGAATCACCACAGACAACATGACTATGGAACTGCTTGTTAAGGAGGATACTTAATGTGTTTGCCTTGGCCTTCGCTATGGAGCGCCACAGGATGTGGCAATCTGCCCTCCATTGCTAAGCTACTCTATCACCTTAGGGCTCATGAAAAGATCCAGGAAAGCATGTGGCCTTCTTTTTTAGTACAAAATTAACATTAATGTATACGGCCTTTCTTCCCAGAACCCCCTTCCTCCAATTGTAGAAGCATTTCTGGAAGTTTTGTTCCCCAGGCCCAGGGATATGCGAACCTTCCTGGCTGCCTGCTCTTTAGAGGGGAACTCATTCTCACCTGTGCAATTGTATTTTAATCTTTCTCAAGAAGTGACAGTATTGGTGGCCAAGAATTTTCCCTTCCTGTCAAATTATCAACATTATCAATTGTGTTTTTCAATTATGACTGTATTACTATAAAGTATCTACTAACATGGTCATGACTGTCTTTAAAATGGCCTTGGATATTTATGCCTAATTAATAAATGGTACCAGAATAATATTTAGGAAACAGTAAAAAAATGAAGCTTCAAGAAGAACATAAGTTATAAACATCATAATCACTCCATTTTATCTTTTGGTCATCATACGTTTCTGGTTTTAAGTTTTAGTATCTGTTCACATTTAGCTTCTTTGTGTTAACTTAATGATAATGAAAAACATCAGGAAAAACTAGAAGGGGAGGAGATAATATTCTTAAATATGGGCAGAGTCAATGCCCACATTTATACTCAAATTTTTGTGATTCAGAGCTTTTTGCTAAGTAGTTGAAAACCAATTTAGGACAGTTTGTGTGTACAAGAATCATAAATTTCCTATGAGTGTTGTGTGATGGTCTGAAGTATTTTAACAATTCTGTTTTATGCATATATGTACATAGTAATTGTCTTCTGTCATTCCTTGTTCCAAATGTATTTGATGTGCTTCACTGGAAGAGACACTTATAAATAACACCAGTAAATATAAAGGCAATTGTTCAAAATTATGAAAAAATAAGAACAATTACAACAAAACTTTAGCACAGAATATTAAATTCAACTCTTCCTGGATGGCAACGTAGAAAGGGAAATACTACGCATTACATATTTTTGTAGTTTGGTAAAGGAAAATGCACATTGCTTCATAACACCATATCCTTGTGAGAAATTTTAGGTACTTTTTCATTTTTAATATTTTGAGATACAATGTATTACATAATAATTGTCAATGATGTAAAATTATAGCTTTTTTAAAAATAAAAATGGAGAAATATTATTTCCATGGCCTTTGGCCATTTTATATTTATTTCAATAAAAATCAAAGTCCTAATATTACAACTTAACTCAGTGAAGACATTTTGACTGGGTGCAGAGCTCATACAGCTTTAATCAGTCTGATAATCATTTTATTTTTTTTAATTTTTTATAAGATTTCATTTATTTATTTGACAGAGAGAGAGGGAGAGAGCACAAGCAGGGGGAGCTGCAGGCAGAGGGAGAAGCAGACTCCCCACTGAGCAAGGAGCCCATTGCAGGGCTCAATCCCAGGACCCCAGGATCATGACCTAAGCAGAAGGCAGATGCCCAAACGACTGAGCCACTCACGTGCCCCTCTGATAATCATTTTAGAACAGGAATTAGCAAACTTTTTCTACAGAAGAGTTGCATCGAAGTATTTTAGACTTTGTGGGTCATATGTTCTTTGTCACAAATACTCACTTCTGCCATGGCAGCATGAAAGCAGGTATAAACAACTCATAAGTGAATGGGCTTACTGTCTTCCAATAAAACTTTATTCACAAAAACAGGTGGTGGCCTGGAATTGACTCATACATATCACGCATCCTTGAGTATATTCTTAAATACTAATTATCTTAATGATCCCTTTAGCTTTTTAGCTGCTCAACATGATCACTAGTACATTCCAAACTGGAACACTAACAGAAAAATGCAAAAATGGAGAGGAATGGATAAACAAACTTGCATATATTTATACAATTGAGTACCACTCTCCAATCAAAAGCAACAACCTAGTGATATGTGGATCAACATGAATGAACCTCAAACATTTCCTGCTGTGTGAACATACTGTATGATTCCATTTATGTAAAGTTCTAGAACAGGCAATGCTAACCCAGAGTAAAAGAAATTGGAATAGAGGTTGCCGTGAATGTGGTCATTTACTGGGAAGGGGTATGAAGAAACTTACTTCAGTGGATGTAAAATCTACTTCATTTAAAAACAAAAAAACAAAAAAAACTTCACCTCATTTTTTAAAAGGGTAAAAAAAGTAAAAAATTGCTGAAGTCCCTCACCTGCCAGAACCATCCCAATCATAACAGGAATGTCAGTGACCTGGGACTGAGGTCAAACTCATAATTTCACTGATATGCAGATGGCACTTATTTAATTATTTCAGAAGTCAGGTTTCACATTTACTTACAGTTTGACTTATTTTGCTTTATGGCACCAGGACAGATACGAGAAAGGGAAGAAAGCTAACATATCTAGAGAATTCATGATGTGCCAAACATTGTGTTATGTGTGTTACATGTTACCTAATCTCGTAAATCTGTGATAAAAACACGAGTAAACTGAGACTTTACAAAATTATGAAACTTGTCCAAGTGCGCGGACGCTACATCACAAAACTATACAATCCTTATCTGTCTAATCACAAATTCTAGTTCCAACCTTAGTATCACTAGCAATTTACTCACAGAAGACTCCAAGAGGCTACACTGATGATCACAAATTGTCATTGTAAAGGGTTTCCCCTTTAACTGTGGCTTAAAAGATGTGATCAGAGATGTTGGTAAATCTTAAATACCTGGTGAGGCTGAGCCAGCAGCACTTCAAACACTTTTTTTTTTTCTTTTGAAAGATTTTTGTTTTAAGCAGTCTCTACCCCCAACATCAGGCTCGAATTCACAACCCAGAGATCAAGAGTTGCATGCTCTACCAACTGAGCCAGCCAGGCGCCCCCTGAAACACTTTAAACAAAACCCAGTCTGGTGAGAGTACTTTTGGGGGTAAATTTCCATAGCAGATCAGCAGGGAATGTTCCTAATGTTTGCATCGGAGCCCAAATAGGTTGTTTGCAGCTTCTGGTCATGGCCATAGGCTCTGGCATCACAGATTACTGTCCGTTTTGGGATTCGTGTCTCAGTAGTACGTGTGTGAAAGACCATAAAGAAATGTGAACTTAGGGAAGGAAGCTGTCAGTTCAAGAGCTGTTGTCAGTAAAGCATGTTCTTCTCCCTTTTCCATAACCACCACATTTACCATTTGACCTAAAACATGGTTTGCCCATTGTACAGTGGTCTATACTCCATATCCGTCACACACTGAAGTGATAATAATGGGGTGTCATGCTGTAATATGTCTGTGGACACTAGTAATACAATTTTAAAAATGAAATTCTTTCTCAGGCAATGTCATGAGGCTTTTGCAAGTATTTTCACAGAAAATATGCATTTTCTATGTGAAGAAATGAAAGTTAAAATGACTATTTCACAGTCAGCCATTTTGAACAAAACTCCCTCATGCATCATGCCTATTATCCCAATTCTTGGGTTTATCTTCCAAATCTCTTATTTTCTTTATAAAATATTCTCTGCTGGTTAAATTTGCAGGGTCCATTAGATATAAGTTACCATTTCTTAGTAAACAAGTGGAGATCAGATAAGATGCCCTCCAAAATGATTACCCCAAAAGGAAAATGTAAAGTTTAGTATAAATGTATTTCTGTAGGGGCGCCTGGGTGGCTCAGTTGGTTAAGTATCTGCCTTCAGCTTGGGTCATGATTCCAGGGTCCTGGGATCCAGCCCATGTCTAGCTCCCTGCTCAGTGAGGAGCCTGTTTCTCCCTCTCTCCCCTGCTCATGCTCTTGCCCATTCTCTCTAAAAAAATAAAATCTTAAAAAAATAAAAATAAAATGTATTTCTGTAATCAAATTTATAACCACCTGCATTTTTAATTTTTTAAAGATTCATTGCTTTATTTGAGAGAGGGAGAGGGAGAAAGCCTGCGCACCTGCAAATAGTGGGGGAAGGACAGAGGGAAAGGGAGTGAAATCCTCAAGTGGACTTCCCACTGAGCTCGATTCCAGGACCCTGAAATCTTGACCTGAGCCAAAACCAGCAGTCAGCCACCCAACCGACTGAGCCACCCAGGTGCCCCTATAACCACCTGCATTTTTAAAAGAAAACACACGATGACTTTGCCAAAACATTAAGGCGTTCATTTTCACTTCAGATACTGTTTCACCATGTTATAGTTCTCTTTGTTTTCCTAATGAGCATTTTTAAACATCTCTTATTTTATTCAGTGTCTCAAGTCACACTAATGACAGAGTGCCTGATAGGATCTGGAAGTTTCCCATAATGCTGGCCATTACTGAGCTTGAAGTGGAAGATGTCATTGACATTGAAAGAGGCCCAGTTTCTTTAAGTCATCTATTACTTGGCTTTAGGCTGACACGTCAGAGAAGGTAATATATCAAGCAAAAGTATGCGGCTCAGTTTTGTTAATGCAATTTATGCTCAACTGTGACACGAAATTTAAGATGGAAAATCCTATTAGGTCCTCATTTGCTCCTTAAGCCTGAGCAGCACTGGTGTTATGCTCAAACTTTATGCATTTAGTATTCATTAAAATATAGTGCCTGCAAAGTGAATACCAAAGAAAGTGGGATGCAAATGGAAATAACTCAATATCGTTTAGGAAAATGTTTCTATTGGTTTTCAATAGGCATCCCAATGCATTTTATTTTTTAACATGTGGGATTTGTTTTCCTCATTAAGATTTAAAGGCTCTATCCTATGAAAACGTCAAGTAGAGATGACTGGGTGACACATTAATTCCACTTCCTATCTTATTTTCCTGCTCTACCATAACTAGACGTCTTTATTGCACTTGTGATAGGAGATGCTACATGATGACATTTAAGCCTCTTATTTGCACCTGTGCAATATACTGCAAGTACCCCCTTTACTTGAATACAAATGCTCCCTGTTATTTTATATTTTAAATGCTAACTAGAAGCTGGTATTAATCATTTTTTCTTTACCACATGCTAGAAAAATGCTATGTTTTTATTTGACGAGACCAGATTCTTCCATAATGAGGTTTAATTGTCTACTCAACAAGACTGCTGAACTTTGCTGAGTGGAGAAATGAGAGGTTCATATCCCCAGGTCATATAAATACTTGTCCCACTGGCACTGGGCAAGTTATAAGAAGTACAAATTTGGAAAGGCAGGACCTAACTTACAGATTTTCCTCATTTTACAACTGCCAGAAGAATGTTTTGGCATGACTTGCCTGTCTGAGCTTTGTGGTGGCTTAGGATGGTCCCTATCCCTACCATAGAAATGAACTGCACAAAAGCACTGTGTATGTAAGAATGCATTCTGTGCACTTAGGTCAACATTCATGACCATTAAAATGTCTGATTACCTATTGCAATCGGACTTCTCACCTTTGCTAGCACAGGCTCTCAACTGACCATTTTGATTATGTTATAATATTGTTCATTAAACTACATTCTGCCAATTAACTGCAAATATTGCGAGTTATTAGAGTCTTTAAAAAAATCTAAATTCATTTAATGCCTTCAAAGCAGTTTTTCAGGCTTAGGGAAATGTTTTCAACTGTTTTCATCAATAATCAATGTGCTCCTCAGAACAAATGTTAGAAACAGTTTGCTTACTTTGAAATATTAACAAAGAACAGTTGAAATTGGGTCACAAGAAATTATATGTATGTATTTTTACTTCATCCAATGTTGAAACCATTTCCTTCTTCCTTTTTAAAAAAATATTTCAATCACACTCCTATCATTTTAGCTTGGCTGCTTCTCTCTTCATGTTTGAGCTAATGCAATTAGCTCTTCATTAGTCTCACTTCCAATCCACCTTACGAAGTGCCATAAAACTAATCTCCCTTATACTTTGCTATGACATGTCACTTCTCTTATCAAAGTATTCTAAGTTTCCGTGTTGCTTATGCAGGGCAGCATTCCAATTATAAATGCTGTCTATAGTACTAGCCTACTCAGACTTTCCAGGTTTCCTCTATGCTTCAAACACATACTCTGCTTCAGTCTATGCAAAGGGTCACTATTTCCAGAACCTTTCTTTTGAACCCTCCCTCTCAACTGCCTTCATTTTTCTTTAGGTTCCTAAAATACCCTTCTTATCTCCTCTCCATTTACTTAAATCCTATTTTCAATGTTCATATCCTATTTTATGATGCCAACATACTGTTGACTTGTGTGTGTGTATTCACTTACTGAATAACTTACTTTCTTACTATTTGGTGGATAGTTCTGAGTTTTAATACAGCTATAGATTCCAGCTATATATTTAGATTCATGTAAACACGTTCCCAGTTTTCTGGGATACACACCCGGGTGTGAAACTGCTGGGCAGGGCTGTGCTGAGAAATACTGGAGCCAGAGGCACAAGGGAAAATCAGTAACATTGATCCTTTCTCCTGTCCAACTTCGGATATTTTGTATTTCATGGATTTTTGCATTAATTTTGGTGTCTGAAAATATTACATTGAAATAACATTTACTTTTTTGGCTTTTATTTCTAAAGGTTTTATTTATATATTTGACAGAGAGAGAGCATGAGCGCATGAGTGGGGGGAGGGGTAGAGGAAGAGAGAGAAGCAGGCTCCCTGCTGAGCAGGGAGTCTGAATTGAGGCTCGATCCCAGGACCCTGACCTGAGCCAAAGGCAGATGCGCAACCAATTGAGCCACCCAGGCACCCCGAAATGACATTTAATTTGATTGTTTTTTGACATGCTCTGAAATTTGTTGAGGTGACACATAAGTTGGACTTTGTGTGTCATCTTGCTGTTTGTTTTTTGTGTGATTATCTTTTTATCCTCCATTCTTCATTACTGCTTTCTTTTCTGTTAAATGCATATTTTCTTGCTTCACTCTAGTTTTAACCCTATTTCCGGGTAAGTTTATGTTTAACTTTATGAGAAATTGTTGTTATCCAGAGTGGCTTTACCATTTCCTATTCTCACCATCAATAAGAGAGAATTCCAGTTGCTCCAGGGCATTCCTAATACTTGGCATTGTCAGATATTTAGATGTTGATGATATTGTTGATATGGATGAGGATGAGGATGAGGATGATGGTGGTTTTAAGGATGCCTAATAGGTATGTAGGGGTTTCTCTTTGTGGTTTTAGTTTATATTTTCCCTAATTGCTAATGATATTGAACTTCAGTTGATGTGATTGCTTGCCATCCATATACCTTCATAGGTAATGTATTTCTGATGATTTTTGTGTGTTCATAAATGATACTGGAATTTTACTTTTCTTACAATGTCTTCATCTGATTTAGTATCAGGATAATTATGCAGCTCATAAAATGAGCTGTGAAGTGTTCCTTCCTCTTCTATTTTCTGGAAGAAACCATATAGAATTGGTGTTATTTTCTTTTTGGCTGACAAATTCACTAGTGAAACTATCTGGCTCAGAATGTTCTTTTTTGGAAGGACTGGTTTTAAGTACAAATTTAATGGCCATAATAGATACAGGGTTCAGTTTCATTCTTTTGCAGGGGGATATCTAGTTTTCTCAGTACCATTTACTGAAGAGAGTATACTTTACCAACTGTGTTCTTGGCGCCCTTGTTGAAGATCAGTTGACTGCAAATCAGTATATTTTAGGGCTCTCTATTCTGTTCCATTGGATCATGCTTTTAAAAATCAATTCTGGGGTGCCTGGACGGCTCAGTCAGTTAAGTATCTGCCTTTGGTTCAGGTCATGACCCCATGGTCCTGGGATCAAGCCCCATATTAGACTCCCTGCTCAGTGGGGAGCCTGCTTCTCCCTCTTCCTCTGCTCCTCACCCCCTACCCTTGTGCTCTCTTTCTCCTTCTCACTCATTGGAGCTCTCTCTCAAATAAATAAATAAAATCTTTATTAAAAAAAATCAATTCTGCCAATCTTTGCCTTTTAATTGGTTTGTTTAATCCTTTTACATTTATTTTAATTCTTGACAAGTTGGACTTTATGTGTCATATTGCTATTTTCTTTCTGTATGATTATTATCTTTTTATCCTTTATTCTTCCATACTGCTTTCTTTTCTGTTAAATACATATTTTCTAGTTGACCATTTAAATACCCTGTGTTTCACTTACTACATATGTTTGAGCTATTTTCTTATTGGTTGCCCTAGGGATTATTATCAACATATTATTAACATATTAACAACTTTAATCAATCTATTTTGGATTAATACCAATACATTTATATCGCATTTTGTATTTGCCAATGTAGTTATATTTACCAGTGTTCTTTACTTCTTCATGTGGATTCAAGGTACTGTTGACTGTCCTTTCATTTCAGCCTGCATGGACTCCCCTTAATATTTATTATAAGACATGTCTGTTAGCCACAATTGTGTTTGTTTATCTGGGTATGTCTTAAATTCCTCATTTTATAGAGGAATTTTCCTGAAGACAGAATTCATGGTTTATAATCTTTTTCTTTTAGCACTTCTAGTGCATCATCCCACTACATTTTAGCCTCCATTATTTTTGATGAGACATTACTATATTATAAATCTCTTGTATGTGATGAGTCTCTTGCTCTCTGCCTCTATCTTTTTTTTTTTTT